>NW_027526233.1:3970874-4498753 GCF_048455015.1 Haemaphysalis longicornis | reverse complement strand
TGCACGAATTTACGACGGGCAGGAGGCAACCCATCCTCTGTCAATCGTGGTTCAGACTTTCAACGCATGTTGTGACGTTGTGTTCGTTAGAAACGCATCTCTGGATTGTTCTGAAGTTGAATAAATTGTATGCGTGAAAACCCGGGCATTCGGCTCAGGGCGTTCTCTGCGATTGCACGAAAGAAGTTCCACGGGGCTTCAACGCTTTCTTTATGGAACGTACTCAGGTAACAGAATATCCATGTCGTGTTATGGCCGTGGTGCATTCAATACAAACGGTTAAGCGTTTGTTTTACACTTGTTTCGTTTGTCGTAAAATGCCCAAGCACTCCGGCACTCCGCTGGGAGATCAGCCGGCGAGCCGACGCTGAGCAGACGACTCATCTCTTTGCCGGAAGTGCGTGAAAAAGCCGCCCAATAGCAGGATGTCTAGCTCATGACGAACACCTGGGAATCGATGATGTAGACATGTGAAGATGGCGGCGTCCAAAAACACGAAGGGAAGGGTGAGAAAAAAACGACAAACTTTGCAACAAAAGTGTGAGCTTTCCGCTGCGCGTAAGAGAGTAATACTTGGCACAGAGGACGTTGACGACCCAATCTAACGGTTGCGCTAGTTCATTTAGTGTGTTCAAAATGCCTTTCAGGGCCCCTTTAAATGTGGTTCTGTTGGGACGTGAATGGCTGGCTTAATAGCTGTGCTACAAGAAGTCAGGCTGCCAGAGGCACCGAAAGCGACGCGTGGGAGGACAATTGTGATCTTTTTAATGCCCCAGCAGTTGAACGCTTAAATCCGACCTTGAATTAGCTGAATATGTGCAGATTATACCATTAATGGGTTTATGTTTTTGCAGAGCATAAGCTTCAAGGTTCGCTTTTTATTGTCAGCGTCTGGAGACCCCAAGCTGTGCAACTTGTTTACGGCTCATTTTTAAATTTACCTTAAAGAATCGACGGAGCTCGCTCGTATAGCTAAAGTTTAAAATGTAGGCTTGAAACGAAGGGTTGACTGAAAATGTAACAAGATAAAATACAGAATCAACTCGGTAAAATAATTCCAGCGTATGCGGAACTTCACGCACTCGCATGAAGTGTTTAGCTGAGTGTAAGCACTTGGAGCTGTGACGAGCCCAGAGCTGGATTGCCTAACCAAACCGTAGGTGGATATTGCGGACGTCAGAGATAATAACACGAGCTCTTCAGAGATACCCTAAAAGAAAGCTCTCACTCCGTGTTAACACATTTCTTCCTACTCAGGGCTTGCAAGTGTTTGGAGCACATGTCGTTGTTTTAATTTAGGTCGCGGTAATGCGTTCCAGCCTAAAACAATTGTATGCGTTGCTATATTTCTTGTTCCTTAACCTCCACGTGTTTGGGTTACATATGGATGCAAATTTCGTACATCGAGCTCCTGTGAATATTGTGTCCCATTTCTATCTGTAAAAGCAAGGTGAGGAGGTGCGGCATACATGTACATATCTGGGCTCCCAAAAATCGTACCGCTTCATCGTAACTTATAGCAAACGTTGGAGTAGTCGTATTAACTCATCTAAGAAGAAGGACTATTGTCGGTCGCTGAAATCCTTCATTTCTGAGTTTACAGGTCTCCCTATAAAGCATTTACAGTATAGTAGGCAGCGGAACGCATATACTCCGCTGTGGCGGGCGAAGGCAAGGATGATGCCGAGAAAATGAAGTACTACGTTTTAATGTAAAGCTTTGAGAATACCTCCAAGGAGCCCTTGTAGAATGCCGGGAGTGGAGGTGAACGCAGTGAGTCAGTCCGCGTCAAGACTGTGAACCCAAGGCAAACACCTAATCGCTGCTAAAACAATAACGCCGGTGCATAAGAAATAGACGACGCTGTAGAATTCTGTGTGATGGCCACAAGTGCCTCCTTGTGAGTTCCCAGTTCTTGAAAACAAAACTGATTGCAGAAGGGTTTGCTGAAGGGCCAGTTGGTACATTTTACTGCGAAGAAAACCAGCGCAAAATAATGCATAAATTAGGAAAACACAATACACAGGCGCTGTTTTTGTGGTTCCTTACATTGTCCAGTTTTTTGCACTGTTTTTTTTGTAAAAGGGATTGTTTTTTCGAGTGGAAATGGATGAGGTGTGACAATGTTTCAAATCCTCTGACGTGCGCTCGTGGTGGCTTCTCAAAGCAACCATTTCCAGTTTATCAAGCTGCAATATTTTTGTCTCGAAATTGCCTCGTTGCTTTACAGGTTTGCAATAAATATACGAGGCAACCACAACGGTTCTACCCCGTTGCAACAGCACCCCCATACACCATGTTTTAAGCGTATGAAAACTTGGAACAAACAAATGGAAGATGTCACGAAGACAAGGACGATGCAGTTGTCTTCAATGAGAAACACGTTTATTATATAATACCCGCCGCGGTGGCTCAGTGGCTAAGGCGTTGCGCTGCTGAGCACGAGGTCGCGGGTTCGATTCCCGGCCGCGGCGGCCGCTTTTCTGATGGAGGCGAAAAGCAAAAACGCCCGTGTGTACGAGATTTCGGCGCACGTTAAAGATCCCCAGGTGGTCAAAATTAACCCGGAGCCCTCCACTACGGCGCGCCTCATCGCCTGCGTTGCGTCGGCGCGTTAAACCGTACAATCAATCAAATCAGAAACACGTTTATTGGAGCGAACCTGTGCTCCCCTAACAACTCAAAAGAATACAGAGGCGGCGAAGCAGCGGTCAACAAAATGACTTGCACAGGCGAGTGTCGTCGAATCGAATGCTCCGGCGTCCGCACTGCAGGCTTTTATCTTTCGGCGCGCGTGGTTCTCGAAACGTCGATTCACATCGAAAGCATAGTAGATTCAAGAAGATTATTCTGGGCTGTTCACGTTAGATCGGAATGATCTCCCTATCACAACAGATAACACATGCGGCACAGAAAGAAAGAATGGAACACGCGCTGCCCTTGGCGCAGAGATAACACAGACCGGCGCAACCGCGCGGTAAAAGCAAAACACAAATAAACAAACCCAATGTATGGTTCGCGGCAATATATACATATGAAAAAAAGTGCTACTGTAATTGTTCTCCTGATCAGGCAACAATATATATTTTACTTTGTTCTCGTTGAGAATTCTGGCCGAGAATACACAGTTATGGTATAGCGTTTTAGCTTTGCTCGATCAGACCAAATTTCACATACCATTTTTGCGTCCGTCAAAGCCAAGAATCAAGCACAAGATTTACTCGTACGGCTTACTATCACGGCTTACTATACTTGCAGCAATTTAGTGTTCTCTGACGATGTAATTGGCTCAGAAAAAAAAATCCAGAAAGACCCAGGCTTAAGCGACAGCCACATGTCCCTGCACCCCTCAACTGCAACTGCGACGTTTATGCAGAGAAATATTAAGAAAGGGTGACAACAGCGACCGTTCTCAGGCTGCCACACAAATGTAGACTTTTTTTTGCTATACTATACCCCCATCACCATAAGAACCACACATATATAGGCACATTTTTCACGGAGTAACGCTCTCAATCTGACTTTGTGAGGATATTACGCGCGGTGCAAAATGGTTTCAACACGAGGAAGAGGTGATAATAGGAAAGAGATGAAAAAAACACAAGTACCAGTGCAATTTAAAAAGAAATTGCATTGTGGCCAGGGAGAACAAGCTGTTAAGTTTTGATTGGGGCATTTTGGGTCAGCAGTCAACGACACATGAATTACGGCGTGTAACTTCACGGTTCCAGAAACGGCACATACCTACCGTTTCTGACGTGCCGTAAGTAATTCACAGCAATCAGAAACGCTCTGGGTACTGAAGTGGACGTCACTGGGACTCGGTGTTTTATAGGCCATAATGTTGCTTCCCCTGCGCCCCACAGCCCAAAGATCGGTGATTAAATGGGATCCGAGGGCGAAGCGGAATGGCCTCCCTGAAGTGAAAGAGAAGACATAAACGGCATTGGGGGGCTGTGAAATCGACCAAATGTTTCTTAACCCCTGTTCTCTCAGCCTGTGCCGGGCCCCCGTTTCGGCTGTTTCACCTCCCGTGCACTCTACGCGTCGTTGAAACCTCTGTGACCGCTGCGAAAGGCTCGCTGTGGTGGCGGGTATTCCCCATTTTATGAGAGCGTGCGAGGAAAACGGGTGGACCATGCTGCCAATACTGACGTTCCATTCCTAGGTCGCCAGACTGCAGGTTCGCTCGTACTTGGTCCTGAATCGCTTGTTTTTCTCTTATCGGCGGAAGGCAATGTCGTTGCGGATGACTACGTTACGAGTACCTCAAAGCACCACCGAGAAGAAATGGAATAAAAAGGACACAAATGAGTTATATTTGGATACACCAGGAGAAAAGACAGTGACAAAGCAGCGTTAGTGCGCAATGTGACACACTATTTATCAGCCATTTTTGTGCCTCTGTAGGGATACATTCTGCTTTGCAGAACATCTATAACAAAGTTTTAGTGTTATGTTTTTCGGCAAGACAGGGCTTTTTATGCTTAGGATTAGCTTTAGAAAAGGGCTCCATTTTTTGTCCTGTACACCCGCGTTAAAGCCTGATGCGGTTTCTTTGCCATTGTGGCGCCTGTTTTTCTACATTGGTTATCTTTCAATAATTTTTCTCCGCTGGTCTCCTGCGGCACTTCTTGATAATAAACATTTCCGTTGTTTAAGTCCACAACAAACGATAATATACAAGATCGTGCAGCCAACATGGCGTACTCGAAGAGCGCCGTGTAATTTATGGGACCAGGAGTAAATGTTTCCTACAATGTGAGGTGCATGAAGATGTAACTGTTGATCAAATTGGGAGGATTGAAGCAAAGGGGCGTAAACAAAGACGAAAGAAAAGTGCACAGTTGTTTCGGTATGATCCCCCTTGACCCAGCTATGTTTTTGGCGTTTCATGAGCGTGTAGGTTACGTAAATATCGGCCCAATTTAAGAAGTTGGTAAAAACTATGCTACGGCCGGTAGAAACTACCGGCTTGCTTTTTATCAGCGAAGTGGGGGGAGTACGTGCACAACAATTGCAAAATCCATCCACAGGTGTTAAACCAAACGTAAGAAAAAAAGCGATGCAGGTTTCTTAATCGACTATATTCAGTGTTTAACAAAAACTCCGCATCTAGAGCGCCGTGTGGTGCCACTATAAGTACTTCATTTAAGTGAGTGAGCGGTGTTATTTTGCCTGGTGTCCCGAATGGAACTATTCAGGCCTCGTCTATGTTTTAAGGGAAATAATGTAAAAAAACGTTGGCATTTGTTTGCGTAATCTGACTTAATAAATCAAACGTACCACACCATAAAATAAGTTGACCCAATCTGGAATACGCTAAAGATCTTAGATGGTATAATGAGAACCGATAATTTAAACTGGTATATTTTTATTTTAGATTTCAGAAAATAATATTCCAAACAACAAAAATAAAATTTAAAAAAGTATTCAACTTCTGCTTTGAAACAGCCATTTTCGTCTGGAGTTCAAGACCTAACAGCTGCCCCATTATGGCTGACAATAAACAAGGCAGTAGACGAGCCTGAAACACAGTTACGCCTTAATACGGCAGCACAGCCTTGGTTCCAGCGTTGAGATGGAGTGCCCTCGGACGATTCTCTACACATAGCATAATAATAAAATAAACCCTTTCAGTCGTTGTACGTGCTTTCAAAATAATGTTTGCAAATTCCTGCGCTCGTGTTACACACGGGTTTATTGTATTCGTTTGTTTTGGCCTGAATTCAAAGTAGGTTAAGCGCCGTCAATATTACAGCATTTTCCAATTCATTGTCTTGCGAACGCCTTTGCAGCGTGCTCATGTCGGAAACGGATTATCAGTATCAGAAGACACGCATTTTGGTTACCGGAAGGCGGTACGAAGATGTCTTCAGGTAGTGGAATCACCGGATTCAGGATTGTCGTATAAGGGTAATTTAGAAGTCAATATGGAACAAACGGGGCCAGGCCGAGCGTGGGCCATCGGACATTTGTAAGAGTACAATTCACGCCTACCCATGGACAAAAAGCAACATTTGCTAAATATCCTAAATACCCTTGATGGCATCTGGTGCTTGCTCACTTTAAAGGGGGAGGCTGTCATTACTGTCATGATCGTTGTTTTTGAGGCATTCATTTATTGCGTCAGTTTTTGCATGCAGCGAACTTCAAACAAAAAGGGTTTCCAATCACAGCCAATGAAACTGCGTATGACACTTCAGCAGTGAAGAACAAGGAATCAAAATAACTGCGACGAAATGAGGCGCAACATTGGATGAAATTAACAATAGTCATAGTGGAGTAAGCAACCAACTGAAAAAAAAAACAACGTGCGCATACAAAATGGCAGCTCCTCATCGCAGCTGTTCGGGGTGGAGAACCGATGGATCGATTGAGACCGTTCGGCTGACCCCATTTGCAACTCGCAATACAGGTTTTGCTGACAGCCCCGGTGCTCGAGCGATTGCAATTTATTTCGGTTAAGGCTCTCGGCTCGTTCTCCTTACGTAAAGGCTTTTATTGCCTACGTCGCTGGGAAACTGGCAGCTGCTGAAGCGTTGGGTAAAAGAACCCACGGCCATTGTCTCTATGAGCGGGCACCCACACAACGCTATCTTCCAAATCGCCTGTTTTGTACATCTTGTGGCAGCCGTTTTCCAACCATGGCATGGAAACTTGAGCTCCTGGTACTGACGTCGCTTCTCCAAAGGCGCACGCTATCTCCAAAGCGCACAAAAGTACACGCTTCCACGGATGTTGATACAGTAAGGAGATTTGTGATCACGACAGTAGCGTGAAAATTGTATTTTTTCATTCGCTCCGATCCCGAAGAGCTACAAAGTAGATCTCTTCATGTGCTGTGAACGCATTCGACTTCCACTAATAATGACTCAGAAAAAGCAACAATGCAGGAGAAGCAGCCATTTTTAATGCTTTTTAAAGGCGAAAGCCTTAAGTTCCCCAAGCTGAGAAAGCCGCTGTCATCACAGCATTCGCCGTCATTGTTTTTATTTTTGTTGTAGTTGATTTCATGTCAAGAAATCTGTCACCGCTGAAAGAGTACATCATGAAAAAAACACGTATGTGTGTTTCGATGAGAGTTCCTCCAAAGGTCTTCGCAGTAGCAGCCCGATGAGTTAGCATTAGGCTATATTTTTTTCCATTGTATGTGAATCAAACGCAGGGACACATATTAGAAGCACCATTTATAAATCATGGCGCCTATTATACCAGGAGAAGTGGGTAAACTGTCATATTGCGAACAAAGTAGTGTAAACAAGTCCCGCTAGCAAGTGAGACAGAAACAGAAAATTCTTTAATGAGTCCGACGAGGTCAGCACTGCATAGGGCTGGGCTTGCTTCTTCAGATCGTTGGTGAACATGTGATGAGGGTTAAATGCTAACATGAATAATACAAATAAGAAAAGGAAAAACGAAAGAAAATCCACCGGACGGACACACGCACACACAAAAAAAGGCAGAGGCAGTCACGGGCTGCAGTCGAGCCCAGATTCTACGAAAACGCACAAGAGCTTTAAAACCTCGCACCGCACTGTCTTCGCTGTTCTAGGGGCCTAAAAAGTCCATCATCTTGAGAGTTCTCGCGCCTTATAAACTTCGCGCCGAGTTGAAACGTGGACAAGCACAGAACAGGTGTTCAGCATGTGCGCAATGGTAAACTCCTATGCAAAACAAAGTACCTATCCAGTCTAGCATCACTTTGATCATAGTAGCCTTTTAGCTTATTTATCATTTGACTAAAGTGCAACTTGGATGATACCATCGACTCTGTGTTCCTGTAAAACATGCGCGTTGTCCACAAACTCTATAAGGCCATCAGAAAAAAAGAAGTAAGGGAGCTTTAAGCTACAAAGTATCGCACGCTTTGGGGTGTTAATTTAAAGCACTGTAGGAGTGCCAGTTCCACATCTGCTTTCCCGTTTGAAGTTCTGCAGCACATTCCAGAATACTTCAGCGTTTTTGCAGTTAACGAAACAATGCAAAATTGTTTCTGGAGAACAATTCGACAGTTAACAGCGCGCAGAAGTTATTTCTACGACTTGTTTTAACGGGCAAGGTTTCCGTATGAAACGAAAAAAAAGATTGTGTACCTACCTCGAAAAAGTGGCGCTTAACAAACTCTCTTGAAAACAGCATGGCCGCGTGCACTGTCGAGTGCGGCAGGAAGAAGCCGCAAAGTCGAGTCAATAAAAATATTACAAAAGAACACATCGACTGCATGAATCCCCACGAACACTGCTGTGAGTAAACAAGGAAACGGAAAACGCGCGACTAGTTGCTTCAAATAGAGTTGAGGCTGCCCGAGTCCTCCAGCACCGACGGGCCTAAAGAGATTATCCCGTCTCCTCGCCTCCATACACGACGGCCGTGAAAATGTCGCGATTGTCATGTGAGAACGCTGAGTGGGGAGAGGGGGCAGTGCAAAATTAGTAAAAGATACTGCAATTTTGTAGCGAGCAATAATGTAGGTCGCGTTAGCTTTACCTAAATATGAAAAATTTTATTGGAAGGTGTTATTGTGAAATGTACTACACTCATCTCTCCACGCTGCCACGACGCCTTAACTGAGGTCATCAGTATTTTAAATAAATAAATAAATAAATAAATAAATAAATAAATAAATAAATAAATAAATAAATAAATAAATAAATAAATAAATAAATAAATAAAATAAAAATAATAATTGCGGGCGCCACAATCTCACAAAGATGGCTTATATATCTTAGCAATATCCACATCTTGCCAACCGTAGAACAAAGTTTGTTGGTGTTCATTTTTTGGCACATACTTACTTAAGAGACTGCCCCGGAATCGGCATTGATGTGCGCGCCTCATAAATTTTACAAATGACTGATAAGAAGCGTAAAATGTCTAGAATATTGCGAACCACGCGATGAAAGACGAAGAAACTAAAGCGAACAAAGAGACGCAAACTTGTACCCAAAAGAATCAAATTGAGCAAGTCGCGCAAAACAAAAGAATTACGCGTGGAAAAAGAGACGAGCACACCATTCATTAGTAAAGAAGTTGGTAACAAGTATCGCAGGCTTTCTCGTTCAAAGCGAGTATGCACACCTAAGTGCTCTGATAATTCTCTTGAAAGTTTTTTCCCAAATCTTTTATACAAACCCTGTAAATACATTCTATTTTGAGCAACAATACTTTGTGTTCTTTCGTGAGTGCTGTTTTGCGATACTAATGTTTTTTCGGTTAATGACTTTGAAACTCAATCCTAAGTAACCTGCAGCGCTCTCGCACAAAAAAAATGAATTCAGAAAAAAATAGAGCCCTGCATAGTCTCATATGCAAATTATTTGGCTGCCTTCATGCTGTGGTGCAGTGAAATAGAAAAAGAAACATTTTGGACACGGAATCTGTCCTAATGGGCACTTGGGGAGAATTCTAATCACCAGAGTGGTTGTCTAATTTATCTTATTTCCGGGAAGGAAGTAAGTTCTTGATAATGATTGAGTCAGCAAGATTTATTGGGCGCAAACTTCTTCGTTTTATAGTGACGTTCTACTAAAAGAGCGCAGGCACTTTTCTTCGTACTTTTTCGGAACGTTCGGGAGTTTTTCGAAGCCTTCTTTGTTGAAGACGTCTTAATCGGCGCAGTAGAGTGGCTGCGAATTTAATATTCATACCATGATAAAAGAAGAGGGAACACAATGTATTCACCCTATTCTCAGAATTTACTAGGCCGCAATCTGACGTGATCCTCGTCTTCCTTCCCGAGGATAAAAATGTTCCTAGTCTTCGTCGTTGTCACTCACAACACCGACGAGTAACATAACCCCCTTGGACGAGGCGCCGTCCTGGCGCCCTATACATAGCTGTTGGGCTGAAGCAAACATATCACTTGAGCCGGACAACATGCACAATGTCTGTTGGTGGCTGTGCAGGAGAGGGCTGGAGTGGTGATATCTCGTAAGTAACGTCAGTGGCTTGGCGCACGACTCGATAAGGGCCAGAGTAGGGAGGAAAGAGCTTAGCTCACAGGTCCACATGACGAGTAAGTGTGCACAGAAGCACGAGGGCACCTTGATTAAATTTGCTGTGGAACGGTGCTGATCGTAGCGAAGCTTGCTGGAGGCCTGGGGTGTCGTGAGACGGAAGCGTGCAATTTGACGAGTCGTATCGGCCTTGCCGATGACGTCGCGGGCATATTCAGTGGGGCTTGCCGCCGAGGGAATCAAAGTGTCCAGTGGCACGTTGGGGTGTCGCCGTATAGCAGGTAAAACGGGGAATATCCCGAAGTGTGGTGGCAAGAGGAATCATCAATTTCTTTCTTATTGTTTATTCAAAGGCCGGTTGTTGCTTCCGTATTGATTTTTTTGTTCTTTAGGTTCTCTCAGCGTTCCTTTACCCACTGTTATCCCACTTCTATTTTCCCTTAGTTTTAATTCCTAAGCTTCTTCAACGTTGAAACCACAATCAGACGTGGCCAATCTCCCAGAGTGGGTACGTGTCTTTCTTGTTATATCTCCAATCAACCATACAACGAACCAACCAAGTTCGCTGATGATTTTGTGGGTGGGCTCGGAGGGATGCCTCGATCTTTATAACTGATATAGCGTAAACACTGGCTGTGTTCGAAGATTTCCCTGATTTGCTCCTGATGAAATGGCAGAAACTAACACAATGAAGTTTTTGGACATCAGCCTGAAGTTTTCAGACAAACAGATTAGTTGTAGATACGCCCCTCCCCCAGGCAGAAGCCCCTGTTACAATTAAACTCTGCCCACACCAAACTGGTGAAACGCCATGCTTCACCAGCTCTCTGAAGACGTCCTGTGTTCACCACATGCAAAGTGCTGTGGAGGCGCACGTTTCTCGGCTCAGACAAGTGGGGTATCCTGAGCATGTAATTGTGGCAGTCGGTGGGGCTGTCTGCAAGCGTGAAAAACTAGCAGTGAAAAGGGCTGAAACCAGTGTTAATAATATTGGTAATAAAGAGGTGGCTCGCACGGGCATCGCTCGCTCCTCGGGCTCGTAGCAGTGGCTCGTGTTCTGCCCCAGGAACCAGGTGATCGGCCGCGCTCGCGTGCTCGAGCTGAAGTGTTTAGGGACTACCGCGAGAACCGGACGTCTGGGTCCTGCTTTCCTTGCTTGCCGCCACACGCTGGTGCAGAATCCCGGGAACGAACCACGAACCTTTACAGAGGATGCTGTTCAGCGAAGGTTGCCCCGAAACATCTGACGAGGCATTCAAACCCACCCTCAGCTTGGTTGTGACGGCGTCCCGACGAACCACACCGTGATGCGGCATGTAGTACCTGGTTGTCGAGCCTTGGTCGTCGTCATGCTCGGAAACTCGTTCGGCGTGGCCGGCGTTGAAATACATCCGGATTGCGCTGTCGTACTGGGACAGCAGCTCAGGCTGACCACAAAAGCGCCGCATCTGCACACGCAACCGTTGTTCTGCTAGGCTCCATAAGACTCTTTTAACTCGCTCACCCAACGGCTTGAGTGCACTATCTTGGTGCAATTTGTTTAGCGAGAGTCGCAGCAAAATTGGAGCTCCAAACGTTTGCTGTTACCAGGACACGCCTCCGGTCGGAGCCCAGGTATTGACAGCAGGCATGAATTCATAATTGTGTACCACTTCACGAAGAACCACCCAGTTATGAAAACTAACAAATAACTGAAAACGTGTTATACCCATTAGTGTCATTAGTGCAATGTCCCACCCGGGCATCGCCGGTACTACAGCTAGTACACTAATAAAATTCAGTTCTTAGGGTGCGCTCGTCCTTGTTTTTTTTTCTTCCTTATCCTTGTATGTTTTGTGCAACCGCTGCCATGGAAGGCTCAGTCAATGTTACTGCGAAGGAGCTTCACGGTGCAACGAGCATTGCCGTGAAGTAGCACTAACGGATAAACTCGGCGTATTATCTGCACCCCTACTTTAACACGGGAAATTTTGCCTTTTTGGTGCGGGTTACGCGCGCGATAATACGGTAAAGCAACGACATTCTGCGTTTACAACGCAAGCCTGGCTTCCTTAATCACTCTGTGGAAGCCGTTAGAGTTCTTTTCGTGTCCTAAACATGCCGCATAAAGAATGGGCCGGGTGCGCCCGTGTCTGGAGCGGTGTACACGTCGGGGGTAGAGGTATCGCCGAGGGGGACGGGGCATCATCGCTCCAACAATCACATCCACGTGAGCAACAAGTTCCGGCTACTGGTACAAGGCACTGTACCTCGTGAAGCGTTCCAATCGCAGTCTGTAAGCGGATGTTAAGTTCCGCAGCGGGGTCGATCTCAGAGGGACGCAGTCCTGCAGCGTCGGCGCCGTTTGGCAGCTCGCAAGCACGGGCCCGCGGGTGGTGGAGCGATAGGATGGCTGGTGGTGCGCATGACGTGAGATCACCCAGTACACATCCTGCTCGCCAGTCTTCCATATTACAGGGGCGGGCCGGCCTGATGGAATATGAGAGCTTAGACGCAAGCGTGTGCTCATTAATAGTAGCGGCATACCTTTTACGCAGAAAAAAAGAAAGGTATCCATTACACTGAGCAGAACGTAAAAAGACGCAGAAACCTCTGCGAAAACTCATTTAAAAATTGTTCAAGTTGAACGATTTTGTCTTTCTATCTAACTGAGCCGGTCATCACGTTAAAGCTAGAGGCCTCCAGACAGCGGATCCTCTTGGCACCAGGTATATCGCGGGAACGTTTTAAGAGAGCCGACTTAACATTCGCTGCTTACTTGCAGTTGTTTCACCCGAATCTTGCACCATGTTCTCACGCTCCATGTTCTGCAAACGACCAAAGCACGCAAGCACAGGGATTGCAACACAGAATGCAAGCCTTGACGCTTTCGGGGGCGGCATAAATTGATGTCTTCAAACCATTTTTCCAACATCGCTTCCATCCGCGCGATAGAAAGTTTGATTCCGACAGCAACCTGTAAGTGCGAGCATACTGAATGCACAGAACTACGTTTTGCTTACACAAATTCTATTATTCGTCAGTGTTTGTTCCGAACAGCAGCTTGTGTTCCTTTGAATAAACCGTCCCTTTTAAAGTG
This sequence comes from Haemaphysalis longicornis, assembly GCF_048455015.1. Lineage (NCBI taxonomy): Eukaryota > Metazoa > Arthropoda > Arachnida > Ixodida > Ixodidae > Haemaphysalis > Haemaphysalis longicornis. Next base: position 4,485,715 of record NW_027526233.1, on the reverse strand, counting down.
AAGCTTTTTACCTCTACCCCCCCCCCCCAAGGTTTCTGTCGCGACCGTTGGTGTCAACACAAAACTCCCGCGAACAAATAAAATATGTCACTGGCATCGGTAGGAATCGAATCTGGGACGAATAGGAAACGGATCGAGAGCGCGTAGCCTTCCCGATTAAGCTACGGGCCTCGTGGACACGCAGGAGACAGACGGTACACTGACCGAGCAAATCTACGGATTTTCCCCTATTTTCGACCTGAATTCCGCGTGATAGCTTCATGCGACCTCTGGTGGCGCTGTGCGCTCCACCCACGCAGGAGTGCGCATTTTTTAGATGCCGCACATTCCTTCTTGATATCTGCGTCTGTAGTTCCAGTTGGCCTAGCATGAGCAACCTGTTTTGCAGAGTTGGTTATTTCGGACATTACGGCCCGTACTTACAACGCAGCCTTAAACAATTCAGGGATGTTTGCATTCACGCGCAAGGCTGGAATGAAGAAGCTGTTGTAGGTGAGCGTTGCCGGACACGTAGTTAAGTTTCAGTGTCATTGTTTATTTGTACAGTTGCGGTGCCAGTAATTGTAGTCATATGCATCGAAAAGGCCTTCTTTTCTTCTCGGCGAGTGGTGAATGCAAAGTCATCCTCAGCATTGTGGACTTCCACCAGCTTAATTATCGAAGGGTGCTCTAAGTAACGTAAGGCTTGAACAGTATCAAAGCTGCAGCATTTCTTATTACGTGAGCGGTGAAAGACCCATCACTATGCATTTGTACAAGTATGAAATTGTTTATTTACAAGTGCCGTCATTGCTTCACACTCTGCAAGTATTAGTCCTCATAAGCATCGATATCGTAGTTGTCCTCATTCCAAGCATCACATGCGCCGTAGCGCTTGACGAGAAAGCTGGGATTTTTATTTCTAAAAGCCTTGCGCGCGGCGGGAACGCTCGGCGGTAACCGCGATGCACGAGCTAACGAGAGCTCGGGATTTTGTCCTGCAACACCGAACTTACAGCTTGTACAACAGCCGTTCTGTTAATACAGGTCAGCGAACAGGAGTGCTTACATAAAGAAGCCTCTCAAAGGCAATTATCAGAATCATCTTGGCCCGCACGGGAAAATCATTCCTGGCTACGACCCATCATGCTACCACCACTTTGTTACCGTAGAAGTATAACGCGTCTTGTGAGCACAATTCGTGGTCATATACTTTCAAGTGTTGCAGGATAAAAGAAATATAGCCCGTTTCTAAGAGGCGTAGCATGCCCCAGGGGGCTCTTATATAAGCGACGCACAACTTGGAATTTTCTTCAACAAATGCCAGTAAGAACGCTGTTTGCCACTGTTGGCAAGGTTTTGTGATATGCCACATCGTGGTTTCAAACATACGAGGCATCAACATTTGCACGAATAATGGGAAGAAGACACAAATTATAGCCCACCCATGGAAACTCCCTGCAAGGTATGCGGTCGCAAAACAAGTTAGTGTCGTTCCACTGCGGGAATTCAGATGACCGGGGATGCTGTATAGGGATTTTGGTTTGCCATATCAAAAACTCCCGTTCGAACCGCACTTTTGCGCCGGGTAAGACTTCACTGGGATTGCAGCACGCCGACGTGTTGCCCTTCCTGCCTTGAGGTATACGGGGTCCCGCTGGTCGTAAGCATGCGCCCCGATTTTCGCAGGTGATCCCTTTCCGCGGCGTCTTCTTCCTTTGCCACCTTTATTTTTCCCTATAGACAGGCTTTACTGAGCAACCCACAGTGTGGGACAGCTATAATAAGAAGACCAAGCTTGCACCGACCTTTGTAAGGTTGGCTTCTCCTCTAAACACAAACGCATTGCTTGGAGCACAATCTTTCAGGGCACTACCGGCCCTTCTATAATAAAACATAAAGCACCGAGGACCAAAGGTGTACCGAAGGGAGGCCCAAAACATTCAAATGCTTTTGTGTCTACACACGCAACAAACAAGACAGTTACAGCTCCTAGTAAAGAATTCATCGCGTATCCGCTGGTATAGCTGCAAAGGTTGTCGGACGACGACAGTCCTTAGCAGCCCTTTCGACTTATTCCCTCTGTTTTTTTGCCACCCCCCGCCCCCGTTCTGGCCCCCTCACTTCATCCTCCTCCTACGATCAATGCAATGCCTGCACACTTCTGAAGAACAGGTTTGGTTGGGAAAGTTGGTGCATAATAAAGATACAGTAAAGCGTGACTGGGATAAAAACAGAAGACGACGGGACAAGCGTTCATTTCGATGCAGTTTTGCACGCGTCCCCACTGTTCGCGCGGCATCTGTTGGAACGTTTTGTTCTTGTTCTGCACGAAGGAGCGTGAGGAGACATCGTTTTTTAGGGTTTACCCTAACTATCTTATTGTCTTGGAAACTGCGTGTAACTCTTGCAGTTATTTCCTATACTAAGCGTTGTGCTGCCGAGAACGAGGACGCTTGTTCCATTCCTGGCCGCGGCGGCCGGTATTCTGATGGCGGCGGAAAGCAAAAACGCCGGTGTGCCCAAAATTTCGGCACACGTTAAAGATCCCCAGGTGATCAAAATTAAGCCGCAGCCCTCCACTACGGCGCACCTCATCCCCTGCATTGCGGCGGCACGTCAAACCCTATAATAAATCAGGTATTTTCTATAGTGAAAATCACTCCTCAGATTACTCTCAGATTGCCTCAAACAGCCCACCATTTTCATTTTTGTGGGTAAGCTCCGTCAAGCAATTTTCACTTTTACTCCCTCCTTCTCCATTACTGGTATTGATGGAATATTTATTTTATTTAATTAATGTTCACATGTATGAGTAATGCCATCATTTTACTAGCCTGGTAATATCTTGTTTATATATTATATAACATGCTCTAGCATGATTTCAACTTTAGGCCAGACGGTTAATCCAGTGGCACAGATGCAGACGAAAATATTCGCCCTTAACTTCCGCAATAACTACCGTCTGTACGAAATGCTTATACTGGTTAGAGGGCACCTTGGGTTCACATTCAGCTATCATCTCGGTAAAACTGCTACACAAAGCGATTTGTGGAATAAAAAGAGCGCCGATACGCGTATTTGCCTCTCCTCACAACCTTCTCCGGACACGGCACGCACCGATGAACACGTCTTTTCGACACGACAGTCCTTTGGCTACTAATACGCGAAAATTGTGGTCTGTCTCTCGGTCTTCCTGTCTGTCTCTATGTCTGTCTCTTGATTCTGCCGCCAGGAGAAACGTTTAAAAGAACTTTCGCACAAGACATTTATCTGTACAAAACATTCCTGAACTACTAAATCTGGTGACATGCTCCCCCAGCTCGTGTCACGAAAGACCAGCACTACGGAAAAAAACTTCCAACCGATGGCGCGTGCGCAGTGCGAACGCGGGAAAATTTAACTCATTCAGCAAAGCTCTATTGCGTTTATTGTGGGAGGCCCGAGACTGCTGGAGAACTGCTTAGTGGTTGGACGGGAGAGAGAGAGAAGAGGCAGTCCCGTGACAGGGGGCGGGGGGGGGGGGGGTGGCCAGGGCATGACTATTGTCTATCGAAGCAATTTGGATCCAATCGAACCTATAAGCGGCCATTCTTTTCTACGGCAGTTCTGCAAGAAGCGAAAGCCGATTTCGCTGGCGACACGAACAAGAGGGGAATGACAGAGCTACTAAGAAAACCTGTTACAAAGAGAACAAAGATGTCAGTTAGAGTGAGAGAGAAGTAGGATGAGTATAAAGAAGTATGGCACGAATTGAAACAACTCCGTGACAAAATATTTCCCGGAGAAGGTGCAGCGGTGGCGTCGTTAGTGGGAGTGATTGATTCTAATGTTTAACGTGCCGAATCTGCACCTGGGCTATCAGCGGCGCTGTAGTGGAGGCCTCCGGGTTCATTTCAACTTCCTGTATTTTAAGCGTGCGCCAAATCTCGACACACGAGGGGCGTCTTCGCTTTTCGAACGCCGCCGGAACCAAAGCCGCATATTTTGGCTCAAAACCACAAGGCCTTGGCATAGGGCTGGCTGGGAAAGTTATATTTCTTAGCTCTATACATAAACACTCAGTGCCATTTCGTTTTAAGTACTGCGTGAAGGGGCATAGCCGTATTCTGCCCGTGCTTTCCTAGTTTCGCCAATTTAGGCGCGTAATCTTACCAGTATCATTTAGCAGAAACAGAAGGCCTACACAAAGCATGACCAAGTTCCAAGCCGACGGGACATCGGGAGTTTGCTTCGTGCAGCGAATAGAAGGAGGATGCGCTTGAATGAAACGCCTACGCTTCGTGTTTTCCAAAAAAGCGGTGCATGCGTCGGCAGCCGAGTCTAAAATATTTCGATCATTGATAGTACTACAATGGAGGAATGTCTTTGTTTCCCTGGCACAGAGGAGGTAATGACATGTAACTTTAGTCCACGCGTATTACAAAAGAAAGGATTCGAAGAAATACATTTTTCAAGAAAACTGAAAACTCGTGCCGGAAACTGCCCGTCAAAACGTGTCCGTGTTTCGAAAGCTAGGACGTCCCGATCCGTGAAGTAAAGCAGCGTGTCGCGCGACGCACCCAACAACGTGCCGACAACTAACCCTCCGAGTGTCCTTTGTGAGCTCAAAACGCCGTTGAGTGCAGTTTAAAGCACGCAGGCTGCTGTTGCCTCATCAGCTCCCCACCAGCAGGAGAGCGTGGTGCCTTCTTGCAGGGCCGACGGGAACTTATCTTTTTTCTTAAAACTCCCGGCCACCGCACGGTGCGATCACGTGCCACCTCTTGGTCGGGGCGTTTTAATTTCCCAAGCAATTCAAGGAAGAACTGATTTACTTTCTCATTTTACAAGGCCTAATTGTGTTTGGATGCGTGTTCGGAAGGGTGGTGCGTTTAAACCGCGAGGGAGTGGAGCGCTTCGGTGAGCACGCAGCGTGCCCTCGTTCTGCAACTGCCTTGAGGCCCTTGTCTGAATTTTAAAAGTCATTAGCCGTTCCCACCTTCCCTTTGAGAATAGAAGGAATCACGACAGAAGGTTTTAATGAGAAATGCAAGAGATGATTTAGCGGATGCTTTTCCGATGATTTTTTTTTCCAAAGTGTTTTCGGGGAAAAGTAAATACAAATAAGCATTCTAGGAACATTGGCTTTGTATTCGATAACTTTTGAAGGAAGGAGGACACATCATCTGCTAACTGGGGATATCTGAGTGTGATTTCTGTGGGAATGTTTTGTCAGGAACTAATTTAACCTCCTTTCTTCCTCTCGCCCTCCTCTGAAACACTTCGAGGTTTCAGCTTTGTATTAATGTCAGACTTTCCCCGTTAGGATTCTAACCACATATTAGCCGTACTGTTATAGAACCGAGTTTATAGTAATCACTGCAGAGCATACACATTGGGGGTGTTTGCTAGGGGCGCATTGTTGAATTATTTCTTCGATCGTAAGAATTCTTCGTTGCACTCGATGCTTACGGCAGTTAAACGCGAAAGCATCAGCGGTGTACCTCGCTGTGCTTATAATAGTGTTCTTTCCAGTTGCACCGTGTTTCCGACTTTTTCTTCGCTTTCCTTTCTTTCTTTGCGTTCTTTCATTCGAATAGTATGCGGTTATAGGGCCATTTAAAACTGGCACCTGCATGGGGAGAAGGTACAGACCTGTATTATGCCACATTCATGAGACCAACTCCAGACACACTAATGACATGGGAGTGAAGAAATCTTAGATAAGAATCATTGCTGGTGGCGATATTAGAGCACATGAAGAATTGTTTCTAAAGAACGTACCTGCCGCCGTGACTCAGTCGCGGAGGCATCATGCAACTAATCCCAAGGGCGAGGGTTCGATGTGGGCCGTGGTCTCTATTTTTTTTTTTTTTTATGAGTGCAGGCGAAAAGCCAGGAAGCCTGTCTGTTGAGATTTTGGATAACGTTAAAGGGACATTGAAGTGAATTTCTCAAGCTCCCGTTTTTGCTTGCACTGCGTAGACTGGCTCAACTTAACACAGTTTTCATCGCTTATCCGGTTCACAAGTCGGTAACTATTTTATAAAGCTCGAAAGAAGAAAAACTGCCATGCGCGGTCTGTGGCGGCCACACAAACTAAACGCTGTGACGTCGCGAGGAGGAGCACCGTGATTGGACAATACCCAAGATTAGCATTCAAACAAGTTTCGGTTTCGTTTCTGTAGAACAACATGCTTGCCATGCGACGTTACCGGATGGGCATTCTCGATATCTCAGCAATCGTCATACCACGCTTCTGCCAAGTTGTCGGCTGTAAAATACCTAAGATAAGCATCCAGGACGGCTTGGAATCACTAGCCGAGGCCTACGCAGTGGATGAACGCGCTCCACGTCACCGCAGACGATCAAATGCCATGCGCTTTTCCCCCGTATTTGGAGCTTGCCTCAGTGATGCCTGTATCATAGAAAGCGTGTTCGCACCAGGCCAGGGGTCTGCTGATTCTGGCCTGTCCCACTGCGCGCAAGCAGTCGGTGCTTATGGCAACAGCACGCCAACTAAAACTAACTCGTTCGAGGAGCAGTGAACGGTATATATCCAAAAATGGTGAATTCAGTGTGGAAAACAACGGCCGAAAATGAAAAAAATCGACTTACTAAAAAGAACGTATGCTCGAGGATTCGAACTTGCAACTTGAAGAGAGAGAGAAACAACTTTGTTGATGCCTGCAGCAAGGACGCGGCCTAAACGTCGTGACGGCTTGCCCCCTGTCGCGACCTATTCGCACCGCCTCCGGTGGAGGGAGCACTTTCGGACCGCTGACGGTCGAGGGCAGCCATCACCTGTTGGACGGCCAAGAGTTGGGTGGCGTGGTCACCGTTTCTTGCCGCAGCCTGGAGCTGCGGCAGGATCATCGTGGCTTTGCTGGCTTCTCGTGGGTGGAGTTCGCAGTTCCACATGATGTGATCCGCCGTGGCCGTCTCCTTCGCACATAGTCTGCACACATGACTGGAGTTCACTTCGGAACACATATGCTTGGCAAGTACCGGGGTTAGCAGAGAATTTGTCTGTAACTGGCTGTATATAACTGATTCTTCCCTTGTCAGCCTCGGATGAGGCGGCGGGTAGGTTCGACGACCGAGGCGGTACCACTCGAGGACGTCCCGGTATGTGGTGAGGGGTTCGGGCTCCGCGAGTAGGGGCGGCACAGGCGGGGAGGCCAGACCATCGGGCGCGTTGCGACAGGTGAGCGCGTGCGCGGCCCGGTCGGTCTCCTCGTTCCTGTTGACGTGCCCCTCGCGGAGGCCCAGGGGGCCCGCGTGCGCCGGGAACCAGCGTAGAGTTACTGGTGTCGTTCGGGGAGGTATACGGCACCGCACACCCTCACAGCACTGGGGGACACTCTTGAAAATAACATTCCCAGCGCTCCAGACCACTCGGCCACAAGCCAACGGTGCTTTTTTTGTTGTCTTTATTTCTTTTTTTTTTACATTTTTAGAAGTCAACGATGTAATAAAAAGCGCCTACCATGTTTTGGTCGGCCGAAACTGCTATAAACATCAATGATGTCAATTTTTTAAGTACTGGCTACATTTCAGCGTCAGGGTTTTCCACGTTGTACAACTCACACAGGTAGTTTCCTTTTCCCCTGAAATATGTGCTCACCGTTTGCGCATTGACATCCGCATGGCGCACCGCCATTCTAGAACGCCAGATGCTATACAATCCTAAAAGCATAATCATATCATGCGGTACATCGTCTTCTCAATTTACACTGAGGAACCTGATTCCAAAGGGTGTCACCAGATATTCCTCCTTTAGGGTTCTCATCAGCACGTCCCAGAAGAAAATGGCATCCCAACACTGTATAAACATGTTCTGTAGTTTCAGGTTTTTCACATGGAACCCGCAAGTTGTTCCAAGCAACAAAAAGACCTCGCTTTTCCATCCATGTTTTCACAGCTAGTGTGTTAGTGTGCAAGTTAAAAAAGAATGTTTTCACACAGGCTGGGTTATCATAGCTTTCACCCTGGACAAAACATCATGTCCTTGGTCTGTGGAGGTCACTGCTCGGTACAGAGGTGCAGGAAACAGAATTTCTTTCAGATCTTTTTCCGGACCCTTTCTGGAAACATTTGAGAGACAATTCGAAGAAACACGGACAGAAAGGAATCTAACTGCGTCAACTGCTCCTTTCAGATAACCTATAATTGTAGGCCATTTCTCGTTGCACGAAAAAAACGATGAACTGCGGTAAAGCATTGGCAAGTGCAACTTGAAAAAAAAAAACTACGGAAGAAAGGGTCGCTTGAATCACTCGAGAACATAAAACGATCAACAATTTTCCTTAAGTTCGCCCGATAGCCCGATAGCCCGAGCCCTCGATAGCCCAAACACTCCTAGCTTCACTCTCTGAAAAAGAGAACTTCGGCTCGCGCGTTACCATATTGAAGTTCAATTAAAAACACTAAAAATACGATGCAACTTATTCACATGAACAAGGGAACAGTGAATATAGCTTGCATCACGAACCACACTTTCAGCAGAAAAAAATAAACAAGTTGCAGCCCTTGCGAAGACGGACAATGCCCGGCTTTGTGGCTTTCTCGCGCAGCCTCTCGGTTTCGCCTTGCCAGTACTGATAGCTGTCCAAATAACTCTCCATTGGAGCCCCCAGGTACCGCCCAGGCGTGGTGGTCCAGTTTACGCGTTCAAATACAGTCGGTGTTTAATCCTAGTTTCCGTGCCAAAAACCGGCACACCTGTGCCAATTGACTGAGCTTTGGGTGACTTCACAAATTATTTGGTTATCGTGACAGCTCTACTCACACTTTGTTCATCTGTGCAGAATATGACCGCATCATCAGCATACGTTAGAAGCTTGACTTCGCTTGCATGCAGCACAAAACCTCGTGCATAACTATCATTTATAATCTCTAAACCAAAGGGTTCCACAAAAAATACACAATAACGCGGAAAAAGGGCACCCGTGCCTTACTTTGGACAACACTTGAATGTGCTCCGTAATACTTTTGTTAATTATCGGCTGCCTGAAACAATCATGATACACAATCTTAACGCCCTTTAAAATAACATCTCCAACGTTCCAACGTTCAAAACTGAAAAAAAGGATCCCAGGGCACACGCGATCAAATGCTTTCTCAAAGTCTACTTGTAGCATGGCTACTTTACAAAAAAACATGTATAACCACTTTACACTTTCATTTAGTTTTAGCATTTCAAGAAGCTTAGGTGACTACTTGTTGCATAGCGCTCGGGCAGTAAGCGTCCCACAAATTTCCACAACATCTCTTGTGTATCAATAGCATTTCTTAGGCGGAAAAGCGTTCGCAGATGCGTAGTCGTGCTGCTGACCACTGTGCTTGTTTACCCAGCGCAAAAAAAGTGCTTCCTGCTTTCTACGTTTACGCTGTACGGTAAAGGTTTCAGTTCTTTTTATTTTCTTAGTTCCTATATTGACTTCGCTGGCTCTTCTCCCGCATTCAAGTGTCTTTACATTTGCCTACAAGGGTACCAGTCAGCGAAGCTTAGTTTCAACTGAGCGAACTACTAAACGCTGGGCCGACTTACTCTGTCGGAAGGTCGGCGAGCAGTCAGTAGCGCAGTCAAGCCAAGTCTGACGTCACCTGACGTCACATGAAAACGCCACAGAAATTGCGAGAGGATGCAGAGAGGAGGACAGCATTTTCGAATTGATTTTTCTACCACATAAACTCGCGTAAACGCACTCAGAGTAGTCGACACATGGCCGAGGAACTCCAGACTACAATTTGCGCCAGTAATCCCGCCATGTTTACAAATCAGTTCAGTGTCTCTTTAAGCCCTCATGCGGCCAAACGTATCCTGAGCCTTCACGCCACATTGCCCAGGCTTAGTCCAGGGGGCTTTGAAGCGCGCAATTTGACTACTCTTTAAAGTGTGTAATGAACGCACTTTGGATCTACGAGAGGTTAGTGCACGTTTGGGCTTTATTTCTCCTGCATGGAGGCACCCTTTAGTTTATATATGAACAGCTTCGGGAATCGCGTTCTAAGCTTTATCGGCATGAAATAATCACGTCGTTTGCCTGCCAGCGCACATAACTCGGGTTACTGCTCGTCCTGTCGCTGTTTTCTCTTTTTGGGTGGGGGTGGGGATGGGGGGGAGTACATACCGGCGGAATGTTTTTTGGTACCATCCATTGCGGACAGTTAATACCGCAGGAATATCGGTCTCATAATGCATAGACTGCTCTGAAAGTAAGCATGACTTGCGCTGCTAAACTACAAGAGACGAGCTCTCGCTTCATAATTTACCAAGACGCCGACAGGCGGGCCCCCCAAAAAAACATGCACCCCTCCAAGACCTTTATCCCATTCCCAACCCTACCCCTTCACAGTGCGCGGCGACGCTGACCAGCTCCGACCCCTGCTCCCAGGTTCAGCTGGTGCATAGGGCAAGGTAAGCCGGCTACACCCAGGGAGTCCTGGACTGAGGACACCCCTCACTGGACCGGAGTGACCGCACTCACAACGGATGGGATATACAGTTTTCCTCCAGCTCGTCCTCCGTAACGACAACGATGCTTGAACGCGAAACTTTCTTTGGTTGGCCAATCCCACACTGCGAGTATGTGCTGCGAGTATCCACACTGCGAGTATCCCGCGCGCTCGCACCGGCCACAAGACACTCTTTCGGCGAGGAGGTAGGTCCCCCTCGCTGACATCTCGGCAAGCAAGCTTCCGGGGAGCAAGCAGTGCGGCGAAGCCGCACGAAAGGGAAACGCGGTAAGATCGCGTTCCCACACATTCTAGAAAGAGGCGGCGGCGGTGGTGGATAGGAGTACTACCTCCGTACATGACTATGCTTCGCTGTGCATCACTAAATGTGCAAAAGCCATCTTGCAGACACCAAGCGTTCATTGATTCCTGTAACTTCAACTTTACCTCTGAACACAAACGAATTTCTAGGAATACAAATTTTTCCAGGAACAGTATAAAATTTCCTCTGTCAATATATAGAGGCTGTAGGACCTTTTTTACTTTTGTTTAATTTTATGCGCTGAGAATTGTTGGCCAGCGCTTGGCCTGCCGCTGGAACTTAGGCCGCTCCGCTGAAAGAAACCATTTGCTGCGCATTTTCGTCAACAACACGACGTCGGTTGTCTACTTCCAGCGCCATTGTTGCGGCACCTGACCACTACGTGGCAAAAGCGAGGGTTGACCACCCAGTCACCTAAACGAAGCGTAAACTGTGTGGCCACTTTGGTCACAGCTACTCTTCTGTCCTAATCTAAGAAATTGCAAACGGACAACTCGTTCGGAATTTAGGCCACCCACGTATGTACGAAGGACCAACTGACGGATATTCCTTGGCGCCGTGCTAATTTCCACCTTGCAGTTGCGATGCGCTCTTGGACCTTCAGCATACGTGTATGTGATTTTGGCTTGATCAGCCGGCAAGAAAAGTTGTATAAGTGTTTGAATGTGTACATGCGTACAACTCAAAATAGAAAATAGTCTGGCCATACCTCCTTCCTTACTTAGAAGTACACCGGTATATGTATTCAAATTGTCCTTTGAACCAGACCTTAGCTTAAAAGACCGTATCTTAAAGAAGCGAGCGATTTTTATACGAACTTAAAAAACCCGCCACACTGAGCTGTGGTAGGTTTCCACGAGTTAAGAACACTGTAGAAAATAGGTGGGTAAAATGCGTCTCTTCCTGCCTCGCCAGAATGCCAAGCCACATGCACAATCCTGCATTTGTCATAACCACAATTTCTTTCAAATGTTTGCGCTGCAGGTTTGTGGAGATTTAAAATGTAAACATTTTTGGTGCATGAATATTCAATGTGTTATTTTTCTTAGTTGTGGTGCTTCCTGTGCACATGTCCCTCTCCGTGCATTGAAAATCTGCGCAAGGGTAATGAGGGTCCGTGAAGCTATTCAACGCAGAAATTTGGGCTGGTTGGTGATACCACCTCGACATAGTAAAAAGCGCACTAGACGGGGACACAAGAAAAAGACAGTGACACGGGACGAGCGCTAAACATCCACTGAGGCTTTATTGTAAAAAAAGGCTATATACATACACACAAATGCGCAGAAACACTAAAAAGATACGTATGGCGCAGCTTATACAGAACATGTGATTGACGCTGTAGATAGGCTTTTTCTTTTGTGTGCAAAGCCAGCGACGGAGTGCTCACGCAATCGTTTTCCTTTATAATGCAGAACGCCTTGAAGATTTCTCGTTGTAGTTGCATCCTAAAGCTGCGCAGGACGCGTGTTTCCTGAAAGTCAGGCGTGCAAGTGCACCGACGACAGTGATCTACCAAATATCCTCCCCCCGCCAATGAGTTGCGGCACCAGAACCGTCACTACCAAGTGTGTCTTCGCATTCTTTCGGCATCCCTGGTCAACTGCAACCAACTGCGTGATACCAGGTTCCGGACGTTCTCGCGCGAAGCAGCAAAACTGACGGAGTTTCTGTGGGCAAGAACTCTCCTGTCCCTGCTTGCCTGGACCAGAGCGCGTGAGAAGAAGGACTGCCGTTCTAGAAAGGTGACGCTCCTTGGAGATTGTGCTTTACCGCTTTACCTGAAAATGTACAAAAAGTGTTGGACAGGGGACCTATGTTTTGCACCGATGTTCATGAAAGTTCTGTTGAACTGCTTTCTGTAGTAAGGGATGTCGCTAATGGAGTTCTGCCAGATGAACAAAACCGGGTTCTTTCTGAAGGTGCTGACTGCCTTATGTCTAGAAGACCGGGAAGCAACGCTAGCCTCCAAGTCCGGGAATCCATAAACTTTTTGCAGAAGGATAACTTAGCGCTCCTGGTGTCAGATAAAGAGGATGGATTTGTAGTGCTTCCAAGGGGGACTTTTCTGAAAAAGCACAGCAAGCTGTATCGAAGAATGTTATTGCAGTTAAGTGCTCCAAGAAACAATTAAGGAAGAAGGCAATGGCTCTTTGTGATGAGATTAACTTGCAAAGCCTGAAGAAAAACATCGCTGGTGCGAAAAAAGACTTCTTAGATATGTTTTTTTTTCAGCAAAAACGCACAAAGAGGGGATTCCATTCAGGGCGATTGTGATGGAGTAGGATTCATGGCAAGGAACACTCTATTTTTGCAAAGGCATCTCAAGTTGCTTAAGGTGAATGACCCTTACCTTGTACCTAACTCAGAAAGTGTTTTGACCTTTATTGCAGAGTACGAATATCCTCAGAACCCTCTGCATGCCTTTTCCATAGACGTTGTAGACTTGTTCTACTCAATCCCACAAAGTGAACTTTTTGTGCCGTTCGGGAAAGCATCGACGACTTTGGCCCTGTTGCCTTTCAGAATTCTATTGGTTTTAATGTTGACAAATTTATGAAATTATTAATATTTTACCTGTCCTCTACAACAGTTGCTTTTAATGATACACCCTTTCTTCAAAAGGAGGGGATTTGTATTGGTTAACGTATTGCCCCAATTTTAAGTGACCTGTTTTTATCTTTTTGTGACCAGCGTATTCACACGTGCCTTGACACAGTCTGCGGTGCTAAGGTTCTAAACGTCTTTCGGTATGTAGATGACTACCTGGTTCTTTTGAAGGATGTGCGTGCTGAAGATTCGAATGAACTCGTGCACCCAGTTCTAGGCGTTTTTAATTCATGTGGCAAATGGCTCAAACTCACTTTTGAGTTACCTGAAGAGGGATTCCTTCAGTTTCTCGATTTAAGCATCCATTTCCATGACGGTCAGGTGTGCTGGAGATACCATCCACGGTCCAAAAAACCAGTCTTTTACCACGATTCGGCCCATTCCAAGATTGTAAAAAGGGGTATCGCCAAAAACTGCATGCGCGCTGCTTTCAAAAAGTCCTGTTGCCACTAAGAGTCCTGTGGCAACATTCCTGTTGCCAGAGGGAGCCACAAGTCCCTGTGGCTCCCTCTGGATCACCCTGGACTTCTTCAATTACGTCAGCAACGCCGCCCGATATAAGCACATCACGCCAGCCGTGCCACTTCAGTGGGCATGGGAGCAACGCTACGATGCGGCTCACAAATGTTTTTCGTCTCTGCCTGTTACAGGTTAGTGAAGCACCTTCTAAACGCTCCAATAACGCATTTCTTGTTGTATTCCCATGCCCACAAGTGCTCTTACAACATGTAATTGAGTGCTTTGATGTGTTGAAACTGTTACTGTCGGGGGACGTGGATCTTAACCCGGGGCCTAACAAAACTCGCCAGGGCGCGGGGCAGGCATCAGAAGCACCACCTGAGCCAACGAACGATGTTGTTATAACAATGCTGCGCGACCTCACAGCCCGTTCAACGTTGGTTGAGGAGGGTCCGGTGCGCATACTTGATTCCATCGGAAGCTTAACATCGAAGCACGCCGAACTGAACGCGACGGTCACTAGCATATCTGAGAGGTTAGGCTCCATGAAAACCAGGTTGGAAGTTCTGGAAGCGCATGCTGAAGACCTAACAACAGTTTAAGAAACAATTGGTAGCCTTCGAAACGAAAACTTTTTGTTAAAAGCACGTTTGTCAGATCTAAAGGATACAGTTAGAAGGGACAACCTTTTATTTTTTAATGTGCCTGATCACCCATCAGAAACATGGGCGGACTTAGAGAAAGAAGTCAAGAAGATTGTCCTTAACCAAATGTCGATTAATCTTGTCGATAACGATATCGCTCGTGCTCACAGGGTTGGCACACCGCATCACGACCAAGCACGACCAATCATAGTGTACTTCGCAAACTACAAAACAAAAGAAAAGGTTCTTTGCGCGAAAACCAAACTTAAACAATCAGACATCGCAATCAGTGAAGCCTTCTCGCCAGCTACCCGACATGCGCGTAAAATGCTAGTCGATTTTCTGAAATGCTCAGCGCCGGATGAAAAGTTCAAGCTCCGCTATAATAAGCTGATCTTAAAGGATAAGTATTACGAGTATTGCCAAGTAACCGGTGAAGTAAAGGAAAAAATTAGATATCGTAGCCCGCGTAGGCAAATGCATTCATGTAAATACAAAATGAAAACGAAACTGCTTGCAGTCCATAGTAAATTTCACAGGCTATTAAGCGCCAATCAGAATCCAGAACTACCTATCACGCCATCACGGCCATTTCGGCGGACGATCGCAGCGCCAGATTCCTCTCTAGTTGTTATTTTATGAAACTCTGTACTCGGGGACAACTTTCTGTAGCAATGGAGACAAAGCTACGCGGGGGTGGCGAACTGGTTTGTGTTGCTGCGGAAGCGTAGTTCCCTGGACACTAGTTTCGGTTTCGGTTTCGGTGTGACGTATACGCCTTTGCTACAGTTCGTTTCTTCGCATAAGCTCTGCGGTTGAGTGCTCTAAATCACAATCACCAATCATGCAGGCGTATTACGTCTCCTTCTCGACGTTTCACTTCAATCTAAGCAAAAGCCAACGCTTTCACTGGAGAACTCGGACCTACTTATTATATTATAGCGTGGACGGTACCGTCGAACTCTGAACCGTCAAGAAACGCCGCCAATTTTGTCAGAGCTGCAGTTTTGAGGGCAGGCACTGATATTTAAACTCTTCTGGAGCCGAACGCTGGGCAGCATAAGGGGCACGTGTAGCGTGCTTACATTGCGCAGGCTTACCCGTTAGGGCAGCACGTGCACACTACGGCATGAAGTGAAATCCCATTTGGTTTGAATCGCGCTGAGTTAGGCAGGCCCCAAGAAGCATCGGTGATCCGCAGCTCGGAAAGCGTATTGGGGAAGCTCGCGCTGCAGAAATCCTGCGCTGAATCCCCACCCCTTCCTAGTCCAATAACATTGATGAACATCGGGCAGGCTTTCTGTAGTGCCTCGCTATACTTGCCGCATGTTTCATACCCGAGGATAGCCGTCGTACTGCACTGGCTAATTTGCCTAATTACAGCATAAAGGCGCGTCAGCACTTGGACGGCTGAAAAACGTAACGCTGTCTAAACACCTGCACAGTTAGCGCTGGTTGTAAAGTTTAAAAACAATCGGTCATTAAACATTTTGCCAGTAATGTGGTCACTGATATCGCAAAGTACATTGCATTAGCTAATTTTGCCAAATGCCTATATCGAGCCGTACTCAGATAGGGGGTTAAGCCATCGCCTTTCCAATTTTTAATGTGCGATCACTCGCAGACTTCTTGGCTCACTTGCCGAAAAAAGCACTGTATCAAGAACCCCGAAACTGGACCTGTCAGGAAAATTTCGATTGGCTTCCAAACCAGGCAACAGAATTCGCGTTGGCTGCGTGTAGCCGCTAACTCCTCATCAACATTCCCATTGACTGCAACAACCGCCTTTCTTTGTGACTTTCATCAATGTTGTGGGAGTATGGCTGATTTTACATTAAAAAATAGCTAACTAGTATTCATGGCTGGAAATTTGATGTGGGCCTCACCTTCCACTTACTGGTTTCCAAGCCAAACACGCGGGTTGACCAGTGGATGGTCCTGCCCGTCCAATTCAACAATTTTCATTTGGCGGCGACGTGACTTCCCACCATCGCTAAGGTGCCCCAAAATTTCGCAAAAATGTACAATATTTTAGCTATGGCCAGTTCGCACACGTAATTCCAGAACCAGCAATAAAGCTCCGACACTCCGGGCTGCCACCGCCAGTTGCAAACAGTTTGACATCTGCACACCGTGAGCATTCGTCAGCAGGAATAATGTGTGCTACATGAACAATTCAAGCAAAAAAAAAGAATCTGTTTTGTTTCATTTATTTATTTCCTGCATAATTACCTGGAAAAAAATCTGGAAGTCACTCCGAGTTGTCACGCAACCACCAACATGCACACGAACCCCACTCACAGGAGTAAACCTCTAAAACTGTGGCCACATCTTTCAAGCCCACTTTAGCACTCAAAGCCACGCAGCCACGTATTCAAAACAAACATTTCTGGCTCTGTAAGCAGTTATTCGCAGTCACTGAGTTCGGTGTACAGTCATTTCTTCGTGATAAATGTGAAAACAACATAGATGTACCAGACATTGCACCACAAACATGAGAAAGTGACACTGCCCATGCCCATGTCAGTGGACATTTCTGTAAATTCTGTTTATTGAGAGCGTGCCATTACCTTTCGGGGCCTCGACTTCATATCCCAGGGCTTCGGGAAGCTAGTATTTTTACAAAAGCTAAGGCTGGTAGCAGGGAATCCCGCAGCGTTTCGACATTTGAAAGTGGGGCATTGGCGATTGGTATTACTCCTCACCATTTGTAGAAACGTTATGGACAATCCTCGCTGCTCAGAGGATGTTGATCTTATCGGTGCCTGTCTTCACGCGGGAGCAGCTCTCGCCCAAGCTGCTTCGTCTTCGTCCATCCGGCTTCTTGCAAAATAGAACGACACTGCATCACCGGGACGTCTGGGCCCTTTGACCTCTTATTCTGCATTTGGGTGCCGATACCCGGGAAGAAAGCCTTGTGTGATTCGGAGTCATCCGAAATTGGGCCTATGAGAAGAAGGACCCCTTTGATGCCGACGACGTGCCGGTGTGATGGACTGAACCGCTGGTGCTACCGAAAGCCGACCGACGTGATGGCCAGATGACATGACGATGCAACCTCGCCTCCGACGAGACTGCCCAATGGGCCCAGAAACTAATTTTGTTAACGGTGAGGGACATGATATTTCTCATTGATCAACGCAAGATGCACAACCAGAATGGAGTATTCCTCTGTCGATGACGCACCTTCATGAAGTTATCGCAAGAAGAGAACAAATGCGATTGCTCACTCGAGGGCTTTGCAGAGACGCGAAAGCGGCACTAGAATTCTTCGTAACGACCAGTGATGGGGACGATTGGTTGAAGAGTTGTCTGCACGAGTTACGCAAAACTGAAGTACAACTGAGAACATTAAACGAAGAAACTGAACCGCTTTTCGACATTGACCACCTAGACGAAGAATTTGTTACAAATATTGACTATGAAGACGAAATTAGGCATCCTATGATCCAATTATACTACCAATTCAAAGACAAAAGATCTAAAACCAACGACCAGTGCCTGGTCATCAAGAAGTTGCATTCCTCAATAAACTTCATTGAGTTTTTTTGCAACGCATGCTGTTTGAATGACCCCGAGGAACAAACCATCTTACAAGAAACCTCGCCTCCGTCAGACTCCTTATGCCGAGCCGAATGTGAAATCAAGACTCGCTTTTTGGCGACACCAGACTTCCAATCTGAAGATCCTTTATTATCTTGTTCGTTTCAAAAAGTTCCCCAGGTGACCGAGAAAAAAAGATGCTGCTCATTGGATGCCCTAACGCTGGCAGAAATTACGTATACCGAATCGCTCAAGCGTGAAGACACGGATGATTCTTATTCTGAAATTTTGAAACGCCAGAAAGACGGCATACAACTGTTCGTAACAAAGAACCAAGCGACGCAGGAAGCTGAAGAACGACATCTTTATTGTTCTGTAAGACGTTCAAAGAAGACTGCTGCGGCACGCAACCGACAACACACTCGAACGAAGGAAGCACTTGAGAGGCATCGTTCGAACAACCAGGATACATCTGGCAACGCCAGCCGGATTACAAGAGTACAGCGTTCAAGGGAGAAGTGGAAGCCGTCAAGGCACTGTTATCAAGCCCCACTGAAAATACCTGAATCCGCACTAGAATTCAAAAGCGGCGAGGACATCAAGCGAATTTTAACCTGGCTGCATAGACTGCACCGATATTCGATGCGTGGGTTTAAAAAACGGCACCTGCGGTAGTTTCCCCGTCTGACTGCCTCACCGGATCGACTGGACCGAACTTGATGTACCGACCGGACGCGGACTCGCCACCGCTACTTTGGGGCCGGAAGAGATGTAGAAACATAATCGACAATCCTCGCTGCACAGTTGATGATCTCATCAAGTCTGTCATCATGCTGCAGAAGCTCTCGCCCGAGCTGCTTTGTCTTCGCCCATCCGCCAGCTGGTAAAATAGAACACCACGGCATCACCGGGACGTATCGGCATTTGGTCCTCTTGTTATACACCATTTAATCGTGTAAATACGCATTTAAAAGAAATTATTTGAGCCAGACATGATCGTTTACTTCAGCAATCCACCTTCTGTAGTTGAAAAGACCAACAAAACATGAGCAGGTGAGTACAAATGATTATTTCACAATGTGCAACTAATGGTAGTATATTTTTTTCCAGATGACTGAAACAATTACAAATCATAGAAAACTCAACAATGCATTTCTGCGCGTCATCATTACCATCTCGCAGTTCTTGCCAGATAATTCTTCCAGTATTGCCACTTCATGCACAGTTAACTGCTATTTGCAAAGGCCGTTTACAGCCCCTTGGGTTCTAATCAAATTTTCCCATTGCATTTCTTCTGTGCGAAACAGGATACGACGTGCCACTCCTCACTGCTTGTTACCACCGTTCGTACTCAGTTTCCATTTTATGCATGACAAAGGTACAGCAAGACAAAGGTACAGCTGCCACCACAACCTACAATCTGAAGACTAATTCGCATATTGACAACACGCTCTCCTAATCATTGCCTGATACTACAGAAATCCAGCACCGTATGAGCAGCTACTTCCTGCGTTGCGGGGCATCAGCAAGGTAAACAAGGTGTCCTGTAAGTTGTTGCACAAAAGCAGCACCACATAAACCAACAGAGTACTTCCAAGCTTCCAGTCACCAGAACCGTAAACAAAGTACCTCGTCACTCGCCACACACGACCAGCACCACATAAGTCAGAGCACACCGGTTTCATCAAACTTCCTCTGCACCGCTCATTTCGCTGTCACTGCAGTCACTGAAGCTGCCGGAGTCGGAACCTAGCGGAATCACGACGTTGTCGATTCTGGTGTCGATTGCACCTTCCCGCTCCCAGGCCTCTTTCTCAAGACGCTCCACATGAGCGCAGTCCCCGACCCAGTTCTCGCGAGTCACGAGGGCGATGGCTTCGTTGAGTAGTCGTTCAACTTCAGCGACAGTGAATGAAGTGTTTTTGGCAGCAAGGCTCCACACCATTTCAATAGGGTTGAATTCACAGCGGTAAGGAGGAAGCCGAACAATGTCATGTCCAGCAACTCTGGCCAGGGCTTCAATCCGGTATCCAAAAAAAATGTGTTTGTTCTCATTACCCACCCGAAGGAGCTTGGGCTTCAACTGGTCATCATACCACGGGATGGTTTTTGCAGTGAACCAAGACTGAATGTCGACCTTGCGCCACGTCATCGAGGGCAGCTTTTTTCCGTCTGAACACTGTGGTACGGAGCATTGTCAATGACAATAACCCTCCGTGGCTCAGTGTTGGGTGGAAGGTGTTCTGCGAACCACTTCTCAAAGCGTGGGTCATCTATTTTAGTGTGGTAGTCAGTGGAAACACTCTTTGACGCAAAGAAATGAGGCATGCCGTGTCCACAAAGCCCGTCTCACTTCCAGTGTGAAGGACGATGAGCCGACCACCTTTGCCGCTTGGTGCAGGAAGCCCAGCAGTTAGATTCTTGCGAAAGGCGTCTTCATGGTATGACACAGTGGTGTCCTCCCACACCGTGCCCTTGGTGTGCGGAGAATTGGCCGAAGTCTTGTCGAGGTAGTATTTAGTCCTTCGAAAATGAAAGTAATACGCGTCAGTTTTTCGTTGGGAAGAGGGTTTTTTTATTTATTTAGAAAATACTGCAGGCTAAGAATAACGATGGTCTCAGCCGTGCTTTCTGAGCAACAAAGTGCTTCTCAGAATCCCTTTCTGTGTGGGTGTATTTCGCCCTTTTGTAGATAGTTGCGCGTTTATTCCATTTAGTGTACGAGATTTTTGTATATAAACACCGGAAGTAGGTGCGTTTGGTACTACGTGTTTATGGTCAGTTTTGAATATTAAGGCATTTGTACGTGCCAGTTTGGTTGTCTTGCGTAATGGTGAGCCCAACGCAATTTTATGGTTCAGTATAAAGAAGGATGCTACAGATTATTGTTAATTGACGTAGCCTAGCTCTGTGAGCTAGCTATCTGTAGGTTATCTTTCGGATAAGTGTTCGTATACCTGTGGGTTTTCATTTTTTTACAAGTTTCATTTTCGTGAGTGTAGCGAAATGTTATGTTCTTCAAAGAGTCCTGTAAAGTCATACTTTGTTTTCCTCTACCGTCGTATCGGTCTCGTAGTTTTGACTTTTGTGCTGTAGACGGTGGCGAAAAGCCATGCGTTGCCTCGGTTGCCTCGAATTACGGCAGTTGTAGCTGAATAGTTTTGACAAATGGTCATGGGCAAAAAGGGGAATGCCTTTTGAGCTCCTGTTGGCTTCTTCGCTTGTTTGCGTCATCTGCCTCATAGAGCTCCTATAGCCCATTCATGATTATTTTGCACTGCTGTAGTTGTTGTTTCTACAACACCCGAAATTGAGGCCTGATTCTGAACTTGTGCCACGAGATGAGCGCTTCGAATCGTTTCAAGGGGTGTAATGTTTTAGCAGTCAGGTTGGTTTTGTTTTTTTATTATGGTCTGGCATTTCGAGTGGTGTTCAGAGGGCGCTTTCCGCATCGAGTGTGGTTCGACAATGGTTGTCCTGCCGAGTTAGTCATTTCTGCAGGAGCCTTGAGTTCGTGCCTTCTGTGGGTTCACGGAGGAGACCAGAAGAAAGCAGCAGTTCGGAGAACTCCGCCTCAGGCACTGGATGGACCTGCTGACCAACCGCATCATTCCAGCCGAGCCGCGATGAGCCGCTCGTCATCCTGATGCATTGTCTGGCGGCGGGGGTGCTGTTGCGACATTGATTCCTCGAAAACCTGCCTTGGACCCTCAGTCATCGACTTTCCACAAACCGGCGTATTCACAGGACCGAACTATGCAGCTACTTGAATTATGCGCCTTTCAGTGGCCTCGTGGCTTCTCAGGAGCCAACCGCTAACAATGGCAAGTGCTAACAGTGGCATTGCTTGGCGCCCTGCACTGCAAGCCTCGGCGGCGTGCCCGCGCTTTATTGTCACGCCCTTTTGTGGCGTGTTGTCTTCAATAGGCCACTCGAAGAATATTGCCACCGAGGGATGCAAGGCGTCTTCGTGGTAGTGCAACATCGCCAGGACAAAGGGGGCTCTGACCCACGGCGGATTGCCACGGCGGGAGCAACTTAGCGCTCTCCTGCCCAGGAGAGGAGCATTAGTGTGTAATTTTCCCTTGTTGTAGCGAACAACATAATTGTGTTGTTGGAGTGCCATGCTCCAACGGAGGAGACGACCGTTCTTTGATGAGACGCTGTTTAGCCAAGTTAGAGGGCAATGATCGGTTTCTACCACAAACTTGGATCCAGCAACGTAGCAAGCCAGTTTCTGTATGGCCCATACTAGGCAAAGACATTCCTTCTCGGAGGTGCTGTATGCCTCCTCTCTGTTGCTGAGCTTGCGGCTTAAATACAAAACGGGCCGTTCTCTGCCCTCGGAATCCTGCTGGCAGAGCACTGCTCCCAGCCCCCGGTCACTCGCGTCGCATTGAATGACGAACTCCTTGGAAAAGTCCGGTGCCCTTAGTACGGGCCCTTTACTCAGGGCCTGTTTTAGCTTCAGAAACGCGGCCTCTTTCGTCGCATCCCATTTGACGATTCCAGGTTCGGGTTTCCGGAGGGAGTCAGTGAGAGCGCTAGCTAGGTTAGAGTACTCCTTAACGTAATGTTGGTAGTATCCTGCTAAACCCAGAAAAGCTCTCACCTCCGACTTAGTACGCGGTCGGCGATAGTCAACTACAGCGGCCACCTTCAACTCGGAAGGTCGGCGCTGACCCTGCCCGACAACGTGTCCTAGGTAGCTGACCTCAGCGGAGCCCAAGTGGCATTTTTCCGCCCGCACCGTAAGCCCTGCCTCGTGCAGCCTTTCGAGCACAATCTGAAGATGCTCGATATGTTCTTCCCAGCTGTCGGAGAAGACGGCCACATCGTCCAGGTAGGGGAGGGCAAAGTGAGACAGGCCGTGCAGTACCTTATCCATAAGGCTAGAGAAACAATAGGGAGCATTCTTTAGGCCAAAGCTTAGCATCACCGGTCGAAACGTGCCCATAGGGCAAATGAAAGCAGCGTAACGACTGGCGCGTTCCGACAAAGGGACCTGCCAGTAACCCCGTACAAGATCTAGCGTGGAGATGTACCTCGAGTTAGACACAGTCTCCACCCTTTCCTCCAAGTTTGGTATTGGATACGTTTGGTCTATCGTTACGGCGTTTAGCCTCCGGTAATCCACGCAGGGTCTGGGGTCTTTGCCCGGTGTCTCTACGAGAATGAGCGGAGAGGTGTAGTCACTCTCGCAAGGGACAGCCACACCCAGGTCAAACATGCGCCTGACTTCAGCATCCATGATCTCTCTTTGCCTTGGGGAAACGCGGTACGGCTTGCTCCGAACGGGCTTGTCACTTGACAGTTCGATGTCATGCTCGACTAGCGTAGTTTTCCCCGGCTTATGGGAAAACACGGCCTCAAACTTCTGAACAACGGCTTTCAGGTCATTTTTCTGCTCTTTGTTGAGACATGGTTCTTTACCTATCAGCTCAAGCAACCCGTCTATGGCAGGCTTCTCCACATCTGCCAAGCTGGGAATGTCAGAAATTTCCTCTGCTGGCGCGGTCAAAGTCAAGCTGTTCACAAGGACTTGGCGCTGTACGTAAGGTTTCATAAGGTTGCTGTGAAAAACCTTGTTTGACTTCTTACCCAGTTTCACCTCATAATTGGTGTCGGACAGCTTTGACACCACCTTTGCGGGCCCCTCCCACTGTACTTCGAGTTTGTTTTTCTTGGAAGGGCGCAACAGCATTACTTCCTCGCCCACGCTGAACGTGCGTTTTCGGGCAGACCTGTCGTAGTAGGCCTTGGAAGAAACTTGCGCAGCTTTCATGTTGCTTTCTACCAGATCCCTCGTCTTACCAAGCCTGTCCAAAAGTTCTAGCACGTAAGCAACGACGCCTGGGTCATCCCCACACCCTTCCCAGGACTCTCTCAGCATGCGCAAAGGACCCCTCAAGTCACGCCCGTAAACAAGCTCTGCGGGACTGAAACCTGTGCTCTCGTGAGGCGCAGACCTCATAGCGAACAACGCTGCGGGCACGCAGGCCTCCCAGTCATGCTTGTGCTCCAAGCAAAGAGCTCTCAAAATGCGCTTCAGCACGGAGTGCATCCGCTCGACCGGATTCGATTGCGGGTGGTGCACCGAACTATGCACCAGCTTGATCCCGCACCGTTCGAGAAACACAGAAGTTAGGTTGCTAGTGAACACGCTCCCATTGTCACTTTGAATTTCGGAGGGAAATCCTACGCGTGAAAAAATGGACAACAAAGCGTTCACGACACTAACTGAGTTTAGCTCCTTTAGAGGGATGGCTTCGGGGAATTTAGTTCCGACACACAACGCGGTTAGAACGTAGCGGCAGCCTGACCGTGACTCCGGCAATGGACCAACGATGTCAATCACAAGCCGACGAAAGGGCTCTGAAATGACAGGTACCAACACCATGGGCGCCTTACATTTGTCAGTGGATTTCCCTACCCGCTGACACGCGTCACACGATCGAACAAAGTGCTCTACGTCCTTCCAGCATCCAGGCCAGTAGTACTCCTGGGCTAGCCTCGCTTTGGTCTTCTTGATCCCGAGGTGGCCGGCCCAGGCATTGCCGTGCGCGAGATCAAGGAGATGTCTGCGGTACTTTTCTGGCACTACCAGCTGGTTGTACACGCGGCCCCTGGCATCCCTGTACTTCCGATACATTATGTCGGAACTCTCATAGAACGAAATGTTCTCTTTAGCTGTCCCCCTTTTGACATTATCCTGCAGCGTTTTCAGGGAGGGATCCGCCCTCTGCTCAGCAACGAGCGTCTCCTTATTCACCTCGGTGAGCTGCTGCCAGGATTCTGACGAGGGGGCCAAAACTGCGTCTTTGCTTTGCTCCACACCCTCAACTCGCTGTCCCGCGGTTTTCCTGCCTCTCCTCCGCGCACCGCGATTTTCCGACCCGATCGGCACGCACCTGTCCTTATCTGCGGGTTCAGCCACTACCTGTTGCATTGGCGGCTGTTCCGCCTCTTCAGAAAGTAAACGCGCCTGAGAGCGTGTCAGCGCCATGCAAACGGCTTCCTCCGAAAACGACTTGCCCCTTTCTTTCAGCAGTTCAGCAGACTTATTTGAAAAGAGGTAGGAGAAATGCTCTGGCAAGTGTTCCGTCACCGCTGCTTCGGTGTGCAGCTCACCAAAAGTACCTTGGAGAACTACTCGGGCTATTGGCAGGCACACACTTTGTTCCCCAGCTACGTGCCGGATCCAGGCGCATTCTCCGGTGAAATCTCGGGGCGAAACGCAACTCGAGTGGGCGACGTCCATTGTTGCGCCCGAGTCACGCAAAACCCTCTTCCTTTCACCGTTAACTAGCATATCCTGCGTGTACGGCGTCAAAAGCCGCATACTCTCTTCAGAATCCCGCATGCTAGTGTACACGGCGCCTGCTCTGCAGTTATGGGCGAAGTGACCCTCCTGTTTGCACTTGTAGCACGCGATCGGCCTCTTCGCGTCAAAAGTGCGATTTCCATTTGCAGGCGGCTTTGAAGCGTCCCCCTTAGGCTCCCCGCTGACCCCCTTTTTGGGCTCACTGGCGCCTGGCTCATCTCTTTGGAAGTTCCGGCGGGGCGGGAACCTTTTCCCCTCGAACTTGTTGGGCCAAGAGTCTTTTCTTTGGCCATTCTCCGGCTTTGATAACGTGCGACAATTTCGGCGCGTTTCATAGTCCTCCGCGAGCTCAGCTGCCTTTTCCAAATTCACCTCAGTGAGTTTGTCCTGCAGGTACAACCTAGTCTCCTCCGAATTGCACTATAAAACTGCTCCATGGCGATGCAGTCAACGACTTTATCGTGGTCGCCATGAATCTCCGCACTTTTTAGCCATTCCTCCAGGTTAGCCTTGATACGGTATGCAAACTCCTGATGCGAATCTCTGGATTTCTTCGCGTGCCTGAACCGCTGCCGAAACGCCTCTGCCGACAAGCGATACTTGCGTAGCAGAGCTGCCTTGACCTTCTCATATGCCTCAGAGTCCTCTTTGCTCAATCGCGCGATTACCTCGGTGGCCTCGCACGGCAGCAACGCTAAAAGCTTTTGGGGCCAGTCGTCGCGAGAGAACCCCACCTTCTCACAAGTGCGTTCGAAAGTCACGAGAAAAATAGCAATGTCATCGCCAGCCTTGAACGGTTGCAAAAGATCTTTGATCTTTAGACTCGTGGACTCTCGTACGTTTGGAGAGGAGCGTTCGGCGGACATCCGAACCTCCAGCTCTTTCATCTTGAGCTCATGCGCTCTCTCGGCAGCTTTTTCTTCCCTGCCCTCCTTTTCCTCCTGCTCCCTCCGCGCCTGGCTGTCTTTTTCAGCCCGCCGCTGAATCTCCTCATGAGCTTCCTGGGCCTACTCTAAAGTTACTTCATTGGCCTCCATGAGCTCGAGGATCTGTTTTTTCCGCTTTGCGGGGCCAACAGAAAGACCTAACTCCTCGCAAATTTCGAGGAGGTCCCGAAGTTTGAATTTGTCCATCGCGACACTGCACTCCGAATCGCTACCATCGACTACTCGCTACAATTAAGTAGAAGCTAGTGACAAACAGTCAAAACCCAGAACGCACGGCGCTGCGCTACTAAGGTCTGGCAATACGAGAGGTAGGACTTCGGGCACTCACCGGACCAAGGTGCCGACGCCGGCCGATCCCGCCGAGCTGCCTGCCACTGTTGGGAAGCCAGGGGCTGACTCCACTGTTGCGAACCATGGTAGCGTGGTTGCTGTGGAGCGAGGTGGGTGTTGTGCCGGGGCAGTCATGATGGCGTGGCGAGGTTGACGGAGAAGAAGAAAACTTTATATACAATTATTTACATCTTCAAATCAGAACGGGCAGTGCGCTCCTGCGCGCGCGGGATTAAATAGGGCACGTTGGGTCCATTCCCCTTCACCCCTTTTCTCCGGTTGACGTCAGGATGCACCAATTACAGAGCATGGCACTGATGGCAGCGCCCCCACACACAAACACACACACACACGCCCGAGAGACCCGCTCCTCTCCTGGGCAGGAGAGCGCTAAGTTGCTCCCGCCGTGGCAATCCGCCGTGGGTCAGAGCCCCCTTTGTCCTGGCGATGTTGCACTACCACGAAGACGCCTTGCATCCCTCGGTGGCAATATTCTTCGAGTGGCCTATTGAAGACAACACGCCACAAAAGGGCGTGACAATAAAGCGCGGGCACGCCGCCGAGGCTTGCAGTGCAGGGCGCCAAGCAATGCCACTGTTAGCACTTGCCATTGTTAGCGGTTGGCTCCTGAGAAGCCACGAGGCCACTGAAAGGCGCATAATTCAAGTAGCTGCATAGTTCGGTCCTGTGAATACGCCGGTTCGTGGAAAGTCGATGACTGAGGGTCCAAGGCAGGTTTTCGAGGAATCAATGTCGCAACAACGCGCACCACAGTTCCCGAAACTAGTAAGCTTTCATGTCTGTAGAATAGGCTAGATTCTTAGCCGTTTTATACAAACATTTGTTGTTTGGAATTAAATGGCACCAGCAGGCACAAGCTAGCACAAGTTGCTCTCATTTCTTACCTACGTAGTCACACCGTATCTGAGATGTATCACGTGCTTTTGGGGACATGTCGTTGTAGTGTTCGTGAATTAAAGTTTTTAATTCCACGCAGACAGGAAAAAGTAACGGATAGACAAGAATGAAGAGCGTCGAAAAACCTAATATGCGGTTTTTATTTACCGCTGCCAGGCAGTCTCGTGACAGTGGGGGAGGGTGGGGGAGGCGAAGAGTATCGTCTTTCGACGACATTTGGAGCCAAGTGAAGATATAGGCGGCCATCGTTTTATATTACAGTTCTTCAAGTAGCGAGTACCCGGTCATACTGGGTACAAGACATAAGAGGGCAATGGTATAGGGACTAAGAAAGCCTGCTACAAAGAGAGCAACGAGGCTAGTTAGAGCAAGGAGTACGACGAGTATGACGAGGTATGGCACGAATTTCAAAAACCCCGTGATGAAATATTCCCGGTGAAAGGTCCGCGGATGTCGTGGTTATGAGATTGAATGATTGTGGGGTTTAATGTACCGAACCTGCACCTGGGCTATCAGGCGCACTGTAGTGGAGGGCTCCGGACTAGTTTCGAACCCCAGGATCCTAGCGTGCGCCGAAATGTCGACACACGACGGGTGGTTCCACATTTCACCTCCATCAGAAAAAAAAGCGACCGTGTCCGGAATCGAAGCGGCGTACATGGGACAGCAGCTCAATGCCATAGCCTAGGGATCAAAGGGAAAGTTACATTTCTTGGCTGCATTCAGCAAAAAAGCAGTCACATTTCGTTTTACGTACTGCGCGAAGGTATTAACTTTATTTTGCCCGTGCTTTTCTAGTGTCGCCAAGTTGGGGGCGTAATCTCACGAGTATCCGTTAGCACCCACGCAGGCCTACAGAAAGCATGGCTAAGTGAAAAGCAGACGGGACATACGGTTGTTTCTTTTATACAGCGAATAGAAAGACGATGTGCTTGAATAAAACGGCCGCGCTTCGCTTTTTACAAAGCTGGGGGCGTGCCTCGGCAGCCGAGCCTAATTAATTCGATTATTGATAGTTAGTGCTAGAATCAAGGAATATCGTTCGTTTCCTTGGCACCAGACGAGGTAATGATGTGTAACTTTAATCGAGGCGTATTACAAACAAGGATTTCAAGAAATATATTTTTCAAGCAAACTGAAAACTCGCGCCGGAAGCTGCCTGTCGAAAGGCGTCCGTGTTTCGAAAGGAAAGCCGTCCCGATCGGTCAAGTAGAAAAAACGTGTCGCACGACCCACCTAACAACGTGATCGATCAAGCATCCGATTTGCCGACAACTAACCATCGGAGTGCCCTTTGTGTGTTGAAAACGCGGTTGAGTGCAGTTTAAAGCACGCAGGCTGCTATCGCCTCATCGGCTCCCCAGCAGCCCGAGAGCGTGGTGCCTTCTTGCACGGTCGACGGGACAGTTAATCTTGTTTTAAAACTCCCGGGCGTCGCGCTGTGCAGTCACGTGCCACCTCTTCCTTGGGGCGTTTTAACCTCCCAAACAATTCAAAAAGGAACTCATTTATTTTCTCATTTTTCCCGGTCCCATTGTGTTTGGACCCGTGTTCGGAGGGGTGGTGCTTTTAAGCGCCGGAGAGTGAAGCGGTTCGGCGAACACGCTGCGTGCCCTCGTTTTGCTATTGTCACGGGGCCCTTTTTAGAATTTTAAAAGTCATTGGAGCCGGATGTGAAGGGAAACACTTCCTTCTGTTCCAACCTCCCCAGTAAAAAAAGGCAAGGAATCGCGAAAAAAGCTTTCAATAAGGAATGCAAGGGGTGATTCAGCGGATACTTTTCAGGTGATTTGATTTTACAAAGTGTTTTCCGGGATAAGTAAATACAAATGATCCCACGGGGAAGATTTGCGCTCTATTAGACAACTTCAGGAGCAGGGAGGACAAACTACCTTCTCTTTTGTGTTAATGGGGATAGCTGGGTTGGGTGTGTGTTGATATTTTTTGCCCGGAACTCATTCAGCTCCTCCTGCTCCTACTGTGGTTAACATTTCATATCAAATTGTTGCTACAACAGGCATATAACCGGGAGAAAACGCGTCCTTTTAGTGTAATCACTGGAAAAGGCAACTTGGAGACAATTTCGCCGCCACGTTGTTCACAGCTGCTCTGCTGTCGTAACCGAACAGGTCCCAAACGAACAACTCAGTCGACAATTGGGTCACACGAGTATGTACCGAAGTCAAGTTCATGGCGCTTGCGTGACGTCCTGCTAATAGCATCTATTTACTGGCGGTTAGGACGCATGCTGTATGCTTGCGTCAGCTGGTGAGTGATGTTGGTCCTATCAGGGGGCCAAAAAATCTTCGATAAGTATTGAAATGTGTGCATGCTGTGAAACTAAAGATACCAAATACCCTGGGTATTTGGTATCCTAGGTATATGGTGTCCTCCTAGGCCCCAGTCGGAAGTATAGCGGTATAAGCATTCGTGTTCTTTTAAACTGAGGCTAAGCAAAAATTACAGGACCGTAAACAAGCTATGTATTTTTACAGAAACCTGCCACCCTGGAGTATGGAATGTATCCACGTGTTGAAAAAACTGCAGAAAACTGGCGCGTAAATCGCGCCTTGGGCAATCAGAAATTGGGCAATCAAAGCGACTTGGGCAATCAAAAATTTGACATGACCACTATTTCTTACAAACGTATGCGCCGATGTTTTCTGGAGATTGAAAAGTAAACATTTTTGTCGCGTATTTTCATTGCGTCATTTAATTATTTGTTGTGTTTGCTGTCCACATGACTCGCTCCCTAATGCCGAAACTGTGCATTGGTAATCAGGGTAGTGAACCTGTTCCAGGCTTTATTCCTGATTACCTTGTGAAATTTTCATTTTTATATTTTATTTATTTATTTTTTAGGTGCCCTAAGGGCCCAAGTGGGCATTACATCAGGGGGGGGGGGAATTAGAGAAACTGACAGAACACAGAATATTGTAAAAAGAAAAGAATCAACAAAACGAAAGTGACATTAGAATATCATAAAGGCACATAAATTATGGAATACAATTGCAAAACACAGCGTTGAACATTATATCGAAAAAAGAACAAGAGTAAAAGTGACAGAAAATCTGGTATTTAAAGCCAAGAACACACGCATGTACAGCCTGGAAAAGATGAACATGATGAAGACCAGTTACAGGGTATTTTGAATCGCTAAAAAAGCGAGGAGTGTGGTTTGAAAGGGACAGGCGTC
This sequence comes from Haemaphysalis longicornis, assembly GCF_048455015.1. Lineage (NCBI taxonomy): Eukaryota > Metazoa > Arthropoda > Arachnida > Ixodida > Ixodidae > Haemaphysalis > Haemaphysalis longicornis. The sequence continues at coordinate 4,455,000 of NW_027526233.1, read as the reverse complement.
TGTTTGGTCCACTAGGCTACTAGGTAAAGCTATCCACTCATTGACTGCCAGTACAAGGGGTGAGTTCTGGTATTTGTTTGTTCGGGCGACATTTGGGCTAAACAAAACTTGTTGCTGAGCTAGTTGGTACATAGTTCAAACAGAGTTAAAAAACGTGGCGCAAACTAGACGGGACAAGAGAGACAAGAAACACAAGAAAAAAAAAAGTTCTTGCGATTTTGCAGCCGCCCCATTCCATAGGGGCGATTTCCCGTGCAAGCCGGGTGAACTTCCCAAGTGTTGTAGTCCCACACAAGGGCCGAGCGCCAGGCCGGGGAGTCGCTTGTACCTATTTTACCGGTAGGTGCCCGGCGCCACCAAGGAACACGAATTCACATGGTGCCTTCCACAGCCACGATGGACGCTCAACTCGCAACCGCCTGTGGCAGGACAAGCCGCCAGACTCTTTCACCCCCGGCAATGGCGCAACGCGGCATGATGGCCGGGGGCCCCGCCAGATGTACAAGGGTCAGGGGCCCCTCGATAGGGTAAAGGCAGCTTTCCAGACGTGAAATCCCCTTTCAAGGGTCCGCACTCGACCAGGGACGCCTGTACCCATTAAAGAAACCGGTGGGTGACCGGCGGTACCAGGATTCGAACCCCGGACCTCCCGCATACGAGGCGAGTGCTGTACCTTTGAGCCATCGCTGCGGTTTTTTTTTTTCATGGCGCCTGTATCTGTGTTTCTTGTCTCTCTTGTCCCGTCTAGTTTGCGCCACGTTTTTTAACTCTGTTTGAATTTGGGCTAACTTTGTGAGCGTGGTTGTTGCGTGCGGACGTATAGGGTGGCGGGAGGATACATTTGCCAGCGAATGGTGTTGGATGATGGTACAGGGGGTGAAAAAAACAGTCTTGAAAACTGCCTGTGTTGGGTGAGAGGTTGGAGATTAAGTTCGTCCTTTAAGGCAGATACACTCTGGTATCTTGAGTACGATGACAGAATGAAGCGGGCGGCCTTGTTGAGTACGGATGTTAGTAAGACACATGTGCTGTGGATGCCATATCTAGAGCGTGTTCTAGAGAAGAGCGGATAAGAATATTATACGCGTGAAGCCGTGTCTCTGAATTAGCTAAATAAATGCGACGCTAGAGCAGGCCGAGCTTTTTACACGCCTTTGATGTCATTTTTTTCTATATGGGGGGCCCAGTTTAAATCGCAGTTGAATGTAATTCCAAGATATTTGAAGGATGAAACTGATTCAATTTTGGCATTACATATTACGTAATTATAAGTGTCTGATCTTGTCATTGAAGAAAATCGCAGAAGTTTTGTATTTTCTACGTTTATTTTCTCGGGCATTTTTCGCAGCATTCAGTTGGAGTAAATAAATCAAGCTGGAGTGGAGAAACGTCATCGGAAGTTACTATTTCTCTATAAAATACACAGTCGTCGGCAAAGAGACCAATTGATGAGGAAATGTTACATGCCAGGTCTTTTATATAAATTAAAAATAGTAAAGGGCCTTGTACGGACCATTTCCGGACTCCTGATTAAACGGGGTCGTTTAATCTTACAGCTTGCCAAAGGTTTGTTAAAAAACTGCGAATCCAGTAGGTTCTTTTGTCATCCAGATTAAGGTTAGAAAGTTTAAGCATTACCCGTTGACATTGAACCCAATCGAAAGCCTTAGACAAATCGACAAAAATGGCATCAGCGCAAAGCAACCTGTGCTGCGAAACGTGGAGATCAGTGACCCGCTCTCAAAAAGTTGAGCCTGACATGAAAAATGTTTCCTAAATCCGTGCTTATTGCTAATGAAGAAGTTATTCTGGTTAAGGTGGCTCGTTAACATGTGTGAAAAGAATATGTTCTAGCAACTTTCAGCTGATTGAAGTAAGTGAAATAGGTTAAGGGGATAAGACCGGTTGCCAGATTTGAAAAATGGTAGGGTATGGGCAAGTTTCCAATCGTCAGGCAAGCAATTTGAATCTACGGATTGCTGAAATAACAACGAAAGCAGGCAAGCTGTGTAAGGAGAAGTTATTTTCAACGGCTTCGCTGTTATACCGTAAGGCCCGGGGCTAGTCTTGGAAGCTAGGTGGTCGATAGCGCACGCCACGCCATGGGCTGTAATTACAATGGGCGTAAAACTAGAAGCTATGTTTGGTTGCAACGGCTCCAATGACTCACTTAAAGGCAGCTCGGTAGTGAAAACTTAGGCAAAGGCCCTGTTAAATTCTTCGGCACATTCTTGCAAAGATAACTTATCCCCGGTCATATTGGTTAGGACGGGTACAGTGTTTTCGTTCTTCGGTTTAATAATATTCCATAATTTTCTGGGGGGGGGGGGGGGGGGTTCATAATACTTGGGAACGTACCATTAAAATACTTATATTTTGCCTCACGCATTGTTTGTTCAGTTAAAGGGTGTAATTGTGTGTAATTCTGTGTGTAATTCTGCCAGTTATCAGGATCGTTGGTTCGAGTTGACTTTCTGTAGGCCTTTTTTTCCTGTTTGAAAGTCGTTTGACATCACGGGTGAATCATGGGTCGTTCGTCCTAGAGCTTATTACCGTTTTTGGAACACAGGACGCTTCTATTATTTTAGCTTGTCGAGAAAAATACACCCGTTTTCATTCATTGTACGATCCTGCAACCAAGTTTCAAGATTAAGAGGTAAAGTTTCCAGCATATGGTTCATTTTTGGTAAGTCCGATTAGTTTTTCTGTTTTAGTTTTGATCGCGCGTGCCACTGATAGCGAGCAATGTATGGCCTTATGATCACTTACTTCGTCCATAACGTGCGTGTGAGTAATTTGGGGTTGGTTTGTTAGAATGAGGTCAAGCAAGTGACCGCCCCACGTTGGTTCACGTACTATTAGCGTAAGTTGGTGGTAATCAATGCATTCAGGGGTGTAGGCCTTGGTCAAGTCTGGAAAAATACTTTTTGCCTGCACCCTCGCGTCACTGCTTCTTTTGTAAGTGTGTGGTGCTAAATAAACTTGAAACTTAAACTTGAAACTTGAAACTTTTATAAAGCTAAGGCATTCGAGGCGAACATTTTCCGCAGTGACGGAATTTGTTGGCCCTGGTAGTTAACATCACCACTTATGACTTACAAGCTACTTAGAAATTCGTACAAGATTGGGTCTATTGTGTCGTTTAAACTGTCGACGAAATCTGCGTGACCATTGGCAGGATGGTAACTGGCGCCTAAGACACAGGATGTAGGGCCAATGTGAACACTGACCCAGATGATTTCTAATGGTGAAGTGACGTCTATTTGTGACGGGCGAAACTCTTCTTTAACTGCGATCGTTACACCACCCCCTCTGGAGCCGCACCTGTCCTCGCGGAAAATCTCATAGTTAGAAGGAAGGGTAGGATGTTTATTTGATATTTCGTCGGACAGCCCCGTTTCTGCGCCGATAATGATACAGGCTGAACACGTAGGCAATATAGCTTGAAGGGAATCAAGCTTTGACAATATACTGCGAAAGTTTCCTAGGAGTAAAGAAACTGGGGTTATTGTTTGGAAGCTGCGTGAGTGGCTAGCACTATGTCACTGAGAGGAGGGCGGATTTTTTGCAGAAACTTGAATGACTTGGTTTGTGGATGAATCATAGCGGTAAATGCCGTGTTCAGTGTGAAGTTTGTTCAAGCACACATAGTATTTTTCTCCGTCAGTTCTATTTCCCCTTCTGAATTCCCGCAATTTCATTCGGGAAAAAATCTTCCTCGAGCCATACTTTGGGTGATTCGAGGTTTTTTAATTTACGTCCAAGACTCAGAGCCGCTGTTTTTGATTTAAAGTTCAGAAATTTCACAATTTGTGGCCTATGAAAGTGAGCTCGACTGGAACCTACGCGATACGCCCTTTCAATGTCGCTAACTATATGCTGAGGTTGCTTAGAAAAAATTCCCTTCCAATACGTTCCGATCCCACGTAGTCCTCATGTTCGGCTTCATCAATACTCTTAAATGGACCCTGCAACACTCTTTGAACAGTGCAAGTAAACCTGCGCGACGTTTAGATTACACTGCCAGGAATGCGTGAGCCAAATATTACACGTGCACGTGAAGCGGTGAGCGCGCAAATCGCTCTGAAAGACGCGGAAAAACCAACCGCGCTCTTTTCAGTTCTTCTCATTATGCACCCCTGGCATGGCCTAAGCGTCGTCATTGAGGCCATTACTGCCCGATCGGCTGTCACTGGTCAACTTAGCGGCTAATTTCTCCCATTTCTACCGTCGTCATCGCTGTGTACGAACCTCTGCTATGCCTGAACCTGTAGGCACAGTTTTGCTGTTTCTTTTGTGTTTTGAGTGCACGCGGAGTTTGGGCGATGTGATCATTAATTCCCATTCTACGGGACCACACGACTACACACGTTTATTGCTTCAAAAACACCCTACCAGCCCGAGCGCGCGCTTGCGAGTAGGCACCAATGCCTGCTTTTTGTGCCAACTGACCGAAAGTAGGCGCCTCCACGTTGCGGAGAAAGGGGGAAAACTGGAGAAAGGGGGAAAACTCCACGGCCTGTGATATATCGAAGGCAGCCGAAGAGAACGCCGCGAGCCGCCCCCCTCTCCGGGAGAGAGCGCGCAGCTTTCGTCGCGTTGTCCGCGGTGGAGATGAGAAGGAACGATTATGCGCGATTTCTCATCGCACGTAGTTTCCGCGATAGTAACACGGATTTTCATAATTCTTGCGGGAGGAGATTTCTGGGACAATAGACTTTGCCCCAAAATACATTCCTAGCAGTCGATAGTAACTGTTGCGGGGCCCCTTTAACGATAACATTGTTTCTGCGCGTGCGGTTGTTCCTGTCATCAACAAGATCTACGAGCTCTTCATTGGCCTTGTTAATGTGAACTTTCAATCATTTTACGGAATCAGCGGAGACATCGATGGTCACCTTACAATCAGACACATTCTTCATACTTTGTTCGATAGTGATAACACGAGTGTAGAGGCTTCTGACATGCTGTTTGATTTCTACCAGAGCCGTTTTCTTGTCTTCATGACACTCATTGACAAGTGCGAGCACGTCATCGACTTTGGGCCCTGGATTTGCTTCAACATCTCCAGCTGATAACAGCAGGAGGGAAAGGAACGTAGACAGTAGCAGTGAAGAGTGTTTAGGGCAAAGTAGGCCGATTATACCAAACGCTGCAAAGAAGCGATTAACATGACGGCACCCGAGTTCTCGGCCGGGAAAGAAGGTACCGATGCGTACACGGTACGTACACACGTCGACACCCATGGCACAATTCTAACAACACACTTGGTGAGATTTACGGCCTCATAAGAATGTGGCAGCTGCAATTACGGTGAGTGTAAACAAAAGTTTCCTACCTACGGCAGAAGAAGGCGCGTGTTAACGGTAGGCCACACGTGGCCGCATATCCCGGAGGTGAGCAGCTTCCCAGCGTTTACGTATGGTCCCGGTGGCGCCGTTGCATGTGACGTCACAGGAGGTCGTGTCTTCTTTTCATCCCGCCCGTCTTGGCAGATGGTAGTGGATCGTTGACAGCTTGGTTGATGAGTAACGGCCGAGAGGCTTCGGGCTGGTTGCACGAGGCCGGCATAGCTTTCCTACGACAGAAGCAGGCACGTGTTCATGGTATGCCACTCGTGGCCGCTAATCCGCAAATGTTAGACAAAATAATTTTAAATTTAAAGCTGTAAGGACTTATCAATCTCTTTCCTTGCAAAATACCTTACATTTCACATTTCACCTTTGGTGCTCAAAGTCCCAGCCTGTAAAATGAAGGCGATGATCCCGTTCACCGCAATGTAACTTAGCTTACGAAAACAAAAGCGCTGCGCAAGAAGAACGCGGGCTAGATCACGAGCGCTGGGCTTGTCCACTCAAGTTGTGAATTCGGTTCATTACAGCAGCCGGGTAACTCCTTGTTAAAGGCAGTGGTCCGCATGTTTCCTCAGTATTTAGGTAATGAGTTGTAGAGCCTCACGCTCAGTCACTACTTGAGAGGTATACCGCAGCATTTGTTTCGAAGTCGCGAATGAGAAAATACCAACATTGTGAAACACAAAAAAGATAACTCATTTATCAAAACACGCTGAGATAACACATGTTGCTTCTGCTCTCCACTTGATTTCCCGCCCTTTCATTAAGACTCTCATTACTTCAAAGGTGTGTAGCCCTGACGCCACGATATCCTGAATCTTGAAATAACTGCGCGCATGCTTTCGCTACGCCAAGCACGAAATAGCATGCCCAAGCGACATGCTCTTCTGCCTATGAAGTACCCTTGAAGCAGGGATTAGCTCTTTTCGGATTATGTGACATCTTATACACATACAGGATTCAGAGTATCGGCCCAGGTGGCTTACAAAACGTTGTTCAATCCCCTTATGCGGCTGTGTAGTACTATGGGGATATGTGTCGCTTTGCCAGAAGAGTGGCAACGGCTGCTTCGGCAGGCCTATCGCTTGGCTGTGAATCCTTACAACGTCAACCGGTTCCAACAGGTTAGCGTACAAGGATACGTGGGTGCTAGTTCACCACGCTAAACCTATAAGGGGGTTAAATCCAATCTGAAGTAACGGCTAAACGACCAGCGTGTGCTCTATTAGACGTTCATTAACTCTCTCTCTCTCTCTCTCTCTCTCTCTCTCTGGTTCACCTCTTTTGAGGGTCCTTACAGGAGATGATCAAAGGCCGACAATAAGCAACTCTGCGAATTCATTGCAACTTCAAATAAACAAATTGGCCGTACAATGCAACTCTACGTGATACCGACAACGATTCACGGGATCAACCACGAGCAAGAATTCCGAGAACGAAGGACTTCACTCATACACATGCAATATTTCTTCAACTAGAGTCAATTACAAAGTGCCGAGCAACGTCATATCCGGAGTACGTCGTTCTGTGGGTACCGGTCGACACGTTCCTTTCGAATGGGGTCGTCAGGACTAAAGTGTGTCCTTAGAATGCCCGCATCACTCTCCGCTGGGCATCAGCGAGTTATAGAGCGAATTATAAAGGTTAAAATACTAGATGCGTTACGAAAAATGGCCCACGAAACGGACTTCACCAAACAGGCTGGGTAGGCAGGGTTAGGTTTAAAGTGTCTTCGCACTAAAATAAATAGTTTGCTTCATCTTAAAACACTAATTTAATTCCACTATCGCAGCGTAAGCAAACTAAAAGGTCAAAGACAACGACAAATCTAACTCGTATTTTTTGTAAATCAACATCCTCCTCTTTGTAGCATCATCCTTTTACAATTACTTGTCATGAGCCTTTGATACTTGTTTATAGGACTGGTTGCGTGTTTACTGCTCCAACATTTATTTGCACCTTCGCACAGATCAATACTATATTTCTCCGCCCCGCCAGCTGCACCGCCTACCTCGTGCTTGGTGATCTCCCCCCTTCTATTCGTCAAGGTTAGGACTAATCTGCTCGTGCGTTAACTTGAACCCCATTTTAATGCGAGCTGTAGTGAAAAAGCAAGGGGAGGACGACGTTATACTGCGCATAAGCAGGCGATACGTTGCGAACGCTCCCGGCCGCAGCGCCAAAAACCAGCTATCCTGGGTGTCTCCTAGGAAACGGAATTCGTTCCATCTATGATCGTGGCAAAGCCGGTGGCAAGCTGGCAAACAATTGATTATGAGGCTTCAGCCTGTGACAGCACGACGGTGCATAGCAACGGTTTTCCTTGGCGGCCGCCAACGCATGGCGGTGGCGTGAAAAACCGGCATATTGTTTTCACATGGCAGGCTCCGTGCACGCGTCGCTGATTCACACTCTTCAAACCCCGCGACACAAAGTTCCAAGAGTGGCGACCTAATCTCACGCGGAAAATTGCCACCAAATCGGATTGCATGGTACCTACTGGGCAGAGCGGCACGTGTGTCTGGCTTGAGTGCTCCGAACGGGACCGTCGCGCGACAACCGTTGCTCGGCGTGTGGGGCTCGCCACTTGCGATCACAGCTCTCCTCGGGGGGAGCGCTTAACGTCGCCTGTCCCCGTTGCGCTGCTGGCCGAAACAAGGTCGTAAAACGTGCTGTCTGCACAAGTGGGCCCCCCTTTTAGCGAAGTGACAAGGCGACGGCCTTTGGGGATCGGGGAAATTATCATAAATCTAAGATAAAAGGTAACACATACAAAAACATGGATGTTTTGTGTAAATGACTCTCTCCGTCTGTGGGTGACAGACCGCAACGTCCCTCTTTTAGCCCTTGGGAGGACAATGATTTCGCGGCACATTGTCTGTGCACTCGACACACGGGGACGTTGCCATACCAGGAAAGAGAAATTACAGCAAAAAGATAAGTTTCGTTGTTGGGGAGTCAGGATAACAAAAACATCACCTTAGGAGTATCATCCGACATCCCAAAATGCCAATCAGCACAAAAGAAGCCAAGGAAACTATAGTCCAGTGGCACAAAAGTCATGGTATAGCTTATTTTATTGCCTCAGCCGCCGTTTCGACTGGGTAGACGGCACGTGCTTTCTTCCTTTAGTAATTTGATCAGCAGTACTCTACTTTCCTTTTCTGCTTCCTTCAACATGACATTACTTTTCTTTTCCTTCCATCGTCTGGGCAGTCGGAGTCGGAACATAACATCTTCCTTTCTACCACGGCCCTTTTCCCCAATGAAGCGCAAAGGGCTATTTGGCGGGAGGTCGGTGCGACCATCTCCACAACTGCTTTAGCTCCCAGAACCTCGCATAAATCGAGGACGCAAACTGTCGTCGAAGCGGGGAGGCTCTGATGGTGTGCGCTGCTGTATCCCATCCCATCCCGGTTCGAGTCCTACTTTACAACCCCTGTCCCCCTTCCGTCTTCCGAAGATGTTCTCGGTAGGGCCGGTACTAAATTAGGCGAAAGGAGGTCTCACTCCACCGACGTCACTTAGGATCAACCCCTGCTCCGACTTTGACAAGTACTTTCTTCGTTTCACTTTCGCCAATGTGACACGCTTCCCTCAAACAGTAAGACGTACCCATGTGCGGTGAGCTGCTCTACCCCAGAGCGCCTGCTTGCTTTTTTCTTTCAACCGGGCATAAGGTCATCTACCTGATTGTAAAATGGGTATACGGAGCCCCTTTTTGTTCACTCCCTACCAGAGTTGGTGTGAGAACAGGGAGTGGCTTCTTTCTGTAGACAGAAATCATTTTGCGACGCAAAGCAGATCGTGTGATTAAAACTCCATTAAAACAACGGATTGTTTTAAAACACCATTAAAACCACATATGTATAAGATGCAGACATACACTTCCTGTTGTGTTTGTTTTACAAGTTGCAATAAAAAGTTGTGTTTGTTTAATAAACATATTACTAGAAAATTCAAATGAACTGTCACAAAAGGTCTAGGTAAAATCGCTTCTGTCTTTATAATTCTTCACTTATAAAAAGCAGTTTACAAGCGTTGCACACCTTTTCTAAATACGCCTGAAGGTCTGAAGTAATTATCAGCAGCAGCAAAAACCACCAAATGGAGCCCAGCCAGCGAAGTTATCCTTGCCATGATGTCGCATTGGTTAAAAAATAGTTAGGTTCAATTGTTACTGTTATCAAATATATAGTAGATTTAGCAAATAGGGGATAGAGCAAGTCATCAGATTATATTTTTCTATTCATGAATGCCACACAAAGAAATCGTTCACGTACGTCGAAAACTATGCAAAGAAATACATCAAACGAACACTTCTAGGGCGGGTTTCCGCACCAAGTTGCGGCAGGCAACCGTACGCGTTCTTTTTCCAGCCTTTGTTTTCACGGCTGAATGCCGCGATCGATAGACCAGCGGGCATTGTTTTCTCCCAGAGTCGTAAATCATTATTCGTACCACCAGCATTAACAATGACGCCAGGCATTGAAACGCAACCGGACGAACAGCGAATGAAAGAGATGGGGAAGTACTCTATTTTCTGTTGCCTAACGCTTCGCTCGAAGCTTAGGAGAGGTGAATAAAAAACAATTTCTTGAGCCAAGGCGAACTAGGAGAAAATGTTTGCGCCTTTTTGCCATGTCCTCTTGAATGGGTCCCATGTGCGACCACAACTTATTGTTCCACGTGTTCGGGAAAAATGCACTATTCGATTGCAAGAAAATAAAAATTAAAGCGACGCTTCTTTGTGGAACGACTGAGCCCCCGCTTCGCTCGGTTATCAGTCTCAGGATTTTCGTTGCCTTTTACGTACCTGCAAAAAAGGTGAATCAATGCCTTACAGTTGGGATTCTCTGAAGCTGAATTAACACGGGCCTGCCGAAAGAGAGTCTTCATTCAGTTTGCGTACGGATAGTCCCGGAGGACAAAATGTGCGTGCGCAATATGTCCTTTCAGAGATGCTTAATTTTTCAGTTTGTTTTTCTTAGTTTTTACGGTTGAAAGAATAACTGGATATATTTTAACTCTCAGTTTTCTCATAAACGTTGTATAATTGAAGTGGTGGATGGCGCGTTCTTAATCATCGATTTATTGCTCTTAGGGTAATCGGAAGACGCTAGACAAATTTTTCGAATAGCAATATAAATTTAGTTTTAAGCAGAGAAGAGCATGCACAACTTTCAGGTGTGTCCTTTCTGTGCTGCATGAGGCAAGGAAATTTACGCTCAGGGCGTTAGCTGATGCAGAAATAATGACGCTACACGAAGGTTAAATTATTGATAACGTGTCGTGGAGTTTAGATTTTATGGTTTACACAAGGGGGAAATTTAGAACCGATAATTATTAATTATGCTTTGGAGCAGTAAGGTTTAGCAGAATTCTGTTAGCGGACAAGGCTTCCGAAAGAAAAAAAAAACTTCACGCTTCTTAAAGAGATCCATGGTGAATGAATTAGGTTCGCAGGCGAATACTGACACCGTCATGTCGAATATAGTCGCATAGGCCGCAGCACGTCAATACCACACAGGTTAGACAGGGCCGCGCCCCTTACGGAACACGTAAATGATAAATGCACGAGCAGCGCTGTGCGGGGCCAGAAAGGAACGGGTGAAGCTTCCAGGCTCATCGCAATTATTTCTGCAGTGATTGCCCTACAGTTATTCAGTGTAATTCAGAAATTCGCGCCGCCAATACTGCGGAGCGGAAGCTTGTATTGTACAGAATTACTAGTTATCAACTCCGTTTTATTGCCTTCCAGAGCCATGCAAACTATCCATTGCAATGTGTGGGCGGTGACATTGACAACGAATTACACAAAAACTATTTAGAATTCCGAGAAATATTATTAGAGTGTTCATATACTATCCGAATATCTACTCTATACGCGACATATCACTTTCCTGCAATGGTTTCACTTCCTTCCTGGATTTTGAGCGAGAAATCTTTGGGGTCATAACGCCACGTGGGTGCGAAACTTGTTCATATGTTCTGTTGAAACGACATTTGTTGCCTACAACGAAAACTGCCATGAAGTAGAATGCAGCGGGCCATTTGAAAAGCGAGAGGAAAAAGCCACCATGTTACGGTTTCGTCCATTCATATTTCGGTTCCCTGGTGCAGTGAATCACAATAAATCTCTCCAATATTGCGAGAACAGCGTAAAAGGAGCTGCCCTACCCGAAGAAAGTAAAAGAGAGATTAATTCATCGCGCAACACGGCTCATTCAAGACCCAAGCCGCACCAGAGGATTTGGGTTGTGAGGATGAATAGAAAACACCGCCACCGAGGGATCAACAGCGCAGGGCCAGCCGAGAGATTAAAGCGAATTAAAAGAAAAAGGGATACAGTGCCTTTAATTCCAAAAAAGTATAGACGGTATTCATTCAAAAGTTTAGCGGGCGATTTTCTTCGCTTGGCCACACTGAAAGCCGCCATGTCTGTGGCCACTGTGCTAGCGAATGCGCTGTGCGCCCACATCTCGAGAAAAAAAAAAAAAAAAACATCGGTGTCCCGTTTGTCGTCTGCCGCGTTTCAACCCAATTATCGGTAGTGGCGTCCAGAGATATATTATTAATCGCATTCACATTACGTGGTGGCGCTCTACCTGCCATCGATAACTTCGCATCACCGGAGGATGAAACCGCGGCAGCGAACGGCCGGAAGGGCGCGCAAAAGTCCGACACTGCAGTTGGCTGCCGCCGTGGATGCCGACGCAAGTGCACCCGCACCGTATCCACGATTTTGTCTGGTAAGTTCCCTCTAATACATGGTTGATTACAAAAACCGATTAATTTCTTTGGAGAGAGAGAGAGAGAGAAAGCCTTTAATGAAAGCTGAAGAGGTCAGCCCCACTAACGGTAGGGCTTGCTACTCCAGATGGGGTGAATAAAGTGAGGTGACAGCGAAAAATAGACAGAAAAAGAAAAGGAAAGAAAGAAAGGGGAGTAAGAGGAGAAATGCACACATATACAAATTGTACATGCTCAGAGAGTTCACAGAACCTCTTCCAGCCCTGTTTCCGCAAGAAAAGTAAGCAGTGTTTTTGTACCGAGCACTGCCTCCTCACGATTTTGCCAGGGTCCAAGGAAGCTGTTTCACGCGTACGCCGATTTAGCGATGGTAGCGAATGCGAGGCCGCTTCCCGAGCCGTGCTGTAACCCGAGCGCTGACGGATCGCAAGCGCCCTTTAAACAAATCCCTCGAGTTTGGCTTCCGTACGGCAACATTTTCTGCATATGCCTTCGGGCGATCGCTTTTCCGCGAGCATACGCGTGACTTATCGCGACGCAGTCGCACGCATACGTGGGCTCTAACGTTTTTATCGCTCTACCCAGAGCCTTCTATATTATAGAAGGCTCTGGCTCTACCTACTCGTGCACGCCCCCGTGTGCCAACGTGTTTTCAAATAAATTGGAATGAAAACTTAGGCAGGCAGCAATGCGCCACCATCAGCTTCGCAGTCACCAGTCGCGGTCGCACGCTGGATGCCTTGTCGGTTGTTCGTACGAGGGATAAAAAACAGGCGCGCTCTTGTTTTTTATTTAAATCGCGGCAATCACTGACACTGACAATCACTGAGATTTTCTTCAGACTCCAATTCCAGAGAAAATCTGCTGTTGCAGTGATCAACCCGTTCCGCTGGTGCCGTGTAGATTCAATGCGCAAGTCTTGCCGCAGAAAAATTACTAGGACCCAGATTTCGGAAGTGTAGTGGACGCGCATTTCACGGCGCGCTGAAGGTGCGTTTCTCACGCTCGGTCGGGCGGCGGTTCGCGTTACCGGAACCGCCGGATGTGTGACGCGTGAGCTATCGTGTTCCACGCCTGCGCCGCCGCGCCATCGGGGACCGGGGGGGGTTTATTTCTCTTCGCTTAATAGGGCACTTGAGTTCCAGCAACCGGTCGGTGTGGTCGCTTTCATCGTCGCTTGTCAGCCGACGAGACATGGTGTCAGAAGTGGGATAAAGTTAGCGACACATCGATCAATTATTAATAGCAATCAGTCTAAGGTGCGTAGCCTGCAAAACACGCTATGGCGGATGGAGATCCTTCAATCCAGTTCAGCGGCACCGGGCTTCAACCGCCACCGAAATTCGATTTTGGGAACCCAAGCTCTTGGAAAGAATGGGTCTACCAGTTCGACGACTATTGCTATGCATCTGGGCTCTACCAAGCGCCGGGAGAAGTACAGGTCAGAACGCTTCTTTACGACATGGGCTCCCAAGACGCCTGCCGCGTTCTCGACACTCTAGCATTGTCCAGCGAAGACTGGAGCTCGCTAGAATAAGTTCACCGATCACTTCATCCACCCGGTCAACGAGGTCTACGAAAGTGTCCGCTTCCACCGTCGAACCCAGGGCGAAGGCGAGACCGTAGACGAGTTCTACACTGCGCTGCGTACACTTGTCAAAAAGTGCAACTACGCCTCAGCGGAAGTGGAAGAACGATTCGTTCGAGACAGGATCGTCGTGGGTCTCCGGGACTCTAACCTTGTGGACAAACTGTGCCGAACACAAAAGCTTACCCTTGAAGAAGCAAGACTACAGGCTCGCATCAACGAACATGCCGTGAAAGCCCGTGCAGCAGTGTTCCAAAAAGAGCCGAATCCTGCTCACGTTGTGGCCGAGGCCAAAGTTCAAAAGCACTTCCAAAAGCCGCGACATGGCTCGAATTCTCAAGGGAGCTCCGGCAAGCGTGTTACGAAGTCCAACACAAGCGACGCTACCACGAGCTGCAGATACTGCGGTCGACCAACGCATCCTCGAGCAGATTGCCCAGCTAGGCAAGCCAAGTGCAAAGGGTGTAATCGGATTGGACACTTCGAAGCAGTCTGCGAAAAGAAAAGCAAGAAGAACATGGGAGCTCTCACACTGCACTCCGTAGCAGCCATCACCAGAGCCAAGTTCGTAAAAGTGGCCGTCAACGGACTACGCTAACTTCAAGGTCGACTCGGGTGCGGAGGTGACAGTGGTACCGGACTCGTTTCGAGGCATACCGAAACAGCTGCAAAAGCCAGAAGGTGAGCTTACGGACCCAGGAAATTACTCCCTCACCGTTCTCGGAACATTCCAAGCGAAACTGAGCTGGAAAGGCAGGTCTACAGTGCAAACAGTGTATGTTGTGCCTTCGCAAGACCCGCTGCTTCTCGGATTCCCTGCGATACAGGCTCTCGGAGTTATACGGTTCGTGGACAGTGTAACGGATTCTACCGTCACTTTGAAGGACAGTCTCTTCGATGGCTTGGGCGTGCTGCAAGACGAATACGTGATACGTCTCCAACCAGGCGCCAAACCGTTCTCACTCAGCGTGCCGAGAAGAGTACCGATTCCGCTTCACAAACCAGTTCGAGAGGAACTCACCAAGCTCGAATCCCAGGGAGTCATCCAACGGGTGGACCGTCCCACACCATGGTGTTCCGGTATGGTGGCTGTTCCAAAAGCAGGAGGAGGCTACCGAATATGCGTTGACCTCACCCGACTCAACGAAGTCGTGCTTCGGGAGCGTCACATACTACCCTCAGTCGAGAACATCGTGGGACGCCTCGGATCAGCAAAGGTATTCTCTAAGCTCGATGCTACCGCTAGCTTTCACCAGGTGAAGCTTTCAGAAGAAAGTCAAGAACTCACTACGTTCATAACACCAATGGGAAGATTCTGTTTCCAAAGGCTACCTTTTGGAATCTGCTCAGCGCCAGAATATTTTGAGCGACAGATGAGCAGAATTCTGGAAGGCCTCGAAGGAGTTGTGAGCATGATTGAAGACATTCTTGTCTTCGGAGCACCGCAGCAAGAGCATGACCAACGTCTCAAGCAGGTGTTATAGCGCTTGGAAGAAGCGGGAATCAAGCTGAACCGCAAGAAATGCACGTTCTCTGCAAACCAAGTCAAGTTTCTTGTAGTCGTGGTTAGCGCACAAGGAATCAGTCCCGATCCAGAAAAGGTCGAGGCCTTGGCCAAGCTACCAACCCCATCGGATGTCAGCGGTGTCCGAAGACTGCTGGGAATGGTGAACCATGTGGGCCGCTTCATTCCTCATCTTTCCAACATCACAGCACCGATCAGGGCATTGCTTCAAAAGAGAAACTCATGGCTTTGGGGACCGTGCCAGCAAGCTGCTTTCGACAAGCTCAAAAGCTTGCTCAGTTCAGAGGTCTACATGGCTAAATATGACCCATCGTACCCCACGGTTGTGTCAGCTGACGCAAGCTCATACGGTCTCGGAGCCGTATTGCTTCAAGATCAACCATCGGGAGAACGACGAGCGGTTGCTTACGCCTCACGATCCCTAACGGACACTGAAAGCCGCTACAGTCAAACAGAAAAAGAAGCTTTGGCTGTGACGTGGGCTGTCAAGAGGTTCGACCAGTTTCTGAGGGGCATCGCATTTCAAGTCGAAACGGATCATCGTCCTTTAGTCACGCTCCTGGGATCAGCAGAACTCGACATGATTCCGCCCAGAATCCAGCGCTTGCGAATCTGTCTTATGCGCTATCAGTTCACTGTTCTCTACGTCCCTGGCAAGCTGATTGCCACGGCAGACACGCTGTCAAGGGCTCCTATTCAGGGACACGATCCTGAGCGAAGTCAATGGCAGACAGACTCCATCGAGTTATTCATCGGGGAAGTCGTTACAGCAGCTGCCAACCTCATGTCCTCCCGCATGGATGCCTTACGCAAGCACCAAGCGGAAGACGGCATCTGTTCTGGGCTACTCCGCTTCTGTGAGAAAGGATGGCCAGAAAACGTCTCAAAGGTTCTAGTTCATCTAAGGGAGTACTGGAAGAAGAGGCAACATCACAGTGTGTGATGGCTTCTTGCTCAAAGATCGCCGCATCATTATTCCAAGCCTGATGCGCCGTGAGGTACTAAGGCAAATCCACGAAGGCCACCAGGGCATTGGACGGTGCAAGGCAAGGGCAAGGGACGCAGTATGGTGGCCTACCCTTAACAGTGAAATTGAGCAGCTCGTAACATCGTGTGAGAAATGCGCTCAGACGAGAGTTCAGCGTTCGGAGCCACTAATCGCAACACCGACTCCAAATCGGCCATGGCAGCGTGTAGGCGCCGACTTGTTTGAACTTGATGGAACTCACTACATAATCGTGGTGGACTACTACTCTCGTTTTCCGGAAGTAATCAGCTTGTCGTCGACCACCTCCACAGCTGTCATTGCGGCTGTCAAGAGCACGTTCGCGCGACATGGAATACCTGATGTGTTCGTGTCCGACAACGGCCCGCAATTTTCGTCACGGGTGTTCGCCGAGTTCGCGCAGACCTACGGATTTCATTACATCACGAGCAGCCCGGGCTACCCACAGTCAAACGGCGAGGCAGAACACATGGTGCGGACCATGAAGGATCTTTTCACAAAATCCAAGGACCCACACATGGCGCTTCTGGTGTACCGCGACACGCCAGGAGCGAGCGGATACAGCCCGTCGCAGCTCCTAATGGGCCGACGTCTGCAAACATCAGTGCCGAAGATGCCAGACACCCTGCAACCGGAGTGGCCACCACACGACGAAGTTGCAGCTAAGGAAAAAGCTAACCGAACAAAACAAAGTCAAGACTTCAACCGTCGTCACGCCGCCCACCAACTCCGCCCACTCGCTGACGGGGAGGATGTGTGGGTGCACGATATGTCATGCGCAGCAAAGGTGCTCAGCCCAGCAAGAAGACCACACTCATATGTGGTGGAAACACCGACAGGCATCATTCAGCGCAACCGTCGGCATTTGGTGCCGTTCAACGGTGCAGGCATGCCTGATGGCCTTGCGTCTGACAGTTATTCAAGCACAGACGAAACACCAGCAGTGACGGTTGAAAGCTCCGCGGATCAAACCCACCGGATGTGTGACGCGTGAGCTATCGTGTTCCACGCCTGCGCCGCCGCGCCATCGGGGACCGGGGGGGTTTATTTCTCTTCGCTTAATAAAGGGACTTGAGTTCCAGCAACCGGTCGGTGTGGTCGCTTTCATCGTCACTCGTCAGCCGACGAGACAGGAAGTACCTTAATTTGAGGAATGAAAAAAAATTGGGCGTTTTAATTAGTGAACAAAGCGGAGTAACGCTAGTTCCATCTTTGGCTCGTTCCTTTTAACTGCGCTATTTTTACTGTGCACCTTAAAACACCCGGTTATTCCTCCCTCCCCCTTTGTGCTTTTACTACATAGCTGCATTTATTACACGGAATGGCGAGTTGATTTTTAAGCATTGCCTTGGGCACACATGGTATCTAGCAGGTTATTTTATGCACCATTCTTTTTTTAAGCAACCAACCTTCCCAACCGGCAAGCAGACTATTCATATGCTTGCAGGCTCTGTTCTCACGATCCTTGCGTCTGCACATATGTATATTTGTTAAACGTTGCCTGCATACCTTCTAGTCCAGACTTCATATTTGAAAAGGGGCAACTGGCCACAGTTGCCGCTTTTCTAATGGAGGCGAAAAGCAGAAATGCCCATGTTCGAGATTTTGGCACACGTTAAAACATCCCCAAGTGGTCAAAATTAACCTTAGTCCCTCACTACGGTGTGCCCCATCGCCTGTGTAGTGTCAGTGTGTTAAACCTCATAGTCAATCAAAGTGTTCGTACAAACCTTCTGCAAAGCAAGCACAAGCCGTTTTCAACTTTATGTGGTCACTGGTGAACTGACTGTTGTAAAACTGTGCATCGCAGCATGTTTAAGTTCACATGTTACTACTCACTCTTGCAGGTCTGAAGCATGAGATCAACCACTGGCTCTCAACAGCCACTCCCCCAGTCCGGCGAAGTCAACAAAAAGCCATCCAGCCACCACTAGGCACACAAGGCTGCAGAAAAAACTTGGCATAGCGTATGCATGTTTCTGGCCTATTTTTGCTTCTCTTAAGAAGGTAAAGTTTATGCAGCCTGTGTCGCTTTTCAGTTTCAGTTGTACAACTTTTTTTTATGTTGATTATGCATTTTCGTGTTGAAACGTATAAAAATGTGCAGTGCCAAAGGGACACTGCACCTCCAAGGCAAACTTCATTTTAGATTTTTTTTATCCTTCACCTCCGTAAATGCTGGCATCATTACAGGAGTACTTGTTGAACGTTTTGATGTGTGGGTGTTTGCGTCTGTCCTGAATGCAAGATGGTGTGCCACGGTCCCTTAAAGGGGCTGGACCTACCCCACTTCTGATAGTGATGAAAAGCATGTCATAGTCTTCACATAAGCCATATTATGGCCAATTCTTTAAATACGTGTGAACATCCACTGCCTGACTACTCTTTATGTCCCAACTTTCAGCCTCTCATCAGTGCTAGTAAACATCCTACGCGAGGCTGACCCCTTTGCTAAGCTGCACAGAAAAAAGGTCAACCCAACAGCTCAGCCATTATCAGCAGCTGACAATCCTTGTGAATCCTCAGGTGCTGTCAAGTGCACAAATAACTCCGCCATGTGCTCACCTTTGTGAGAGAGAAACGAGCCAAGAATGCCCCAGCAACACATCAGTGATGGCCTCCCAGATGGCCGATAGGATTCTCCAGGTACAGCGCGGAGGGGTTTTGAACCCCCTCCCCCAAACATTTTACTATGCTGCACATAAGCAAGTGCTAGCATTCATTTTGGCAAGGCTCCTTCCATTCTCCCATATCTCCATACACCCCCAACCCCTAAAAGTATTTCTGGCTGTACCAACAGTTGATGGACTGTGAAGAATGAGCACCCTGGAAAGAACTAAAGGAGGTGTTTCAGGTGTGCATTTGGAGGTTGTCAGGTGACACACTGTTGAGTCGAGTTGATACGTGCAGCATACCACGGTAGCAATGCACCAAGCATGTGTGATCCTGCATTCAAGGCCAGTGCACTGCAGGCGTATTAGTAACTGCACTTGCATTGGGTCAAATTAAACTACGCAGCTGTTGAGAAAAACAATGGGGTGTACTCACGGGAGCAAAACTCTAGATTGATGCAAGCAGCAGCTGAAAGGCATTACATGCTGCCACGTGAATAAGTGCCTCCTGCCAAGAAGACACTGGCTGTACGGCCTAGTTTAACAGTACGATGTTCATTTCGTGCTTGTTGCTTAGGCTACATGTGGCTTCGGCCTTGTTGAAGCGTTTTAGCGATTAGCGGTCAGTAATGCATTGAACGTTTTTTTCTTGACCTCTGATTGGGAGCTTAAGCACGCGACAGGCTTCATTAAAATCAAGTCCTAGCACTTCGGGATTTACACTCTATGCGCAGATTGTGACTATTCGTGAAGGACGAGGACAATAGAAAGGAGCAGTAAAAAATTCTTTAGGGCCTCATCTGGGGAGAGTGACCATTTGGGCTCCTTTCCTTGGTTGCAGCAAAGCCAAGGGAATGCGAGCTGTGGACCGGCGACCAAGGACAACTCCACCCGGAGCTGGGATTGTGTGCGCTGGACGTTGCGTCGTCGGCTGTCGAGCACTGAGGGCCAAAACCATCGAGGACAGGCGGCCATATCCATGCCAACAGAATCAACCTAAACAACAAGGTGAGCTGGGCAGCTACGGTCTCCCACGGCAAACACACTCAGAGACACATGGTCCCCCAGAGTCAATACACTCACGGCAGACATTCCGATTCATGCTCAGAAATTAACAAAATCCATCACATGCTTGAGTCCATTATCGTTGGAAAAAAAAAGTTCTAAAAGCAGCCCTAACTGAACTTAAGGGAGTCGACACCACTGTGAACCCCGCCTCTTCCAAAACGTCAGACCAGCATCTCAGGCCATCGTTGACTCCAGCCACAGCAGGTTACCGACCTTGGGGTCCTCAGAAATTGGGTCCGCAGATGCAATGGACAATTCTCCATCTGGCTCTACTCAGTTAAAACACTGGGACAAGAAAATTGGCCTTGGCAAACCCCCCTTGCTTCGGGGTCGGATGATTAGTACGTTACGGAAGGTGTGCTTCAAAATTTTGGAGAACAGATCATGGAAACCCTCGTGCGACATTCAAAGCCATGTTAGTGCAATTTGAGGATAAGATTGGTGCTGAAATCACCGGTCTCAACATTTGCATCACCGGTTCTTTGAGGACGCTGCGTGAAGGGGAATGGGCCCCATAAAATCGACTGCACGTGCGTCTGGCCTCCGTCAGCGGACGGTTCTAAAGTGCTCACCAATCGTCTAAAGGCACATTCCCACTGGCGACTTGGCACATTGCGTGACGTCGCAAGTGATGAGCCAGGCATCGCTTTTTCTCGCTTTGCGAGAAAGGACAAGATCGCTCTAGGACTGAATCCCCTCGTTGCGCCTCGGCAATGCAAAACCGGATAGCCAATCATGGTTAAGGAGTCAGCTGACGTAGCGGCAAAGGAAAGATTTGTTTACATCCAGCAATGCAAACAATGGTGAGTCGCTTCTGCCGCACAGGGCTGACTGTGCCTGTCGGGTCAGGGGTCAGGCCGGCAAGGAATTTTTCATGCGCTTCAGTTCTTAGGTCAGTGACTTCAGGGTATGTGTGTACTAATCAACAAACAGTGTAGAACTCATCAGTGTGGAAAGTCTTTTCAAATGGCAAACACGGTGTAGAACTTGGAGCGTTCGGAGGCGTCAAAACTTCTGCGTCTGTGAAAAGAAGTGAAATTTGCCGGCCGGGATGCGAGTATTGTTGCATCGAATTAATTACTAAATGCAAAACATGGCTGACCGGCACGTTTCTCCTAAACGTATGGAGCCCTTCTCGCAACACCTCCAAATTGACCAAGCTTTTTTAGAAAACTCTTGAAATTTTCCATTTCGACACATTACTCATTGTCGGTGATTTTAATGCACATCACACTAAGTGGGGATTGCAAGCATGACACCATTAAAAAGCGAAAACCTTTGGCTTGATGCCCAACAAGAAGGCCTCACCCGTACCACTGACCATACGCATCCCACTTGCACCGGAAGTAGTGTGAGCAGTGATGAGCAGCACTGTGAGCAGCCTTGCCTCACTTTTACAGAACACACATAAAGGAAGACCACTTTACGCAACACATAAGAGAATCTCGGCAGCGACCACCCGGCAACATCAAACGAAGGTCTGGTAGGCCCGCTTATCCTCATTTACTGAGATGCATTTCAAGGGCTCTGAGTGGTGCAGCGGGATTCCTCACACTGGGTGATTGGTCCACATATCTGAGAAATAACTAACATCAAGGCAAAGGCGGATCAACTGGGCCGAGATGCTGAGCAGGCAACTAATTATACATTTGAAGCAGGGAACCAATGCCAGGTTGACTTGCAGCTTCCCCACATGTGGGAGGTCAAGAGTGGTTTGCAACAGCAACTCCGCAAGAACAAAGTCAGTTGCAACGTGTTTTGTCGCCTGGATTGGCTTGACCAACACATTGAAGAATACTCAGTTATTGCGACAAAATTGGCATGCAGCTTGCGATTGCACCGTGAGAAGCAACTACCCAAGACATGAAACGTCGTCTGATGCTTAATCGATCTCGGTAAGAGCCAAGCCATACATTGATGCAACCTAATGGGGAATTCCATTAAGAGAACAGGAGCAGTGGCATCGTGCAGTAAGGAGTAGGTGACAGAACACTTGGGGGCACGCGGGAGCAGGGCCACTGCACCTGCCATGAGTGCGGCACGCACCCGGAGAGCAGGTGGGAGAGGAAAAAACGACGAGGGGAAAACACTGTCTCGACTGGCTGTATGGGCATACTTGATAGCATATTTATCAGGTTAAATAAGGGCGATCCGGCTACACTACTTGCAGTATCAGCAATATGAGGCCTGTCTGCAAGATTGGCGAGTGAGGAACAGGCGGTATCACTACGAGGGCGTCTCAAATACGACAAAAACCAGTAACAGAGGCTATTTTGCTCATATGCACCATCTCTCGGGGTGAAGTAGAGGTTAAACTGCCGGCTACTTGTTCTTGTAGTCGTTCGTGCGAATCTCCCCGGTGCCGTTCGTTTTTTTTTCTCTCTCTCTCTCTCTCTCTTCAGCCTTTAGCGTTTTTGAGAACTGAGAACGAATATTTCAGTAGAAGAAACACCCCCGCCCCACGCAGAATCGTTAAATGATGTACAACCAAAGTGGGAAGCTCCTTCACTGGGTCTGTTTACTGAACAGCACCGTTGATTCTGGGCATGGAGTTCAGTGAGAGTAAAGCCCCTCCTATGGGCAGGGCCGCGGCGGAGGGGCTTTAATTTAGAGCAGCCCAGCGGCAGCGCGGCGGCGCGCGCCATGTCGTCGCTCCATGTACCGTAATTACCCGATTCTAACGCGCGCCCTTTTTCCGGAAAAATAGGCCGAAAAATCACATGCGCGTTAGCATCGGATTCGAAACCGAAACTGAAACAGCAGAAATTTCGTCCCACCCATCGCCATCACCATGTCAAGATGGCGCTAAAGCTTTTAGCAACGATTTTTCGGACGCAGGAACCATATGCGCCTAGACTTTTCTATCGGCGTCCACACAAATCGTCAAATTGTTCCACTTGCGCGCTTGATAACAGCAATGGCAGCAGCGGCTCTCACGCGTTCAAAACGAGCGGTCGACTGAAGCGTGCGGCTCTGGAGAAGCTCGCGGGATGGGCGTGCGAGGCGTGGGCCACGATCCCATCGACCATGGTTGAATGTTCGTTCAGAAGTGTGGCATCGCGAGGGCTCTTGGCGGCACCGAGGACGAGATGTTCTGGTCAGCGGAAAGCGACGAGGAGTGAGATGAGCGAAATTACTTTGGGGAATAAATCGCCCATTTCTCCCGCATTCGTTTATCTGGGTTATAAAGTTCCGTGCGCGTTACAAACGGAGGTGCAAGTTTTTTGGGTTTTTTTGTCAGAAAAGTCGGGTGCGCGTTAGAATTGGATAAGTACGGTAGCTCAGAGATTTCCCGCCGCACGAACTTTGTCGTGAAAGTTCGCTCCACGTATTCCAGCCTTTAGGCATCCCAGCAATCTCTGCGGAAAAGCATGTGTGATCAAAGCCGGGCAAAGCACGTGTGGCGGTGTGAAGCATTCGCATGCTCGTAGGGCTCGCTGCCCATTCCACAAAGTTGCAAATGCACGATGGATACTGCCGCGCTCCCCGATACAAGGGAGCAAAACACACACACACACACACAAAGGGGAGGATATGACGTTAAAGGTCATGTGACTTCCTTTGTATCGTACTGTGCTCACTCCGACTTTTCAAGCGGGAGCAGATCGAACTGCTCCCAACTGCTCTCGGAGCACCGAAAGTGGTCTCACACTACCACTGGATGACAGTGCTCCTACTTCTGTTCGACCACTGAAACACGCCTGCTCAGGAGAGAGCACTTTTAGAGTGCTTTTGAGTGCTCCTGCTCTCCCAATGGAATTCGCCATAAGTGTCATTCCCTATCAGTTTGGTAGCACGGACAAAGAACTACTGAAGGTTATTCAGGATCTTCATATTGCAAGCTGTGCTGCCAAGGTACTGCCCCCCTACTCGAGCCGGAATAATGCCCTCCTCAACATTACTTCGGGCAAGGTACGCGGCTGCCAATACGGCCCTTTGCACAAAACAAAATGTGCTTTTAGGCAAAACGACATCAGGAACAAATGCTTGTAATCTAGGTTATGACTTTTTGGAAGCCCTCACTCATTAGCTTAATATGTGTTGGGATAGAGGCCACATTCTGAAACAGTGGAAAAGAGCCAAAAATATTTTAATCCCCAAACCTGAAAAAAAGCTTACGATTGAAATTCTCCAGCCATTATCTCTCATTCCATGCATGGGAAAGGTTCTTGAACATGGAGGAAAACTCTTTTTCTGCATACCATGATCAGTTTCAGACTTACACTTTCTACAAAGGTTAAGGCAGCATGAGCTTTACCTAACAGCCAAACAAGGAGTCGCATTTTAAGCACATTGGACATTAACCTTCCTTGCAGCACGACTTTACAAGTAGCTATTCCAACAACGCGGAGATTGCATCCTCATTCCCCCTCTTCTCGTGAAACGCACCCCAATTACAACGACGAGCGACGATAGGCCAGGGCGCAAGCTCTGCGCAAACGCTAAGCTAAATGTGAGGACGTGGTTTACAGGGACGCAGCCAAGTATTTTCGTCTCGACGTAATATTAGTTGCTGTAGTCAATAACCAGGGAAACTCCATTGCCTCTGGCCCGCTTCATACCCCAGTGGTGTATGAAGCAGCAGCCATTGCACTGGCAATGGTGGCCTTCACAAAAATCAGAACAGTAAAAAAATTCAGGGAAGCTTGCGCTCACGTGCAAGACTTGATCATTGACGGACACAAAGTTGAGTTTTTATGTCGTTGTGGTGCCGTGGTTGACGTCGGCGGGATGGCATTTCATTACCTTACGTTGAGCAACGCCAGAGTGACCTCGTCATTTTGGTCAACGTTTTCTTGTGCCGCCCTGTAAGCATGACTTATCGTCTCTAGCAGATGCTTTGCACGCCGAGCCTGTCGAAGCACACCGGCCTCTTCCTTTCCTCGGCCATGCCAACTATCTGTGGCCTATCCACTATCCGTGACAAACTATGCACACGTATCAAGGCACGCGAGCATGAATGGTGTGCATTTTCGTAGTATTTTAAAAGCTGCGGACACCATACAGAAATGATTTGCTCAACAGCATCGCTGTTAATTAAAACCTCCAAGTCTGCAATCCTAAATTTCTCCCGAGGGCAGATCTCCGAAGAGGTGTCCGTACCTCTAACTTTTGGCTTCGACCCCGAAAAACGAACCGGCAAGTTCTGGACCGCTAATTCTGGATCTAATCTGGACCGCTGCCCTCTTTGGAATGGCCAGGAGTGAATCCGCACACAACACCGCTTGCGGCTTCACCGACCTAGCGCACGTCAATCTGGACGGTGGCTTCATCTCACTGTCAGGCAGGAACAGAGTAGTGTCCTACACGGATATCCCCAACCACTGTCAGCTGACCTGAGCCTGTATCCCTCCCAGGAATCTGTGGTTTGGAGACACCTCCAGACAAATTCGTGTCGGAGCTTAATTGTCTACAGCTACTGTTACCCAGGACAGGTAACAGTAGCTGTCCCTCCACCCCCCCTGCAGAGTGCCACAGTGCCAGGAAGGAGCAGGCCTAGCACACATGCTATGTCAGCGTCCTCATACAGCCACACCAAGTTGCAGTGTTAATAGCAGTGGGAGACCGTACTGCACAGCTCCTACTTGGGGAGAGTAGAACAAGGGTAGGAGCAGTAAGCACCCTGGAACTATCATCACATCTGTCTCTGGCCCTCCAACACCTTTCACCATATGAATTGTTCCAATTTTTACTGCCCCATTTGCTCAATTCTTAGTTACTACCCCATTTTAATAAAAGGTGTATTGAATGTTAAATACTCCAAATCTTTGTGCATCAACCGTAAGTGCATCTATCGCAAGTGCAAGGGGCATGAATAAAAGGGGATGCTTAGAATACAAAAAAATTACAATGTAGCAGTGAGTGTGAATTTTAGCATGTTTTAGCTATGATGGGCATGTAAATTGCTTTTCAGTGATGCTGTGTGCCAGATACTAAGTTCCCTTCTATGTACACAATGACGAGTTTTTCCCAGCAGAGTCCTGGGTATCGCGTTTACAATAGTGAAAATTCACTATCTGCTACTTATTTTTTTTTGTAGGTCTTTAAGCAAAGCCTGCAAAGCTGTTAGTAGGCAACAGGTTAGTGGGCAACAACAGAAAAAGTTTATTCAGCACACAGTATGTCATTTGTGATGTCACTGCTTAAAATGATATTTGCATTTTCCTCGTGTTAAAAAAATCACAGCAACTGGACAGTATCATACACAGAAAAGTGTTGAAACAGTTCAAAGAAATAGGGATTTAAAGGCATTATACAGACAGGTAATAGTTTTCTGGTAAATACACAAAGTAATGCCACACTCTTAAACTAAAAAGATAATTGAGATTGATGTGATTTCTCTAACATAGCACGTTAATAACAACTGAACAAGGCGACGAGCTGCAGGCTTACAAAATTGCTTCACCGATGCAGTTGTTGGAGTCAGAAAAGAAATCTGTAAATACAGGATGTGTCGAGTACAAATGACCATCAATACCAGACGTGCCCAGTAAGTGCAGTCTTCTGCTGAATGGCAAACACGCAAAAAAAATGACTTGATACACTTAATTTACAACTAAAAACAAACTGCAAAAAATGTGAGTATAATCAGATTGCAAGGTAAAACTGACAGGACTAAATTCCTTGGCAAGTTGCAGTATTTCAAAATGGTTTTACCAATGCTGCAAATATAACCCGTCGCGGTGTCTCAGTGGCTAAGGCGTTGCGCTGCAAAGCACGAGGTGCAGTCACTTTCATTTCCGAGGGTTGGGGTGGTCGGACCAGCGACAAGCGCCTTACCGAGTCTTGCGGCATCTTAAATAACCTTGTACCAGGTGACACAGTGTTGGCTGACAGAGGATTCACAATAGGTGATGCTGTTGGCATCCACTCAGCCAAGCTAGAAATGCCGGCTTTCACTAGGGGGAAATCGCAGTTATCGGCTTGGGACGTCCAAAAAACTCGAAAATTGGCTAATGTCCGCATTCATGTAGAACGGGTGATTGGGCTACTTAGAGGACGATACTGAATCCTGTCAAGCACTATTCCAATTGATCTTGTGACTGTGAAGCACAACGAGAGGCTCACCCAGCTAGACAAAATTGTAGCTGTCTGCGCAGCTCTAGCAAATCTGAGCCAGTCAGTTGTGCCATTCGAATAGGCATTTTCCAGCAAGCCGTGTGCATCAGTTTGGCTGAGACAACAATGTCTAGCAGTTTCCCTATTGTGTGGGAAATAGGTGGGTGAGGCACGCCGTAGTGGAAGGCTCCAGATTAATTTTGGCCACCTGGGGCAAGAAGGGGGGGGGATCTTTAACGTGCGCCGAAATCTCGCAGACACGGGCGTTTTTGTTTTTCGCCTCTGTCAGAAAAGTGGCTGGGAATCGAACCTGCAATGTCCTTGGGCCCAGCAGCACAACACCTTAGCCACACAGAAGAGGATGGAATGGGAATGGCCGCAATGAAATGCCAATACTGGGCAACAATGAAAAGAGCAGCAGGCATCCAATGCCACTGGTTAGAAGGCGAACATGACCATTAAGACAGCCAGGCTGCAACGCATGGTTAGTGTGGTGTGTAACGGGTGTGCAAAAAATGTTGTGGGGTGGGCATCTAAAATCACCGCAAACCATGTGTATTTATTGGAAGTATGATTTAGGGACTACCCAGCGATGGGCGTAACAGCACAATGCACAGGCTACTGTACCAGGTAGTGCAATTCCTGATGATTGACTTATTGATGCAATTTTTTGTTTCGATGTAGTATCTTAATTCACAGATGTTTTGGTTTTCTTTGTGTGATTTGCAGTTATGTTCTGTCATGAAGATTTTAGCCCTGGTCATCTGTATGAATGCAGGCTTCTGTTCAAACAGAACATTATGAGGATTTTGCTCCTGTAGACATGAAAAGCTGTTTCCTGGACTGTTGACCGACGATTTACCTAATTTCTTGGCGGTGAAAGTTTTGATGTGCCGTAATGTGTAAAATAAGCCCTCCGAATTTTCCATAATGTGAAATGCTATTCCACGCAGTGAATGGCAGCACCCATTGCGAGCCTAAAGCAATGGGAGTCTAGATGAAGACATCAAGCCCAATTTTGAACTGTTACGCTCGTGATTTTGATTCCAATGGTTTAGGTAGGTTATTTTTTGTCAGTTGTTACACCACTGTCCATTTTATGCTGCTGCTGCTGCTCTAGTAAACATTCTTCAGCTTAGTTCTGTGTCTTCACAAAAAATACAGGGTGTTTGTAATGCTGCCCAATGTCAGTATTTCTTTCCCTTTTTTGTCCAAGCTGACATTCATGATTGTCGTCGTAGTATGCAAGTTTTTAAGAGTTGTTAATGTTTTGTGCAAAAAAAAATTGTGCATCTTAGTTAGTGACATGAGGGGTCTCAACTCACATCAGTGAGCAAGCAAGCCACAGTCAAGAAGTTCAGTCCCACATGGGAAGGTTGCAATGCAAGAAAGGCACGGGGGAGGGGGGTGTAACAAATTGTCACCTAATGCTGCCGTTCAAACGAAACAAGTCCTTTCCCACACATTGTAAATATGCTTGGTCATTTCTGTATGGAATTTGGTGTCACCATTCGAGAAACATATCAGTACTGATCTCCAGGATGACTAAAATATAGGCACTGATATTTGTTTTACGGTGATCCTTTAATACATCAAAAGGTCAAAAAAAAAATCAAAAGGTCTGCAGGCCACATGTGGCCCGGGTGTTTCACACCCTTGCTTTAGATTAACTGTGCACAATAGGGCATGGCTATGCGTATCAATCGTAACACAAAGAATGGAAGGTTACAAGTTGAAGCACCCACACACAAAAACCGAATGGAATCGGAAAAAATGGTGTTTCCGTGTTCTAGATGCGGAGTGTCTTATGCTCGGGGGTATGTCACTTGTTGACCGGTGGCGACCGTCCACACACCATCTGTGCATGCGCTCCTCTCCTCCTTTCCAAACAGCTGGGTACTCTCCTCTCCTCTCCTACCGTCTGCGCGCGCTCCTCCTCCGTTCGCTTCAGCTCTCTCGCGCGCATGCGCGGCTCTTCCTTCATAGTCCTTCATTCACTCTCACCCTATAAATCCAAGGAAAGCGTATATATTCCGGGAAAATGTATGTCTCCAGTTCACTGACGTTGATTTCTGTGTTGCAATTTTTTTTTTAAATCCATCCCAGTGAAAGCATGTTGCCTGATTGATCCCCGTAATGCGTTTATTGTGTAATATTATTTTACAATAATTCTGCTTTCATGCTGTTTTCTTTATGAAGGCTGAACAAATCAGCCTAGGCTGTTTTGCCACAATTAAACTGTTTTGTTCTATATTTCGACACTGTTGATGTCCAGTGAAGCGTCATTTTTTTTTTACCTCCGCTCTGATATTTTGGCCTAATCAGTAATGAACGATCATCGCAATTGTTCATTATACCGTTATACAGTGTCCATTTGGTTTGTGTATAAATTACATTATATTTCTGCTTATCTCTTCTGACTGCTCTTGTTTTACCGTTTTTTTATGTATTTTTTAACAAGAGGTCCCCCCACAGTGATAAACTACGGGACCTCTTTCTGTATTCTTTACCAATGTATGTACTGTATTATATGCAATCTTCCTAATAAACTTCAAACTTCTCTCTCGTAGTCTCCTCTCCTACAGCTGTGAATATAAAGGGGAACTAGCAGAGCGCCCGTTCAGTGCTGCGCTTGCTTCGCTTGACTCCGAGCTTCTTCAGATGAAGTAGGATGGAAGCAACAGTCCCGTCAACGGGTGCGCTGACGCAATTAAACATAATGGAAACGCAAACGGAACCCCCATGACACTCCGCATCCTACTCATGGTTCCCTTCGGGGAGATGGGTGTAATTTGTTTTTGTACCCCAGCAAGGCTCCTTGTCTCTGTTTAGCTCCAAGTAGTAGTGCAGAAGTGACAACAAAAGAGAATCGGCAGACTGCATCGGTGCTCCTGTGACCTACTGCAAACTATCACTAATATTTAACTGATGGGTAATTACATTGTGAACTGTTGGTTGGGTGGTGTTTTATTGATGTGTCATAAAATGTTTCTTGATAGACATGTTCTCATCATGCCATTTTTAATAGTGTCCCAAGCTGCTGTTTGCAGTTACCCTAGGTGTAAGTAAGACAAGTTAAGTTAAGCCTTGCTGCTGATGCCCGGAAACACCAATGTTAAGCTTTGGTGGTGCACAAAGAACATGGGTTGGTAAGCTAGTTGGTATTGCATAATGAAAAGTGGGTCTTACAAAGCAATATGAACAAAGGCAGGACAAAGCACTGAACTGTGACTGATTGTTTATTCAAGGAATAAACATACCAATGCGATTACAAGCAATGAAAAGGCTAAAAGCACATCGAAACCAACACGTCATCTCGCCCCTTCCCTGCTACATAGCAAGGTTTTGATACACGATTTCTTTTTTTGGGAGTGCAACTGAAGGGTCTCTAATGCACACATTATTAAACCTACAATTTTAAGTACGCCTATCAATTCATGTGTGAACTTTTCCTTTTCTAAGCAATGAACGCACTTCCCAAAAAGTGGAACACAAGCGTAACTTTTCGCAGTGTGACAAAATGTGGCCCGATAATTCAATGAAGTCCGTGTGCTCACTGTACAGATCACCATTTCATAACAGTTGAATTAGCCAAAATGAAGGCGATAGCCATGAGTTATCATTTCCTGGCCAGAAACCACGTCTTGCAAAAAATATTCTAGCACATGAAGAGTATGACTAAAATGTTTTTTTTTTTTTATATTCTAGCACATGAAGAGCATGACCAAAATGTGTTTCTTTTTTTTTTTTTTTCATTTTCCACAGTCATTGTAAATTCAAATAGCAGTAGCTGGAAAGGCACCTACATGCACATAAAAGGGCACCAGTCGACCTCGCTATTTATTCCTGAATATTTCTGTAGATCAGTTTCGAAGTGTGCTAAACACCATCACTGTATTTAAACCTGCTGCTGCTCACGGATGCCGCAAAAAACGGCACTCTTGAGGCTTGCCCCGCAGGACGCACACCAGCTCTGTGAGGGCGCCGTATTTCTTTTCTAGCAGCTGCATACGCCTGCAATGAAAGAGAAAGAAAAAAAACGGGCTAAAGTTCGGGGTGAAGCAGAAAGGCACAATTACTTCCATTATGTGCACAATTAGTTTTTCTAAACCAAGCAGGAGCTACAAGTTTTGTACGGAGACTGAAATGGCAGTTCTGCTGCCCCTAAAAACACATAATAGTAAATTTCGCTAAGCGCTGCTGGCGCAAAACAACAGCTTGAGACGGCGTTCGTTTCCGGACGGCGTGATCGAACAGCAATTTCTTTAAAAGATATATCGGCCTCAAAAGTGCGCAGGATAGAAGTACCCGAGGTTTTGACCTTTAACTGATGCTCGCCGGTTTCCTCACTCCACCCAAGGACAATCGATACACAGGGCTTCATGCCCTGCGCTGAGATTGACAGAAGTAAATTGATCGCTGCATGCGATCCAATCACCGCACGAGAAAAAACAAGAAGAAAACACGTTGCTGCTTATGTTCGAGGTATTATCAAAAAAGCAGCCCTAAAAACGGCTTCCCTCAAGATGGCACGGGCGACATATTGGCACTGGGTTTCTCGTGCGCTAAATGTTTCACACTCAGCAAAACAACTTAGAGCGCGGCGGCTGGCCATCAGCTGATCTGCGGCGGCGACTTGATACGCGTCTGCCGATAGGTAGATCGCACTGTACTCGACAGTACTTAGCGTCGAGTTATTACTTTGCGTTCAGTGGGCATCAGTTTGGAAATGATGCGCCCCGAAATGATGCGCCCCGACCGGCTCGCACTCGCTCGTAGGTGTGCGCAGAGGCTGGGGTTGAATTGCAGATAAGGTTGTCACACTCATGAGCGGAACCATGAATTTTCGCGTAACCAACGCTATCGCGGTGCAACAGACTATCAAGCCACTCGCACACGCCTTGCACGAAAACACAAGCTCATATCGCGGACCGCGACCTGCCTGGCCGCCATGAAGGAGAAGGCCATGAAGGAGGAGAAGAGGAGGGCCTGATCTGCGGGCCGTGCGCACAACGTCGCCTAGCAACAGACGCTTGGCCACAGATATGGCGGCGCACGCATGGTTGCCTGTATGTATGTGAATACGCTCTATACGGGCTGCGAATTCGAACGAAGAAAGCGTACTTCTGGGAGGAACAGAAAGACGTGAGGCCAACAAAGCATTTTGGAACCACAAGCAGTAGCAATTTTATCGGTTCCAGGACTCCCGTCTCCCCCAAAGGTTCAGTGGCTGCTCAGCCAGGAAACGGGTGTACGCTTCGGCGCTGTAAGTACGTTTATCATCGATGGAAGCAGAAGCGATCATTTTCCCAACACTGCTTGCCTCTACGGACATTAATGACGTCGCTTGTCCAGTGAATGATTTTCGCCATAGACTGTAAACACCGTCAAACTTCTAGCCAATTTCGCGAGGGGTAGGATGTTGAAAAAGAAGACGCCTCGCCTCCCTCGTGCCCATCATGATTATCATTACCGTGTTCGATTAAAGCACGCATCAGAACGGGTCATGGCGGCTCGTCCCTTTCTCCACAGATGGTAAGGCGCATTTAATCGTTTTTACCGTTGTTTTTTATTAGTTCTTTCGCTCAAACACGCGAAAACTTACCTCTGCGCACACGAAGCTTACTGCAAGGGACTTGTCGGAGCTTGGACTTGTTTAGGCATATTTGAGAACGCAGCGCTTAGAAAACAATGCGAATATAGCCTACTAGGAGAATATGACAAATAT
Source organism: Haemaphysalis longicornis (assembly GCF_048455015.1). Lineage (NCBI taxonomy): Eukaryota > Metazoa > Arthropoda > Arachnida > Ixodida > Ixodidae > Haemaphysalis > Haemaphysalis longicornis. The sequence continues at coordinate 4,422,307 of NW_027526233.1, read as the reverse complement.
AGGTAAAGTCTTTGGAACAAAAAGTGAGCAAAACTGCATTTTTTGTGCGTTGGTGCAGTAAAAAAAAAACATGGCGCTAAACATACCAAGAAAAAGGTAGATAAAAACGACATATACAGGTGACATAGATGACGTACCCATACAGAAGGGGAACTTTGCTGTAGAGATTTCAATGCTGATAACGCAAATTTTCTCCGAAATTCTTTTACCGCCTTTTCGCCGAAATGAATGGCATCTAGCTAGCAGCCCAAAAGCCTTGTTTAATACAGCGGTAATAGTACAGCGACCGCTGGAGAAACTATCCGCAAGAAAACGAAACAATAACCAATGAGATGGAAGAGAAACCATTAAATTGATGCAGAAGTGGCCCACATGGAACTAGACATGTCATTGTAAAAGCTCGCCAACTCCACGTTCTCTAATAATTCTGATTTCTAGTTTGCTTAGGAGGTTAAATAAAAGAAGCTAAATTATGCAATTTTCGTTGCAGCGTTTATGCTGAAAAGGAGATTTCAACGGGCGAAGGCAATTTCAAGTATAAAGAAAACTCGTTACCATCGATGGTCCCGTCAGAAGCGCATCTAACCGCGATATGGAAAAAGGGGAGTCCTGGAAATCGGAAACCTCGTGGAAGCCTGAAAAGGTTAGGGGCTTTGCGACAGCCCCTAATTTATGCTAATTAAAAGAAGCATAGAAGAGGAACGTGCTATCCAACGTAAAGGAAGCGGGGGTGATAGAAGAGATGACGCTGAACGCTCCGCTGTGCACATCGCTTGCTTGTCTGCTGCAGACTGGTTAATGAAAATGACGTTGCTCGCGTGAGATGCACAACACTTCACGGTGGTCTGCGTCGTATGTCAGGAAGAAACTTTTTTTTTTAATTTGAGGTTAATGGAAGTTTGGAAGCTATGTAGTTCCCCCTACTCGTATATAACGAATGCGGAAAGGTTGATACGGAAGGCGGCACATTTTCTGAGGAGCTTCACAGGATCAGGTTACACGGGCGCCAATAAAGTGCGCGGGCTCTTGCTAGCAAGAAGTAGAACTGCCCAAGAATAGAGAGGTTTGTTAAAAGACAACCACAAAAGTTTCATACCCAATTGTAAGACGTTTGCTAAAATCAAGCCGAAAATTTGAATTTTAGAGCCCGGAAGCATACGTGTGACACAGTTCCTGTCGAAGGCTCCTAAGCAGTGTTGTATATGCTCGCTCTTAGCAAAAAAAGTGTAGGAAAAGTGAAAGTTTCTGGCAAAATTAGGACCGTCAGTAGTAAAATAAAATTCTGGGAAGCTGTCACTCGCGCTCAAGATTTGAGTGGCAAAGCTGTTGTAGGGGAGCATTGACGGACGCAAAGTTTAATTTTAGTTCAGATGTGGTTTCGTGGTTGACGTCTGCGGCATGGAATTCCAATGACCTTATGCTGAGCGAGACCAGAGTCAGCTCGTCGTTTTGGCCGACGTCATCGTTCGTCTTCTGCAAGTGCGACTTATCGTTTCTAGCGGATGCTTTGCACCCCGAGCCCCTGGAAGCGCGGCATCTTCCTCGGCGGCCGGGCTGTGTGGAGTCGATGATCATGTGCAGCAGCTTCGACATTCAAGTCGCGGCTCTTCTGAGGCACAGAGCGCATGCGCACGGTGACACCAGGACGAACGATCAAGTGGCGTACGCTATGACGTGTCTTTCTCGTTACTAGCAAGTGTTGACAATATAACTCGAACGCTGAAGCTTTTTTTGTGGCCAATGCTGGCCAATCTGCCGAAGTGGGTATGCTTGGCTTGACGAACGTGCGCTCGAACCAAGCGGCGAACGCTGGAGCTTTCTTTTTTGGTCAATATTGGGCAATCTTCCTAAGTGGGTATGCGTAGCTTGACGAATGTGCACTCGAGGCACGAGTGCAGGACCGCTTGGTATTTTCTTGGTAATTTGAAAACTGCGGACACTATATGCAAGCGATTTCTCAACAGCTTCGCTGTTAAAAGGGGATATAAATAAATTCGTGCAGTTTGTGCCCGCTACGCAGCTGTTTGCAACAAAACAGAGGGTAATTTGTAATGTAATTGAGGATCCTGACCTCTTTGGTAGCTCTTAGCTGATACAATAATTCTTTGAAGTTTTAAAGTGGCACAACGCTTTTCTGCACACCGTACAAGACTCACGTCTCTATCCTCTTTACCAATGGACAGCATCATCCCTTTCTTAGCAACGTGATGGCGTGGCCTAGTGGTGATGTCTTTTGGAGGCCGTTGACTTAGTTTTAGAACCGGCGTTGCTCGTGCGACGGAGACGCTTCCTTGTAGATTTTAGTTAGGCATGTAGGCCGACTAGCGCGTACCGATTTGGAGGTAAGTATGGCACGTAAGACGGAAGCATAACTCTGCTCAGTGATTACTGGAGGAACAGTTGCAAAACACAACAGGCAGAATATTAAAGGGCTCCGAGGTTATTTTGCTAGTAAACCGATTAAACGTTTTTGTATGGGGGCCAAGTCAAAATGCTATCCCTTATTAAAACGGATAGTGCCTACTGAAGCTAGAGGGAAACAGCGTAGTGCAGGAGCAACATCAGCACATGCTGGGGTTTGAATGTTTCGAAATGAGCACGGTTTGTTTGAATGTCCCGCATACAAGACGAAAGAAATCCCGCACAAAAGATCGAGTTCCTCAACTGCGGATCTATATCTTTGAAAGCTCTCCTTGGACCCTGGCCTTTCGATCCTTTCAATGAAAAGTGTTGGTTGCCTTATTTAATTATCTACACAAAATCTGCGTTGCAGGGACGATCTGGAAATTCATATCCGCCCCGGCGAGATCACGTGGACTTTTACGTCACCCATGCAAAGCCTATCCTGTGCGCTTCTTTTTACCTCTCTTTTTTTCCTCTTTCTTCCGCCCTACATTCTTTAGGGCCTTTACTCCATTCTCTCCATCCCCACAGAGTAGCATGTAGGCGGGAACACGCCGGCAACCCTCTCTGCTTTCATCTAATGAAAATTTGTATTTCTGTACTCCCATTTACCTGGTCATTATCGGTAGTAGCTTTTATTATTTGTTAATACATTTTTGAATAAACGCTAAGTACTTTTGTTGTGAGGCCTGACATAAATATCAATTGTGCGGTTTATTATCGGCCATTTTTGGAAAAAAAAGCCGATAAATAAAGAAAAATGGGGGGACGGTGATGCGCGAAGAGGGCAGTGAGTCATAGCATAATCACAAATGAAAAAACGTGCGGGTGTATATTATTTCATCTGGAATTGAACAACACGCCCTCTGTTATCGACAGGCGTGCAACTTGTGGCGAGCATCGATCGGTGCTGTGAGGCAATGGAAGGTTGGCGCACAAAGCAGCAATTCTTTTGCGTGTGAGCGAACGAAGAAGTAATTAAACCAAAATCCTGGCCTAACTGGTGGGATCTGAGCGGTCTGATCGACTTTTCTCTTCTGTTGCGCAGCGGCTGCGCGCTTTCTTTTTCCTGCATGGGGTAAATAATGTGGTCCGATCGATATTAAAGTGCGGTTGGCCGCGAGACAAAGCGCCAAGCCAAAGTCTTCGGTGAAAGCCAACTTTCACTTGTAATTGGACCTTTTCAACATTGGCTGGCGGGAGCGCATGTCTTCTTTTTGGGAAAAAGTTTCTTGACTGTCGTATTTTGTGCCAATATGTTGCCGGCGTGCAACGGCGAGCACGGCAAAGTAAGACTAAATAAAAGAAAGTTTAGCTATCATCAGCGCCAAAACATTTAACGACAGAGTTGGTGTCGGAGTAGTATGCCCTAATTACTGCCGCTTGTTGTTTAGGCAACAATGCTGATTTTTGTACTTTATGAAACAATACGCTTGATGATGTTGTTTGAATGTTAATGGAGCAAGGTCAACTAGGGGAAAGAGCGCCAAGAAAGTGTTTTGATGAATAGGTGATTATCAAAATTGGTTAGAGTGAACACGAATGAAATCAATTAGATGATAAGGACGGCTGGTGTACAGGGCAGGATGAATACCATGAGCGGTTTAAAGATAAATAATATAAATAATGTGACTGGTGTATAGGAGTGCAGGTAAAACTATGGATGGTATGAGATGAGCTGTAAGAAGTGGACCTCTGACAGAAATTTTAAGGTGCGCTTAACTGAAAATGTTGCATCGCCTCCTAAAAAGTGTGGCGAATGTAATGGAATAGGTTGTTTGTAGAGTTCTGTGATGTGTTTGCGTCCTGAAATGTCGAGTGCCTTACATTGAATGAGGGTGTGTATTATGGATACGTCTTTCCCACACCTGCTACACAGTGGTCTTTGAGGTCCAGTTACCAGGTGCGAGTGTGTTACATGAGTGTGGCCTATCCGTACCTAGCTAAGGTACCTTCAATGTGTCTGTTGTGTGAGTCAGTAGTGTATGTCCCAAGTGTGGTTTGTTTGTTGTCTGTTGTTCACTCCTGTCTGCTTGCCATGTTTTACGGAATTGTCTGATGTGTGGCTTGAGGCCTGTGTAAGGTAGTGTTGCTATGTTGACTTGAGCGATGTATAGCGCAACGAAAAGACGAAGGACGGAAAGGATCCACAAGCACAATGCGCTATCTAAAGGCAAATGGATAGGCAAAGCACTATTTCCTAAGTATTATTGACCAACTAGCAAACAACGTACCTTATTGCTATGTTGACCGTGTTTCGGAGTGCAGCGCTGGTGGTCATTATATTCGCCAGCTCATTTCCAGCAATACCAGAGGGGCCTGGCACCCAGCACACTGTCACCTCAAGATTTGAAGAATAAGCTGGCATAATTAATTTGAAAACAATATTAATGACGTGGTTTTCCGAAGACGTTTCGAATGACAATGTACGGGTGACTCTCAGCGAATCTGTTTAAACGGTGGATTTAGGAATATGACGTTCAATTATGTGACCTACAACAAAAATGCCATACGCTTCTGCCAAAAAAAGTGCTTGTCTTTACATTCATGCTTCTACATGCTTTAAAATAGGGTCCGTGAGCACCACAAGACACCGCAGTGATAGTTCTTGATGCAATACTGAAAAACTCACCAGTCTCGTATTTATCTTGCAGTTACATGAAATACTGCAAAGTCACAGTCTTTGATATCGTGCTTTTATTATATTGTGAGAAACACAAGTCACCTGATACACGCCGAAGGTTCGATGATGTATAAGGCCAGTGTGAGATGATTTTGATGTCTCTAGAAAACAGACCTCATGAAAAGTCACTTTGCTCCTCACTCTCTGCAATTATAAAAAACAGAAATTGATAGGTGCTTTAAAAAGAGTTTAGTTGTGCATTTATCAGTAAAAACCGGTGTGAAGGGGTGGTTATCCATTGATGAGATTTTAGAGGCATTTAGGAGGTCAACAGCTGCCAGGTACAGCTGCCACAAGCTTAGTCATCAATAAATTGAAAAGAGTGGGAGATAAGATGGCCCCCTGCGGAACCCCAGAACGGTTGTTAGATTGTTGAGTGTTGTGGCGTCCAGAGTGTACCACAAAAGTCCGGTTCGCCAAAAAACTCCGGACAAAATATTTCAATCTCTTGCCCGGGTAGGCGTCCGCCATCGACTCAAGAACATCTGCGTGAGTAAGTGTGTCATAGGCTTTGCGGAAACCCAACGCAACCATGACGTGCGGGCGCTTGTGCTTTGTTTTTTGTAGAATACGCCCCCGGAGGAAGAGGGAATTACGCGTCCCCAGATTGTGCCGGAACCCAGTTTGACACGTGTGGATATGCTCAGCTTCCTCTTTGAGGTGGTAATTCAGTCTGGTGACTGCCATCCGTTCTATTATCTTACAGAGGCTAGACTTAAGTGAGATAGGTGGAATATTGGCCATATCTGACGGGTGTTTCTTTGGCTTTAGAATGGGAGTTATTACAGCATGTTTTAGAGATGCCGGTACCTGTCCGTGGATCCATATTTCGTTTATATTCTCAAGAAGCTCCTCCCGTAAAGCCACGGGAGGAGCTTTGTCCACGTGGCGCTGTCCTTCCCTGGTGCACAATAAACATTGATTTGTTCCAATGCCGCCGTAAGTTCGGCAATCGTAAACAAAGTTTCGATAGGCTGGGATTCGTCCACCTAGAAAGGAGCATATACATCAGGAGAAGACAGGGTGACTGGCTGCTGAAAAAAAGATGGAAGCCGCTTCCCTTTCGAAGTGCTCCTCATCCGTTCCGTGGAGCTTACCGCGTCCTCTGGGAGATCGAAACGTTGACCAAAGCTTTCCTGTTCCTGTATGTCGTGAAAACGAATCGCAATATTCTTCCCAGCGCTACCGAGCAAGTAGTTTTCAATCCTGGTGTACATACCATACCGTGATTTCGTCTGCATAGATGACACTATAGATGTGTGGAAGAGCGCCCGGCAAAAGGTATCTGTGCTACAGCGGCGCTGGGAACCGATAAGAGATTCGTTTAGACGGATCGAAAAGGTGCGGTTTCGTAGGTAGGAGGAAATTAAATCACATAGGGGTGAGCGCAGGTGAAGGATATGAAGTACCGCCATGACCGCGGCATGGCCGAGGTGATCGTACGCTTTGTGGACTTCCATGCCCAGCACAGGACAAACATGATGGGATCGGCCACAAATGAGGTTCATTTAGAAGTCGTGGCCCAGACCATCCTCTGCACGAAGCTGGGCACGAACTACAATTTGGCATGGGTGGTATAGATGGCGCACTTCGAGCCACGAATAAAGGCGTGTGGCAATCATTCGTTCCAACAGCTTCCAAATGGTCACCATGAATGCTATTGGTCGGAGCTCATATACCGGTACTCCGCTTAACGTATTTTGGAGCAGTCATAACATCCGATTGAAGGGATCCGATTGAAGGCCTGAGGGATCGTACACGCGAGCCATACCAAATTTTACGCCCCCAGGAGACCCCCCCCCCTCCCCCGAGAAGAATCGCTGAGGTTCTTCAAAGATTCAAATGTTACTCCGTCACAGGCGGGAGTTCTCCGGAATGTAGCCTTTTGAATGGCAGCAGCTGGTTCCGCCATTAAATGGAGAGAGCATTGTATTTCAGCAAAATACGAAGTGGCGTCCGTTCGTCTTACAAATATTTTGTCAGACCTTGTTTCCAATACAAAAATACGGCTTCGCTACGGGACACACGTTATTTTTTTCTCCACCTTCCATATTATTTACAGTCGGCTTTTTGCACGCCACGCCAGCTATTAAAAAAAACCACACACACAAGCCAGAATGCAAGTGTTCGTAAGACTTCTACCTGCAAAAGCACATCTTTGACAATGTGGCCTCAATCAGCATAAAAAGTCAGCGCAAATGCGTGCATTAAATATTTTCTGGCAACTTCAGCTGCATGTGCAAATTGTTCGACCCTATGACGCGGACCAATATACAGCATGGCATGGTCCTCTATAACTTTTACAAGGCTAAATGGAGTCCCCGAAACACTCATATTAGAGACCCAGTGTTCTACAGTATAGAGAGACTCAAACCAATGCAACCACAAGCAGAATAGCTCTGAGCCTTGAAAAACAAGAACAAAGATTTCTCACCGAAAATTAAGTTAGAGCGTCGAGGAGAACGCTGAGCCGAGCCAACAGCTTTCTTCACTGGAATAAATATTCCTAGCTTCTTTTTGCCCACTTTCGTTTAGTACGTTAAATGCCGGTAAGGCTGCCGAACGGAAGGCTGCGCCGTTGTCAGCTCCCGGCTCCTGAGATTAATGGCGGTGGCACGCTCCGTCCTGCCCCATCCCCGTATTCGGGGGGTCCCTCCCTCACCGCAGTGTCAATGTTGCACGCAAATTATCCCTCGAGTCCCTGTGCATGTAAGAGTGCAATCCGAGAGCTGTGATCTCCCGCCCATTTCGGCCCCCTCACCCTGGCGGCAATCTAATGTGATTGGGCTGGTGCCGTGGACATGATTTGTGGAGCGTTTTCTTTCCAGCCCGTTACTTCTGTCGTGTTTTTTAACGGACGATAGTCTCTTTTGGCCTACTCACACGCGAAAAGTTTCGCCTGTCTGTTTGTATCTTGACTGAGCCACCTAGGCGAAGTTACAATTGATGAACGAACCGTTCGTGTAGGTAAAAACTTTAAATATGCTGAATGTAGAAACGGGCTTCATACTTGTCAATAATGCTGAGAAAAAGGGAAACATCAGGCATAGTTGAGATAAACCTCAATACATAACTCAGAGTTACAGGGTTCTTTTAGTTGAACGTTGATGCGTGCTTGATTTTTCCGACAGCAAATAAAAAACACGCTGAAAATCGTTTTAACCCCAATACAAAACAGGCTTCTGCTCGTGGATCGAGCGCTAAGTCTCAACGGCCCTATAGGTAGTGCGACAGCAGAGAGAGCGCGTGAAAATTTAATTGAAGATCAGATAGACGGAGACAAGAGGGCAACGCCGTGGCAGGTTGGTGGATGAGAGCAGAAAGTAGTCAGGTAACAGGGCGGTAGGAGGCTATCCTCTTTTTAAGTTTTCATTGACACCAGCAGATATGCGACCATTCGTGTTTGAAGATTTTGGGCTACTCCAGCCCTTGGCATGGGATGCGGGTTCACCCATAGCAGCGCAAGTTTTCGTTCCAACCGACCGGCTTTATTTTTAAATAAACTAGGATTCACCACAGTGTCCAATATACGCAGATTAATCGGTACCTTTTCCAGAGCTTCGTAGAACTGTGACGTTCAACGAACAGGGAACAGGGTTAGAAATTCCGAACTTACCCATGCAGTGTTCGCGTGTCATGGCGCCAACGCCACAGGTACACACCCCGTGCGTGGGCTACATCCCGCTCCTCTTGGACCTTCCTCAGTGATTGTGCGCCTGTAGCCAGTGCAAAATAACGTCTACGGCGCATCACGCGTGGCGCAATCTCCCTGGCAGGTTTCTAGCCAAGGTGAAGTCCTGCTCCGACGTCTACGCCTGGGGACGCCCTCATGCCGGCTGTGACGAGAACCTGGCCACCTCAGTGACACGTCCCGTTTCACTCGACGTGTCAATTCTGCCAGCGGACAGACAGCGGAGCACCTGTTGTGGGGGGGCCGTGTCCTCCGAAGCCTACCCCTTGTGCACCTCCCCTCTGGAGGCGTGCGCCCAGGACGTCCGCCAGATTTCATGGCGTGGGTACGACGTCCACACCATCGCCCCTGCTCCGATTCCTTCCGTAATCCGGAGTGTTTTTTTTTACATTTATTCTTTCCTATGCTCCATAGAAAACTTCTGCAATAGGAACTACAGCATGTACCTATAAGGTGAATAAGAATAATTGCGCTCAATTAGGGGAGCGTTGCTTGGATTTTGGTTGCTTGCTTTTGGTATTGTTTTGTTTTCCTTCTTACCAAGGTAGCACTGCCTGCACATACAGCAACCGTGTAGCGTTCAATAACTGCTCGCTGTTTGCGCCACTCTCCTTCTTGGTACACATTGGACATCCTCTTGTCCACTGCCAGATTGCTCAGGTCCCACTTCCCCAACTGTGCATTTAAAATCGCAAGCATAGCACAAAAGAGTCTTTCCTTGTCCTCATTCATGACTTTTTCGCGACATTTCGCAGCTTGTACACCGTACCCTACTCTCTCACTTGCCCAGTCAATCTGCTGTGAAGGAGGACCCTTTGTTTTCTATCGTTTAACACTGGGGGTACTTGATTATGCCGCCACACAAAGCTTGTTGCCACTCGGCTTCTACACTACTCTCGATGAACGAATCGCCTCTAACCTGTAGGCCAAGTTGGAACGCTTAAAGCTTTCTACACAAATTCAAACGCTCCTCACCCTCCTAAACTACGCAGCAGATAACCGTCCGCCATCGCTTTCGAACCTCCCCGCTCTTCCTCCTTCCCTAGCCCAGTCATTGAATATCTCCGTCGCCATATGTAGACAACTTGGTCCTCAGACAGCAACGTACAGTGCATCAACAAGTGCATCAATTCCACAAGTGCATCAATTTCATTAAAATAATAGCGCTGCAATGTACTTCCTAGATGGCAGTTTGGACTAGACTACTAGAGATTGGTGAATCAACCTATATTGTCCGACCCGTCAGTGGACACCATCGCCCCCTTAAAAAGCCCTCCAAATCATACAACCCCGGAATAGTTTCCAACAGCCTCCGTCGATTACGCTGTCAAATTCGAACCTCCTGACATTCCCATCTTGTGGTTTCGTGGCTCGCACGAGGCACTATTCAATTATAGCATACGCCGCGAACCCTGATGCTGTGGTGACACACTATACAGCTTCCTTGGCGCTTATCCACCGCACAAGATAACGTTGATATGGGCCCCCGGCAACGCCAATTTTAGCGGCGATGCTCAAGCACACTTTCTTACCCGAGAACTCTTCGCGGGATCGCCCATGAATCACCCTGGCATTCAAAAAGTTTTAGAATGTCAGACACACCGACTGCATCTCTGCGTGCTACGGGACAGTAGGCAGTGCTTTTGAGTCTCCCACCCAACCCTCTTCCGTAAAGCCGCATCTGATAGTTCGGCCAGAACAAGCCTCATCTCTTCTTACTCCGCCCTGTATACGCTGTGCACACGCGACCCTCTCCCGCCACTCTCTTTCTACCCCCAACTGCCCTTCCAACCCATCTGTAAAACTTTACTGGGACTGCCATACAACAGAGCTGGTGCCCACTTAAGCTCTCCCATCGCTTCCTGGGAGGACTGGCTGAACCGGATCATGACAAGAACTCGTTCTACCCCACTGCATGTGGGCTATGAGGGACTCTCGGAATTCAACATACCTGCCGTCACCTACTGATGTGGCGGTCCGATCTTTGGCTGTCTAAACAATAAAGATCACAGTACGCGTAAGACTTCAAGGTAGCGAAGCTACGCGCAACCTTCACCACCATCGCCAAGGATTAAGTCCTCGATTGCAGATTCCGGAACGACCTCTACTCAACCATTCTTGCTATAAGTGTGAGCTTGTTTCATTTTTTTGGAAGTGATTATCATTGGGCTTGAAGGGGCGTGCACTATGACGTGTCCTTATTGTTTCAAGCGAGTGTTGCCACGATTACGGCGAACACTGGAGTCTCTCGTTTTCTCGTCACGAGAACATGTTGCCATGATTAGGTTTTTAGGAGTTAGGTTTTTGCCAATCTTGGCTAATCTTCTTAAATGGGTATGCTTGGCTTGCAAACGAGCGCCGGGGAAGCTGGACGGTCGCCGCGAGGCACGCAGACGCGAGCGGTCGGCATTTTCTTGGTTCTGTGTAAGTTCGGGGCGGCCGCCGCGAGGCCCGCGCTCGCGTGCGCGCGGTCGGAAATGTCTTGGCATTTTTAACTGCGGACACAAAAAATTAAGATTTCCTAAACAGCCTCACTCTTAAAAGTTCTTTCTCTCTCTCTCATTGCCACTGAGCACGTCGCTCGGTCGTTCCTGTTCTGTACGCGCGGCTCACTTCCCATCCGTTTACGACGTACGTCTAGCGCGCAGTAACACCCTTCTGCTGGACCCCGAGATAGGCTAGGCTTCGCCCAGAAATGTCCTCCTGTGCATATCTATAGCAGCTGCCATGCAGCTGGTGGCCGAGCTTGTTTTGCACCCCTGGGTGGTTGCTACTTGCTTGTTGGATTAAGCACAGTTCATAGAGTACCTGAATTTTTCAGGATAGGCCCGCTCTAAACTCTACGTCTGCAACCATGACACGTGTAGGGTCAGCTCGTTGACACAAATGGCGTTGGATTCAGGCCAGATTTTGCCATCTTTATTTTTGAAGCGAAGATTTATATGGCTAGGCGATGGAAAATACGGCAGTCTCGTGTACGCATACAACTCGCCCACGTAAACAGGTCAGCAAGGGGGAAAATTGGTTAAAGAGGAGTTAACAGACAGGGGAGAGTTTTGGCTTGGTCTCTGTCTCTTGGTGCAGAGCGCTATCGCAGCGAGCTATTCCGTGAAGCGGCGGGCAGGGATGCGTCAACGCGCAAATAGCCAACAGTGGCCTCACGTCATTTAGAATTTCGAAATGGCCACTACACTCGTATCATACGCACTTTCGATGAGCCGGCAGCTTGCGATTGGTGATGCCACAAGCAGGAGCAGGAACAAAGTAAAATACCACAATCACGCAAACTAAAATTGTTGATCCTTTAAAAATTTGATTACCTAAAAAGAGTATAACGCACGAGGAAACATCGGCCGCAACGCACACTTTCGCTGTTTAACTATCTGTACGGAGTGCATAGGCGCATTTTACACATTTATTATTGCTTGGGATTGGGCGACTTGATTCATGATCACTGGAAAACTTGCAGCTGGAATGTAAGGAAACGAAGGACGGCCGAGAAAAAACACGGAAACAATGCTGCGAAACAGGAGCAGCGTGTTGTTCGTGTTTCGCCCGACTGTCCTTCGTTTTCAAATGCTCCAGCTGAACGTTTTCCAGTTACACTTCTAGTTCCAGTTAGAGTTTGGATGGTTTTGACCCTATTGTGACAGCTGTGGATTGCCGGAGACAGTTGAGCAAATTTTGCTGTAGCGTCGGCATACAAGAAGAAATAAATCTCACACAAGAAATCGAGCGCCTCAACTCGGAATCTATATCTTTAAAAGCTCTCCTTGTACCCTGGCCGTCTCCATAATCTCAGGAAAACCTTTTGGTTGCAGTCATTAGATAATCTACACGAAATCATCGTCGCAGAGACAATCTAGAACTCAACATCCTCCCCTGTGACATCAAGTGGAATTTTACGTCACCCACGCAAAGCTTTATGTCGACTTTTTTACCTCTCCTCTTTTTCCTCTCTCTCTCTCTTCCGCCCTCCCTCTTTTGGGGCCTTTATTCCCTTGTCCCCATCCCCGTACAGTAGCGTGTAGACGGGAACATGCCGGCGTAACTCTCTGTCTTCAAATAATAGAGAGCTCTCTCTATCTCTCTCTCTCTCTCTCTAGGTTGTCTTCGATGTTGTAATTTGCTGTTTTATTTTCGTTACTTCAGGCTAAATTGCTTGACCTCACATTACCCTGCGTTGGGAGAGCGATACATTGCCAGGCGTTTTTTTTTTTTTTTTTTTTTTTGCGAAATTCCGGTCGACTTCCTTTTCGAAGAACACTTAAGGGGGTGCTGCCACACAGAGCTGTAGACCGAGCGTTGATTAAAGCTAATCTTTTTTTGGCAAATCCCGCTGGGAGGCTCCGTGGTAATTGATATGCTGGACAAGCACATAAAACCTTTTTTAGATGCGACGCTGAGAGCATCTCTTTTCGGCGGCCCTGGCCTTCCTGCGTGCGTCCGTTGTTTTTGTCGCAAGGCTGCGTCTATCCTCCACTCTCCCCCTCTCCTCTCCGATAGCGAACACTCTTTCGCGAGGGGCATTGGATTGGATTCGATTGGATTGGCTTGGCTTGGCTTGGCTTGGATTGGATTGGTTTGGATTTGGATTGGATTGGATTAAAGTGGATTGTGTTGGATTGTGTTGCGTCATAGCCGCGGCAGACGCATTGGCGCCAGCGCGTGCCCAGGTGAGAGCGAACACTCTCTCAACATCTGCGGGTGTGCCGCCCAGCGCGCTCTCCCTCCGCCGGTGGGCGGCGCTGCGCGCGGTGCTGCGCGCAGCCTACCTGCTGCGCGCAGCGTACCGCAGCAGTACCTGTATTTGAGGAGCGTGGACACGCGGTGGAGACGGAGGACCAGACAGCTGACCAAGCGGTACGGAAAGTCGGTCGGGGAAAGCGGGGTTTACACAACAGTTAAAAAGCAGGTAAACGCGGCAGAGACGACGAAGTGGGCAGAGAGAATGGAAGCGAAAAAAACCCTGGAGACTTATAGGGCAGAGAAACGGGAAATTAAGAAGGAGGGATTCTATGGCAATACGAGAGGCAGTGCGTTGCTCTTCGAGGCACGGGCAGGGTGCCTGAGAACCCCGGCATACACGGGTACCTACAGGCAGCAGGATGAAACGTGTGCATGCTGCGGCAGTGATCGGGAAACTATAGACCATATTGTCAGGAGCTGCACAGAGATACGGCCACCGCGGGGTGAGGGGGAAACGACGCTGGCGGAGGCTTTGGGATTTGGGGCGAGGGGGAACCTCAACTTCAAGGCCATAGAGGTGACGAAGAGGCGACTGGAGTGGTGGTGGAGGAAAAGTAGGGAATGGATGGGTACGCAGGCGGAGTAATCATGCGGACGAGAATTTAGAACAGTGAGGGGAGAAAAAAGGGGGGTGGGGGCGATGAGTTTAAAACAGAAAAGAGGGAGAGATGGGAGGGAGGAAGCAAATCTATAGGTTAGCTGGGAGTAGGGCAAGTAAACGTAATAAAACAGGCAAGCCGGTTGCTGACAACCGACGCCCCGATTCAAAGGGAAAGCCACTAATTATCATCATCATCATCGCATGTGCAGTGCTTCTCACTCCGCGGTCTCGTCTCCTTCGGGCGCGCTGCGCATATAACCGGTGTGCCGCTCTCCGGCGGCCTTTCGGTCCAGGGTTGCTGAGTTGCTCTCCGCTTGCGCTTGAACCCCCCTCAGCGTAGCATCACACCAGGGTTCCCGCGAGGGGAGGTGGGCGTAATTTTTTTTGTGGGGGGGGGGGGGGGGTGGGATTTCCGTGGCAGCCTGTATAACACCCAGATATGGTGTTGTGACTTTATTCAGAGGCGTCTCGCAAATTACAGCGAACTCAGACAGACCGAACAAGATCACAGAGATGCATGTTTATTAGGTGCGTCAACTTGGGCTCACAGACTAATTTTCAAAATTTCGCAACTAAACGCCCGCCGTGACGTAACTAAGCTGATGCTAACAATCTTGTTACCGATTCCTGCCAGCTCTCGGGTGGCACGACGGCAGAGAAGTTGAGTTACACCATAATAGCACAGTCTTCTCTGTAGGCGGTAACTTCGGCCTGAGGACGCTAATCCCAGCAAGAAGTTCCTGACGTCACCAGATCGAATAAGAAATTGTATCTTTGAAATGGCTCCTTGGAGCCTGGCCCTCAGGCAGGACCAAGATCTCCTGGCTGACTAACGCGGCAAAGAAAGTCCAAGCTCTCTCATCATCACCAGCCTATCTACGCCCACTGCAGGGCAAAGGCCTCTCCCATTATTCTCTAATCACCTCCGTCCTGTGCCAACTGTGACCAATTTATCCCCGAAAACTTCTTGATCTCATCTGCCCATCTAACTTTCGGCCGCCCCCTGCAACGCTTGCCTTCTCTAGGGATCCACTCTGTTACCCTTAATGACCAGCGCTTATCCTGCCTTCGCATTACATGCCCTGCCCACGTCCATTTCTTCTTCTTAATTTCTACTAATATGTCTTTAACACCAGTTTGCTCCCTGACCCACTCCGCTCTCTTCTTGTCCCTTAATGTTACCCCTATCATTTTGTGCTCCATTGCCCGCTGAGTCGTTCTCAATTTAAGTTGAACCCTCTTAGTGAGCCTCCAAGTTTCTGCCCCGTAGGTGAGTACCGGTAAGATGCAGCTGTCATACACTTTCTTCTTCAGCGACAATGGTAGGCTGCTATTTATTACCTGAGAATGTCTGCCATATGCACCCCACCCCATTCTGATCCTTCTAATTATCTCTGCCTTATGGTTGGGATCTGGGTCACAACTTTGCCTAAGTAGATATATTCGCTTACCACTTCCACTGCCTCGCCAGATATCTCAAACTGCTGTGCTGTCCCGAGGTTATTGATCATCACTTTAGTTTTCTGCATATTAATTTTCAGGCCCACGGTTCCAAGCCATGGGCCAAGCTCTCTACTTCTGGGCAAATAAAGTTCTTTCTCTCTCTCTCTACCGTCTCAGAGAAACGTGTTGATTGCCTCATTTGACTATTTGCATGAAATCGGTGTTGCAGAGACAATCTAGAACTTCACCTGTTAGATCGTGTGGACTTTTATGGCACCATGCAAAGCTTCATGTTTACTTTTTCTTTTAACCTCTCCTGTTATCCCACTCTCTTCTGCCCTACTTGTTTTAGTGCCTTTACTCTCTTCTAAACTTTCCCCGCAGAGTAGCATGCAGGCGGCAACATGCCGGCAAACCTCTCTGCTTTCATCTTATAAACAGCTATCTCTCCGTCTCTCTGTCTCTGTCTGCTGAGTAGTCACTGTTTCGTATGGTTTCAAAAATCTGCAGGCAAAAATTCTCTTTTTTCTTCTTAGGATGAGCGTCATAGTTGTTTTGAGAAAAGAAGCCGTTGTATGAGGTCCAGGTCATTATTTACCTTCCCAGGTGGTTTGAACAATACCGTAGGCCTCTAGTGCTGCGCTCTTGATTGCTCAGGCGTAGGTTTGGCACGCAAACATTTACATTTTTAGCGCACAAAACTAGCTTCCGTGTAACGGTGGGTACTTATGTGGGTGTTTGTAAGCGGCAGAAATGAGCCGCTAAAGAAAGTCTATGGCAGTGCTGTAGGAAAACAGCTCCTTTTGAACGCCATGCGTGTTGAAGTGAACTAAGTTGATTGTGCCCGGCTATAAATCAACTTGTCCAGGGCAAAATGCTGTTCACAAAACTCGTCCTCTCTTTTCTTTGTCTTTCTCTGCCGTTTCTCTCATCCTGAAGGAAAAAATGCTCCAACAAAATGATGTCAAACGGCATTTGACGGCTCCGTACTGCCTTGTATACGTGGTGTGTCGAATGGAAAAACTCGACACACACGGATGGCCCTCCTTCCTCGTTACTGATTCGATGGGCGGGTGAGAAATCTGTCGCGCCCACTGCCATCAACGCTACGCGAAGGCTAAACGAGGGGCCCTAAAAACACAAACAAATGCGTACTGTGGTCTGCCCCGAACACACGTGATTCCGTCACCAATTGAACGAGTCCGGGGTCCGTCCTACGCACCCCTAATGCCATGCCACCCGCTGTGGTGACGGGAAGTAGCTTTGCAACAAGCGTTAAAGCAAAAAGGTCCGCGTTGCCGTGACCGATGGAAATGCACCGACTCCAATCCCGAGAGCCACCCCCCTCATTGCGGCATATAACAGGAAAACTCCTTCAGTAATAAGGCAAGCACCTCCCGCTCACACTTCACGTTTCCCATGGAGCCGATAGAAAGAGAGTCGGAAATAAACGACCTAGCTGACGTCGTGCGCTGCGTAAGAATTTCTAATTATTCAGGTAGTTAAAGCGCAATGAAGACAAAATACATCTTCGCTCATTTTGAAACAACTATCCTTTGAACCATTCCAACGTCGTTCCAGTTCATCTGTATTGCACTCGCGAAGGAGAGATTTTTAACAAGAAAATCTGCAGGAAATATTCAAACAGTTTCCAATTTCGCACACCCGGGACGTAATATAGGCAGAAGTGACGTTGTGTTGGTGAGAACTAAAGCGTTTTTTAAGTGTTACCAAGAAACCCTGCAACGCTTTTCTCAAATTTTTTAGGAATCTTATATTCTCGCAGAGCGTACTGTACCAACACATCGAGTACTTAGATTAGGGGTTTGGAAAGTGCCTCAGCCTAATATGACTGCTCTATGTTCATCAGATAACTTGTAAACTTGTTCAAACAATTTTTCTCACTTTCCGAGCTCTGCGTTCTTTGGCCGCTGGAATTCCGTCATTACAGCGATTTACTGGCTATTGGTCCGCTTTTCTTAAGTTGCAGCAACGAACGCATTCTATAGCCTGTTTAGAAAGAAAACGACAGAAGCAAAGCAGGAAAGGAAGGCGGATATGCTTCGACGAGCAAATCATGCAGTGGAGCTCGGTGCTGGCAATAACTATAGCCTTCGGAGTGTTTCCAGACCCGAAGGAAAGAGTGAAAGTGATTATGAGAAGTGTTGCGGCGTGTCTTTACTGAGCGTTAGAATTCAAAGTGATACAATCAAACGGAACTTGAGGCCTCACCACACGCGCCCTTTCATGGGTGTTGGCCGTAGCTTGGGCTGGCGGCCGCAAATAGGGCAGGCAGTTTTCTAGGCGCCATAAAAAAACACCGGAAAGTGGCTGAAGAGTAACCACTTTGACATGTCTTATGTACTACGTCCATTATTTTTCGAACACTGATAAATTGGGCATTGTTGATATTGCCGCGAACCATGCATGGGTTCGTTTATTTATTGTTTGTTTTTACTGCAGGGCCACGCCCGGCTGTGTTATGTGCGTTCCAAACGAAGCGCGTCTTACATTGTTTACTTTTATGCCGCATGGGCTATCGCATTCAGATATGCAGATTGTTTAGCCCTTACGTCACTAGCCCAGAATAATCTTCTGTGATCTTCAATGTTCTGGATGTGAATCGACGCTTCCAGAAACACTTGTGCCAAAAGATAAAAGCCTGCAGAGCAGACGCCGCGGCATTCGATGCGACGACCCTCGCCTGTGCAAGTCACTTTGTTGATCGCTGCTTCGCCGCCTCCGTATTCTTTTGAGTTGTTAGGGGAGCACAAGTTCGCTCCAATTAACTTGTTTCTCCTTCAAGACAACCGCGTCGTCCTTGGCTTCGTGACAATATTGGTACGGTTCAGTAATGAAAGAAAATAGTATCCCCCTTGATGGCTTCTTCAGTGGTAGACAATTGTGTGAAAAGGCGGATAAACGAGGTTAACATTATTTTGCATACCCTACCACGGCCAGTTTTTTGTGTCTGTGTTGTACAGATGAAATGGGGACATTTAGGCGACGTTCGGAAAGATGGAGTCAAAAGTGTAAAATTTACAGTCCACTCAAACTACCCTTGGACTCTAGCATGCTTTGTGGCAGTTCATAGGGAAAGAGTTTCCAGATATTTGCCTTTACAAGAGAAAGGCGCCCTTCATTTTTGCTCGGACATGGGGAAGAGTGCAGTGCAGAAGTACACCTACTACCAACACCAGTCACAAAAATTCAAATAACAACGGTTTACTTATACTGTCAGAACCCCTTACCCGCCTGCGCAAGAAAAAGGTGTGACAACAGTTTTACAATTTTAACGGGGTGGTCGGCCTGTGCGTGGGCACCTGTACCAAAGTCGCCGGAGGTAGAGAGGTGCACAAGTTCCCAGATTCTGGTTAAACAAACGAAACACCTTGATAATTAGGTCATTAGAATTAGAATGGGCACGGCGGCACCGCAAGGATGCGGAACGCTAATCCGTTCCTGTATATTCTACAGATCGGCACTTTCCTGCTGCTGATACCGGCGGGGCGTGAAGGAGCGGGCAACTCGACGACAGCGTGGACAGCAAATCCAGACCACGATAAAGCCCGCCACGTGCCAAATGCTCCGGTTGGTCTGGATGGTCGGCCCTACAAGCTGGATCCCCTCGGTCCTGCGGTGTACTGCGCCGACGCAGCCTTCAGCGCCCCCGCGGTACCCCACTCAACATCGACAGCTTCGGACATAAATACGGCTCCCGAAACCACAGCGATCAATGGGCACGGCGGCACCGCAAGGATGCAGAACGCTAATCCGTTCCTGTATATTCTACAGGTGGGAAAACGCTACGGCGAATGCACTAGGTCTGACTACCCCTGCTTGATTGTGCTGCCGTGCCTACGGTCGCTTTGTGAACCACTGTGTAACTTGGCGTTGTATTTGAAGGAACTGTTGTTGCTGGGAGGTGATATCGAGACAAACCCCGGTCCCGACTTAGCTCAGATTTCTCTACAACTGACGCAAATTGCTACCGACCTTAAAGAAATCAAAGAAGAACGACTAACGGCTATCGAGGCAAAACTAGAAAGCTTGGCTGCCATGGATAAAAAAATAATGGATTGTACCACTAAAGTTTCCGCCTTACAAAAAACCGTGTCAGACTTAGAAATGAAGCTTGATGACTTAGAAAACCGGTCGCGAAGATCAAATTTGATTGTGTATGGCATTCCTGAAGATGAGCAAGAAAATGACGAATCTTTAGAACAAGTAATAAATGACAAAATTGCTAAAACTATTCTAGAAATCGAACCCATTTCAATCGAAAGGATACACCGACTCGGAAAACCTAACCCGAATAAAACCAGGCCGATAATCCTCAAACTTCTTGATGATCGCGACAAAACAAAGATTTTGAAAAACTGCAACAAACTAAAGGGTTCTGAAATATCAATTAGCGAAGACTTTTCGCAGCGCGTACGCCTTATCAGAAAAAAACTGTGGGACTCGGCCAAACCAAACAAGGCATCCGGACAGAAGGTGCACCTAGTTTACGACAAAATAAGTATAGATCGTACTCTTTACCGCTGGGATGATTCCATAAACGATAAAGTTTTAGTAAACCAGACATCAAATTCCTCACACGATAAAAAAACCATCAAAGCGCAGGACCGGCGACACGTGCTCGCAATCGCCAGAAATAAGATTTATAAATGTGAATTGTCGAAGCGTTGTGAATAAATTAGAATCTCTTGAATGCCTACTCCTCGACATCGAGCCTGACTTCGCTGCACTGACAGAAACTTGGTTAAATAATGACATTGTAGATAGTGAACTAACACCCCCAAACTACAACATAATACGAAAGGACAGACCGACACGAGGCGGTGGTGTAGCCTTACTGATAAAACGTGGAATACCGCTCACGGCTCTGCCAGATGTCGAGGGTGTTGAAGCAGTATTTTCGAACCTAATATTTGGCCCTCATACCATAATTGTAGGATGCTGCTATCGCAGTCCTAGCTCTGGCGAAGATACCCTGCAATCCCTTTACAACTATATTGAACGAAATATACAGAACACGAGATTCATTTTGCTGGGTGATTTTAACCTTCCCGATATCGACTGGCAGTCTATGAATTTCCATTCCGCATGCTCAGAGGTTATCATCGACACAATGCTGCGCTTTAATCTTCACCAAGTTATAGATCAACCGACACGTGTTCAGGGACCAACTTCAAATATTCTTGATCTTATATTCATAAGTAACCACTTCCCAGCCGATAAAACTAAAGTAGAAATAATGGATGGCATATCAGATCACAAGCTTCCATTGTGCACTGTACCCTTCCAAGAAAAAAAGGAACCGTCAAACGTGAAAACTACATACCCAGATTTTAATTCTGCTGACGATACCAGCATAGTTAACCACCTAATTCTCAAGTTTTCTCCCTTCGAAGTGCTATCAAACCATAGTTCCACGACCATCGAAATATTATGGCATGAATTAAAAACAATTATTCATGAGTGCATTAATGATTATGTACCTACTCGAGTGAAAAAAATTAAGAAACACAACCCGTGGATTACGCGCGAGGTAATCCACGCAAAACGCAAAGTAAAGCGAACAAGAAAGAGACTTAAGCAGAAACCAGGAGCAGTAAATGAACTTAACTCTGCACTGAAGGATTTAAAAAGGAAGGTAAAATCAGCTAAGAACAATTATTTTAATAAAACACTACCTAACTTTCTAAAAAGTTCCCCTAGCAAATTTTGGAACTACCTCAAACCAGCAAAAAATAATAGGATCAACACACCCCTGGAAGAAGAAAACCCGATCAATGCAAGCACTCTGAACAGCTACTTTCAATCGGTATTCACTGTAGATGACGGAAACATTCCGGCCATCGACACTAGCGTGAAAGCTACCCTAGAATCTATCATCGTAACTGAGACGGGAGTGCTTAACTTATTGCTAAACTTGGACACGAAAAAAGGAGCAGGCCCCGATAACATTCCCAACATTTTTCTTGTCAGATATGCGGAATTACTGGCTAAGTATCTATGCCTCATATATAACAAATCACTGTTAACGTGTTCGCTACCCGAGGATTGGAAAAAGGCAAAAGTAATTCCTGTGCATAAGGGAGGGCGCAAAAATGATATTGCTAATTTTAGACCAATCTCTTTAACTTGTACAATTTGTAAAATCCTGGAGCATATCATCCTTAAACACATAACCGTTTACCTAGAAGAACAGCGTATATTATCTCCCTATCAGCATGGCTTTCGTCGAGGTCTATCAACCATAACTCAATTACTAGAATTAACACATGAGGTAGCCTATAATATTGACAATCAAAGGCAAACAGACCTGATTTTCTTAGATTTTTCGAAAGCCTTTGATAAAGTATCACACAAGAAACTACTAAAAAAACTCGAAGTAGCGCTAGGAAATTCAACCGTTATTAAATGGATCGATAATTATTTGACTAACCGTTCTCAATTCGTGGAATTTAACAAAAAGACTTCAGATGTTACCCCCGTCACATCTGGAGTCCCGCAAGGCTGCGTCCTGGCTCCTGTTTTGTTTCTTCTTTATATTAATGATCTGCCTACTAACCTTAATGTGAAAGTCAAACTGTTTTCAGACGATTGCGTACTGTATCGTGAAAAAAACTCCCCCGACGACCACGCAGCTTTAAATACAGCTTTAAAAGACGTTTCCCGCTGGTGTCGTAAATGGCAAATGTCCCTGAATATAAACAAGTGTACCATTTTGTGGGTAAGCCGAAAAAAAACAAGATCAAATTTCCATTACACTATTGACAACATTCCCATAGCTAGAGTAAATCAGCATAAATATCTTGGAGTAATTATAACTGAAGAACTAAGATGGGATTCTCACATAAATTATGTAACTTCAGCTGCCTTGCGGCGCTTGTTCACACTTAAATATCGGCTCCATCAGGCGCCGCCTCCACTGAAGCACCTGGCATACACTTCGCTTGTACGACCATTACTAGAATATGGTAATATCATTTGGTCACCCTTCACTAAACAACAAATAACTAAACTGGAAGGAATACAAAGAAAAGCAGCTAGGTTCATATACAATCGGTACAGACTTGCAGATTCACCAAGCGAACTACTAAAAAATGCTGGTTTACTTACCATAAGGGATCGAACGCGATTGGCACGTGCAAAATTTATGCATCAGCTGATTCACGGTCATTTCAACATTGATTTATCTGCCTACATCACGTTTGATCAAAGTAGAACGACACGCTTAAAACATTCAATGAGACTAAACGAATATTCATTTAACACAAATTGCTTTAAGTACTCTTTTTTTCCGTTAGCAATTACTGAATGGAATCAACTAGATCCGAATATCTCGAGCAGTACCCAGTTAGATAAATTTTTAACACTGGTTGAAAATGAACTTAACAAAATGCAAGGGGAAACAGTTAGGTGATATTCGTTTTGTGTATTTGTGGGTATATTTTACCCCACTGATTACGTACTCTTAAGTTACGCTTAAGATGAAATACCCTTCAGTATTGTACGTTGCACTTAAAAAATTATTCCTGAGCTCCAATACTCTGTTTTCAGATCATGTTCTTTATGTACTTATATTACACTTCTCTTACTGAATTCTTTACCCATGCTGTACTTTTGCTTATCATTGTTTGCGTTACATTTATCAATAGTTCATACAATTTTCCAGTATGCGAATTTGCTTTGTACTTGCACGTTATTAGTAACCCACATGTGTGAATCCTGTTCCGATTTTGTTTTGTTAAACCGACTCTGTTACTAGATTTCAATTGTTAATGTGTGTGTCTTATTGTACACCTACTCTGTAACTTTATGTCTCAAGCCCTTCCTGCGAAAATCCCTGATGGGATTGGCAGTATGTTTAAATAAATAAATAAATAAGACACCAGACAGAAGGACAGACTACAGAAGGACATACACTTGTATGTCCTTCTGTAGTCTGGTGCCATAGAAGAGAAAAAAACTTCGCTAACCGAAAAAAAATTACAGAAAAAAATCTCACGCGAATATCACACCTCGTGCGCGCGAGCACTTAACGTGGGACGCGATACGAAGGCAGCAAGAGCGCGCGGGGAGGCTAACGCTGGGCGACTACACAGGAAAGAAAAAAACTAAAAAAAAATACGAAAAGGGGGGACTGCAACGCGCTGACTCTAGGCGAGGATAGCCTTAACTCGAAGTCCGACGAAACCAGGTACCGACGAAGACTATACGGACTCGACGGGGCTGCAGCTTCCGCCTTTTGGGGCCCCGGGTGTGGAGTCTGGAGGGTGACTATGTGACTCAAGGCGACTATCCGAACTCGATCTTGTTGAGGAGGTACTGGTCGTGCCGCCGCAAGCCTACTGACAAACTTCCTCTAAAGAAGCTCCTCACGCCCGGTCTTCCCCAGCGTTATTCACCTCGTGCCACTTTGAAAAGGGTGCCCCGAGTCCCCCGCTGCGTTTTCTTGAAAAAATGACACAACCTTCCCGCGAGGGAACGCTGAGTTGATGCGAAGCATCTTGGAGGTTCCGAAACGTTCACGAGATTGGGTATTCAAATAACGGAAACGGAACTTCGGACGGCGCAGCGTGACTCAACCGAAGCAGCAACTGACCGGGCCGGGTTTATTATATAGAGCGGAGCGGGTTCTTTATAAGAGCAAATGGAGTGGAGAGGAGGAAATGAGAGAGGAAATGCGCATGCGCGCTTATCGCGCAGCTGCGGTGATGAGCAGCGCGCGCGCTATCGCATAGCTGGCCTGGAGAGGGGGAGATGAGGAGAAGCGCGCGCGCTATCGTACAGCTGGCGTGGAGAGAGTGAGAGGAGGAGAAGCGCGCGCGCTATTGCACAGCTGGTGGGGAAAGGGGGAGAGGTGCGGACGGACGATGGACGGACGACGGACGACCGAGCCGAGAGCAAGGGATGCTTTGCCTCTAAAAAACCTGTCGCCGGTGAGCCGACTGTCGCGCAGTCCAGCGCCTATTATAACGAACCCATCGGCCCTGCACTTCACAGGCTCGCTGATGTCGCCTTACCGGGAACGAGCTTAGGGATCCGGCGGAACATTGATGGCTCCGTCATAATACCCACTTTGCAAGGACGACGAATCAACGGAAAAACCCATACAATGTTCTTTCAGCATGTGTTCCGTTCAATAATGTCCACCTTCTTGTATTGCTCCCGTAAACTCCAAGTGTGGAGTTCTAAAACTATTTCTGAAGTGCGTTTGCACGAGTTCTCGCCCCACCTCTTTCCTCTCGCCGCCGATCGGGACTTAAAAGAGACCCTGATTTTATACTCTGCAGTAGTCTCGGAACTCCATATATTTCCCACGCATTTTCTGAATCAGTAACCACATGAAGCGATTTTTGTGAGCGATGTGACAGGGATCCACAATCGCTTGTGCCAGTCGTTCGCTGAGGCAGCCACATGAAAGCGATCGCGTGAGCGACGCGACGACAGATCCCAATATTTCCGCCCAGCGCCCAATACGATTATCGAAGTACACATGGCCGCACGGTTCTTTTATGTATGCATATGTCACAAAAACTGGTAATAAACGTATTTCAGTGAGAAGAGTGAGACGATTGACTGTGCAGTGCTTGACCTTTTGTCATGCGAAGAAATCGCATGAACACAGAAAACACCACCACAAGAAGAAAAAATTTCCCCATCTTCCCGTGGGGGGAACCCTGACGAGGATGCGAAGCAGCAGTGAGGGTTGGTTGGTGTGTAAGTAGAGTTGATGTAGTGTGAGTAGAGTTGGTGTGTGCTGTTAGAGTACGGAGGCGCGTGCGTGGGTTGACGAGTAGAATGGAAGACAGACGTGCATGCGCAGTGGAGGTGTGGACGGAGTAACAACATGGGAGGGAACAGGCTCGACCATAAGCATCCTACGGGAAGATGGTGGGATTTTATTGGAGGGGGGTGTAAAGTGGAGAGGCATTAAAGAGAGAGAGAGAGAGAGACGTTGTACGTGGTATGAATTTGTCTTTATTTAGGCATTATCATGATCATGCTCAACGAAGGTGTCGTCGACCTGTGGTTGGCGTTCCGCTTTGATTATGACCGCCTTATGGTCTGTGAAATATAAAGTCAAGGGCTGTTGTAGTAGATGAACCCTAAAGTTGCCGAAGATGAGGTCGATGCACGTTCCCCGGATGGTTGTAGGCTGCTTGTAATCACGGCCCCCCGAGACTCGCCGACGCACGCCGCCGCCGAAGACGATGAAACGTCGAAGGCACGTGAAGCCTGCTCGTCTCGTGCTGGCCCAGGAAGACACCGGCAACACTGTCGCCCCAGGAGCGATTAAAGGTTAAGACATCACCTGGCGTTCAGCAAGCCGAGCATGCGCAGTGGGGTTGTGGACGGCGCAACAACAACACGGGAAGGACATAGCCCCGACCATGAGATGCTTCGCATCTAAAAAAAAAAGAACTCAGAAAGAACTCCGAAAGAAGATGACAAAAAATTACGCGCACCTGCCCTCGCGGGAACCCTGGTGTGATGCAACGCTGAGGGGGGTTCAAGCGCAAGCGGAGAGCAACCGTCGACCGAAAGGCCGCCGGAGAGCGGCACACCGGTTATATGCGCAGCGCGCCCGAAAGAGAGGAGACCACGGAGCCCGTGGAGTAATGCACATGCGCAGCACCGCGCGCGGCGCCGCCCACCAGCGGAGTGAGAGCGCGCTGGGCCGCACACCCGCAGATGTTGAGAGAGAGTGTTCGCTCTCACCCGGGCACGCGCGGCGCCGGTGCGTCTGCCGTGGCTATGACGCAACACAATCCAACACAATCCACTTTAATACAATCTAATCCAAATCCAATCCAAGCCAAGCTAAGCCAAGCCAAGCCAATCGAATCCAATCCGATGCCCCTCGCGAGAGAGTGTTCGCTATCGGAGAGGAGAGGGGGCAAGCGGAGGAGAGTGCGGACGCCGACGACGACGACGACGGACGCACGCAGGAAGGACAGGGCCGCCGACAAGAGATGCTCTCAGCGTCGCATCTAAAAGACGACGCCAAGGCGCGCGCCGCCAAGCGCTTGAGATTAGAGCACGAGCTTGCGCCGGATGCGGGACAATCGGAAGCGGCCAGCGACAGCGGCGGGCGGCAGAGAAGCGGCCCAAGAAGAACTTCCAGAGATAACAGATTCCGAAGTGTGGAGAGAGCCAGGGATGGGCCGCGGTCGCGCGACCAGACCCGAGCCGTGCCCCAAGAAGTCCTCCACAGGCTCGGCCTGCAGAGCTTGCCCTCCTCAAGGAAGTCGTCTCGCCGTGCAGTGGTGAAGGACAGCGACGTCCCAAGACAGCTGCGTTCGCTACTTGGCAACGGTAGCTGGGAGCGCGCTTGACCATCACGGCCACGACGCTTCACCTGGACCTTTCAACGCCGCCACGGACCTGTGGCGGTAATTACAACGTACTGTAACCAACTGCTTCATTTTCCGACTGTGTCCTTTTCCAGTTAGATCAAACTCTTTAGCGTTTCCTATATAGTTTTGATGACGATGGTTGGATGTTTATGGCGCAAGGCCAACTAGGGCAAAGAGCGCCAAAACGGTGGTTGGGTATGAAGTATGTAAATTCTAAAATCGTTTAATAAAAACAAAAGTAAAATCAATGAATGACAATAAGGATGGCTAGTGCAAAAGCCCAGGTTGTGATGGTGCGTGGCATAAAATAGGGTTTAAAAAAACTAAGCGTGGTAGGAAAGGAGATGTAAAAACATGATTTCACTAAGAAACTTAAGGGTGCGTTGTGTAGGAATCATGAGATCATCCGCCATACACAATGCTGGATGTAGTGGAATGTGTTGTGTGTAGAGGTCGGCGAAGTGTTTGTATCGTGTTGTGTGGAGTGCTTTGCCTTGAAGTAGCACATGGATCACGGATAGGCCGTCTCCACACCTGCTACACAGGGGTCTTGGAGATCCCGTTAGCAGGTAGGAGTGTTTTGCATGGGTGTGGCCTATCCGTAATCGGACCAGGGTAAGTTCATTGTGTCTGTTGTGTGTGTCGGTAGTGTATGCTCCAAAGAGTGTCTTTCTAACGTGTTTTTTGTATTCTGTCTGTTCATTCCTGTGTGCTTGCGATGTATTTCAAAGGTGTTGTCTGATGTGTGACCTAATATCAGTGTACGGTATTGTTGCTATGTCAACTGTAGTTGTAAGTGCAGCAGCAGCCCTTTTATCTGCTTTCTCGTTTCCGGCAACCCCCGAGCGCCCTGGCACACAGCATACGCTAACTTCAATACTTAACGCAGATGCTGACATGACGGTTTTGTAAACTAAACGAATAACATGATTTTTACAAAACTGCTTAGATGTAAATGCACGTACTACGATCAAGGGATCTGTGAAGATGGTGGACTTGGGAATTTTATGACGAACTATGTGCTTTAAAACAAGAAATATGCCATAGGCTTCAGCCGTAAAAATGCTGCTTTTCGAGGTAGGGTGTTGATACCCCAAAATCAGGTCCGTGCGCAGCACACCACACGGTAAATGCTCTTTTTGACTCGTCGCTAAAAATTATGCACACTTGTATTTCTCTTGAAAGAACAAGTGCTGACGAATTGGAGTTGTGGGGACTGGTTTTTTATCAACCGCTACAAAAGACAAGTCGCACAACACGGACTGAAGCTGCCATGGTGGTAAAAAGTTTTAAAGGGTTGATTTGTAGGTGTCTGAAAAGGTGACAGGTAATTCTGACGCTTCCCGTCTCACTCTATGCGAGAATGCAGCAGACATAGATGGACCATATAGAAGAAGTTGGGACATGGGTGTATCACAAAAAAAGGTTTGAAAGGATCGTGGGCTATTGACGAAATTTTAAAAGCGTAATTGATCCATGTATGTTCGCTGGTGATCTAGGGACCATTTATCGCACTAAACATATAGGCTTTGTGCGGGGCTAGTACGGAAAGCGACCGACGCGAGGCAAAGGCTGAAGTGAAGTGCTGGGTGTAGCATTTTCAGCGCTGTTTTTGGTGCCGACCCATAAACCACACTCCCATATACCAAGCGGGACCCCACCAGGCTTGTGAAGACACGTAAGAGGAGTTGCTTGTCTGCACTATAGGAGAGGTGTGAAAGGACCTTAAGAATGTTGTTTGCTTTAAGGAATTTATGTTTTAGTTGTTTGATGTGCGGGATGAATGTGAGTTTCTGATCTAACACGACGCCTAGAAATGTGTGTCCCTATTTCCCAGGAATCAAGTCATTATTGAATTTATATTTCAGGGTCGGGCTGGATACCGCGCCGCTTGAGAAGACGGCACAGGAACTTCTGCCAGGATTACGCCTAAAGTCGCTTTGATCTGCCCAGCGAGCAAGCTTGTTTACCCCAAGCTGGACCTGTCGTTCACATATGAACATATTACGCGATATAAATGATATTTTCACGCCGTCCACATACATCGAACAAGAGAGTGTTGGTAGTAATGCGTTCCGAAAACAATTTGATTTGATTATAAACAAGGTGCAGCTCGAAAGGCCACCTTGAGGCAGCCATTCTCCTGCGCGTGCATGTTTGAAAGTGCCGCACCAACTCTGATACGAAATGTTCGTAAAGACAGGAAACTGGACAGATTGCGTAGCATGTTACCTGATATACCAAGGGATTCGAGGTCTCTAAGGATGCCATAGCGCCATGCAGCATCATATGCCTCTTCAATATCAAAGTACACCGTCATGCAATATTTCTTATGTAGGTAGGCGTCTTCGTTGTAGGATTCTAGCGCTACTAGTTGGTCATTTGTAGATCGCCCCGCCCTGAAGCCTGCCTGGCAGCCCTCGAGAAGACCATTCTACTCAAGAAAGTACACAAGTCTCCTGTTTATCATCTTCTCGAGGAGCTTGCACAGGCAGCTTGTAAGGGCGATGGGCCGATAACTGGCAGGAGAGGTTGGCTCCTTCCCCTCCTTCGCGAAAGCCACTACTATGGCCTCCCTCCAAGATTTGGGAATGTGCCCCGAAAGCCATATTTTGATGTTGTTTCAAGTGTGTCTGTATGTAGTTGTTGCAACATTGCGTATGTAATGTTGTTTTGGCCTGGAGCTGCGGGTTTACACGTGCTCAAAGAGGGACTTCTAAGAAGCCTGTGATTTGTTGTTATCGTGTAGGGACTGCTTTTTACTAGTCTTAATACTTCAGGAAAGTGTCCGTGTAGTGTGCTGAACTGGGCACGTGTTGGAAGTGTTGTGCGAGTGTGTTAGCCTGGTCTTTTAATGTGCCCCCTGTTGTAATAACCAGGGGCAGGCTGTGTGCCTGATCATGCAGGGTGTCGAACTGGAACCCGAACTGAACCGAAAACCGGAACCGAACCCGAATTTTTGCCCGGAACCAGAACTGAACCGGAACCATATTTTTACGTCATTTTAGAACTGAACCCGAACCGGAACGAATCGAAGGAACCGTTCTGAACCGGTTCCGGGGCCTTAAAAATATGATTTCTAGTTTT
Organism: Haemaphysalis longicornis; assembly: GCF_048455015.1. Taxonomy (NCBI): domain Eukaryota; kingdom Metazoa; phylum Arthropoda; class Arachnida; order Ixodida; family Ixodidae; genus Haemaphysalis; species Haemaphysalis longicornis. Next base: position 4,392,275 of record NW_027526233.1, on the reverse strand, counting down.
CCATTTCGGTACCCTACCTTGCGTCTGGAGATATTTTGCCGCTCGCGAGACAGCACCATGAAATATTTTGCATAGTCTGCAGTTCCCAAGGCCCATAATATTCTCTAACGATTGCCCTGAATTTAATGTAAAGCTGTCCGTATATACTATCAGCTTGCGTTAGGTGCTGCCCATCTCTCCCATTATCTTTTACATTCTGCATAACTTAAGTTAGAACGCATATTCCGAAGCAACATATCATGGAATATTCTTCATTGTTTCTATCTGCATGGTGTTTAAAATCGTGTAAAGTTTTCATTGTGCTGTTAATTCGCATGCATCCCTGTCCGTTTGTGAAGGCCTTCTGGGACACCATCAAAAATAAATCCATATCTTCCACTTATTTTAGTTTGAATGGGCAGTTATATACAAACAGCAGAGACACAAACACTCGTAGTCCTCAAAGTTAACGTGACTTTTTCTTGTATACAGTGCCGTTGTGTCCTTTGGTTACTGCTCTAAGAAAACATGAGATATAAAAAATGGGGAATTCTTAATTTCCACTTTTAAGGTATATTTGACAGCATTTTCATGTTATCTTGAACCTGCTCAACCTTAACCTTATGAGGCGGATGAATTAACGTCAATTAATGCGGGTTTGCAGGTAGGCTGGGGTGGATTGGTTAGGTGAGTGAATGAGCTAATGTGAATTAGTTTGGCTGGTGTGTTGATTATTTGGATTATAGGAATTAGCGGGTCAGTTAAGGCAGATTAGACGGTCGGTATCCACACATGATATCTTTGGGGTCATTGGCATCGGGAAATTTTGAAGCGTTCTCCTTCTGGACCAATCAGGAAATTTTGTGAAACACAAAGTAGCCGCAAAGTCATGTGACGAACACCTCAATGCTATAAAAGGTCTTTCTTTATGCGCGTATTGCGCTGTTATGTTGTTTCTATATTAAAATTGACATTTCGCACTGAAGTTATAACTAATTGCCTAATGCATATTTTATATGCGTCAAAGGGTTTTCAAAACGTGTATATATACGAGGGGAGACGGTTGGAAAGAAACTAAACTGAAAGAAAAAAGGTAGGAGCGATTACTGGTTTGATGAAAGAGGCGCCCGACAGCATTCTTCAATACCTTTTCTTTCTGCTACCGTACTGCAGCCTACCACAGGTGTAGCATCTCAACCCCAGAACACAGCCCCCTTCAAGCTGAGGAATCGGCGCCAAAACTCTCATAACAGACTCTTAGCAGGCGTGGCCCAACTTTGCCAACGATCGATTGCACGTTACAACACTTGCAATGATCAATCGGAGACCACCAACGAGACAGTCACGATTGTATGGGCAACAGCTCATACTGGAATCTCCGGCAAACAAGATCACCAACCTCGTGGCTCAAGATTTGACCCGCTTAGCCAGCGCTGATGAAGCCGGGCCCGAGTGCATGCATCCTGCAGTCACAGACCAGGAAGTTACTCAGCACTATAGCCTCTTCCGTAGAACGTACTGCTCCCCGCACAAATCGCTAACGAATAACCAGGAAAGATTACTCCGCGACCTGCGGGCATACACCTTCCCACTGTTGGGAATGAGCATCCCAGACCGGTCACCCAGGGTTGTGACTCGCCTTCCTGCTCGTCACCGATGTTGAGAATCAGCCACCCCGACGCTGTCACCGCTGTTGGGGCTGGGCCCTCTCACCGCAGCCTCCACTGTTGCGACTGGCCAGCGTTTCCAGCGGCAGCTTTCTGCGAAGGAGTTGGGTGATCGTCGACCTTCACAGATCCTTCACGAACTGCAAATCATCCTCGGCGACACACCTTCTGCCTCGGACTCCCGCTTGATGAAGGAACTTTTCCTGCAACGGCTTTCCTCATCTCGTCATTTCACGCTCTGACAAGACGTTTACAGTTCGCGTCAACGGCCGCGGCACCGTCGTTTCCATCGATCACCTCAAGCCCGCTTTCACCGAAGCTGCCCTGCCTGCGTTCCACTCCACCATCCACCATTCCACCCTGAACACCACCACTCTCCCTTCCTTTCGCACCACCACCCATGAACCTCGCAGCGCAAAGACTGCGTTTTGCTGTACCGCTCTCTACAAGAACTCCTCCTCCAGACACCGTCTCAAAGGAAGGGGGCTATGTGGCGGCGCTCCAGCGTCGATGGCGCTGGGGCTGAGTGACAACCAATGAGTGAGGGTCACGCTGCGCCGGTGCGCAAGCAGCCACAAATTCCACGAGAGTGGAATAAAACGCGGCCCTAGTGTCTGGGTGCACGGCATAGCGTTCAGACGTGTCTCGGCTCGTCTCTCGGTCGCGTTAGCTACGCCTTCATTTCCTATTCTGATTCGCTATGCATAGCCAGGGCCTCTGTTTGTTTGTTTATTTTATTTATTTATTTATTTATTTATTTATTTACAATACTTCCAGGGCCACGTGGCACTACAGAAAGGAGTGGGGGGTACAGAACTATGACATCCAACAATGGTAGTACATTGGTGAGAGTACATAGTATTATTACACACTAACAAATGAGGTTTTGAAGGGCACTCTTGAATTGGGAATGTTCTGAGATGGCAGCAGTGGAGGCGGGAAGATGGTTCCAGTCAACGCTGGTTCTTGGAATGAAAGAATCATTATAAAGGTCAGTGCGACAAGAAGGAACACCAACTTTGTTTACATGGTCTATGCGGGATGAAATATATTTAGGCGGAAGCATAAGCTGTTCTTTCAGGTGAATGATATGGCAAAATATTTTGTGGAAAAGGCAAAGATGATGATATTTGCGACGTGCCGACAAGTCAGGCAGGCCAAGAACAGATTTCATTGAGGTGACACTGGCATTAAGGCTATAGTTTGATAAAATGAAACGAGTCACACAATTCTGAATGGCTGCAATGAATTGGGTGAGCGTGACTTTGCCGGGATCCCAGATTGCACAGGCGTACTCTAATTTTGGACGAACGAGTGACTTCTAAAGTGTTAATTTAACATCTCACGGCACGAAGTAGAAGTTCCGGCGGAAATACCCGAGCATGCGGTTGGCATTGTTAGTTATGTATTATACATGCATATTCCAAGTAAGATCTTTCGTGATATAAAGCCCGAGATACCTGTAAGAGTCAACGGAGGAGAGGGAAATATTATTCAAATGATAAGCATGCGTGTTGTTATGCAGCCTAGTATTCGCATGGGTTTGCATTTAGTGATATTTAGTTTCATAAGTCATTTGTCGCACCAATTATAAATGCTCTTAAGATCATCCTGGAGTTCATGTAAATCATTGTGAGAGCTAATTTTGTGGTATAAGACACAGTCATCTGCAAATAAATTATTAGATGAGTGAGTGACGCAGCTGGGAAGGTAGTTAATATAAACGAGAAAGAGAAGTGGCCCCAGGACTGACCCTTGTGGCACACCGGAAGAGACAGGAGATGATGCGGAAGAAAAACCATTAGCAATGACGTATTGCGTGCCATTAGAAAGGAAACTTTTGATCTAAAAAAGTACATTGTCATCTATGTTTGGCTTGCTGAGTTTAAGAACAAGTAAATCATGCTAAAAAGAATCGAACGCCTTGGCGAAGTCGAGCAAAACACAGTCAGCATCACAACCCTTGTCTACATTATTGAAAAGATTGTTTGTGAAAGAAAGCAACTGCGTTTCACACGGTAGATATTTTCTGAAGCCATGTTGGCAATTAATAAAAAATGAATTAGACTCTAAGTACCTGATAAGATGGGAACACAAAATATGCTCAAGCATTTTACAGGGAATACTCGTTAAAGATATAGGACGGTAGTTGCCAGGAAAATGTGAATCACCAAACTTGTGAACAGGAACCACCTTCCCGTTTATCCAATCAGCAGGAAGGGCATTTTGCTGTAAAGAGTGCGCAAAAATTTTACACAAAATGATGGCCAAGCACACTTCTGTATATTTGAGCATTTTTGAATTGTACGAGTGGGAGCCAGAAGAAGAAATTTTTAGATTCGTAATTAGTTTGCGAACACCAGGCCAGTCTATAGCTATTGAATCCATACACTCAAAAGTTTCGCTGTGCACAACAGGAATACAAGTGGGAGAATTATGGTTGAAAGCTGCAGAAAGCGCTTTATTAAGGACAGTGCAGCATTCATCAACTGGAACCGGGAGATCATCAGTGGAAGTGAGCTGGATCAAACTTGTTTAGTACCACTTACTATGTTCCAAAATTTTCGTGGGTTAATTTGTGAGAGCATAGGTAGTGTGTTGCTAAAGAAGTTTTGCTTTGCACTGCGCACTGCCTTTGTGTATTCGGCGTTAGTTTGCTGATAGTCCATCCATCGGGCTGCATTATTCGCACGTTTTGCTTTACGAAACAAACGCTTCTTTTTGTTGCGTAAACGGCCTAAATGGTTGGACAACCAAGGAGAACGTGGGTTTGAGCGAATTGTTTTCTTAGGTACGTGTTTATGAATCAATGATAACACTTTATTTCTGTAAAGGGACCAATTCTCATTGACCGAGCGATCTTCAAAATTTTCTGAAAATTCCTCCGTGAATCGTTCCAATTCGGTCGTGATTATTTCAGTGTTCGCTCTAGAGTAACCCTGAAATATTTTAACTGTTTTCTTTTGCGGTACCTGTGCCTTAAGCGTGAAGTGAAGTACTAAATGGTCGCTTATTTTACTAAGGTAAGTAAGAGGAGAGATCAAGTCGGGAGTAGTAGTCAGAATTAAATCCAAAGTGGTAGAACTACTGGCAGAAATACGAGTGGGTTTGTAGACGATCTGTGCGAGATTAAATTCGTGGCATAGGTTTATTAAATTTGAACATTCAGAGGAGGCATGTTTAAACGTGATCGAGTCACTGTTCCACACAATATCTGGGAAGTTGAAGTCGCCTAATAAAAACAACGGAGCGTTGGGATATCGAACAATTAGCTGGTTAAGGGCATCGTGTAGATCACTGCAAAATGAATTGGAAGTTGTAGGTGGTCTATAACAAGCGCAAAAAATAAAGTCCCGGTTAGAAATAGTCACGCGCACACAGACAAGTTCTAATGCTGTACAGATAAGGACTGTAGCAGAAACTAAGGTGTCACTGACAGCAATCAGTACACCACTACCAGACCGAACATCACGGTCAAAACGATAAAATGTGTACGTTTTTTCACATTCCAGTATTTCATTGTTGTTTATTTTTGCCGAAAACCAGAATTCCGTTTAAACCACGATATCGGCGTTACGGGAATCAACAGCAGAGGAGAGTTCAGTTCGTTTGCTGATTACACTTCTTATGTTATTGAAAAGTATCGACACGTTTTGTGACTGCCCGGTGGTGGGTTGCTAGAATGCACCATGACTATCCGAGCTTGTTGAAGAGACGCTAGCTTGCGCATGCGTGTCTCGGGGGGAATCAATTTCACAGACATTGTCGGTAGCCGAGCAGTAAACATAGGTTTTTTATCTTTGAACATAACAAGTTTGTTGAACCGCAACGTGAAAGCTTGACCACTCGCTTTTCCAAATTTGATTAGTTTTTTCCGCGTTAGCCTTGTGGATCTACAAAAATCTTCACTGAGCGATACACTGGTTCCTTTCAACATCGATTTCTTTGACAGTATTTTCTCTTTTGTCTTAAAGCATGCAAATCTGACGGTAATGGGGCGGTTTTTCTTTGGAAGAAAAGACCCTAGCCTATGAGCTCTAGCGATCGTGCTTTCCGAGATTTGCAACTTCAGCTGCTTAGAAAGAAGGTCGCGGACTAGTAATTCTGATTGCTGCCACGTTTCAGGCGCATCATCGCAGATTCCGTAAAATATCAGGTTATCGCGTCGTGAGCGGCCTTCTAGTTCATCTATTCGGGATTGCAGTACAGCGCTTTCGCTTCGTACTGCATCAGCGACTAGACGAGGAAGCTCAGCTGGGGGTGGCATGCCTTCCAGGGATTCAATGACAGATTCAACTGCTTCCAACCGTGTGGACGAGTCTGATACCGTTCGCGTAAACATTTCCTGGTTTTGTTCAGGCTCAGCAAAAGCGTTCATGATTTCACTGTGGCGACCATCGAGCTTAGCAGACATTGCAGCAATTGCAGCAAGTACACTGACATCTGCACCACTCGAATTGAGGTCGGGATCAAGGCGGGAGGCTCGGGGTCTAACTCGACGTCACCGCATAGCAGCAGTTATTTGCAAACATGAGCACAGTCAGCAATCGTTTCACAAAGTACACTTGGGCACGGGAAGAGGAGCAAACAAAGGTTGCTCGAGCGCTTTGAATAGAAGGACGGCGGTTCACCAACCTGCACGAGAAGGAAGAGCGTGTTGAGCGGCGTCCACATGGTTGCCGTTCTCCCGTTCCGACTAAACGTTGACAGGCGAAGCGTGTCGTTTATATCCTGGTATGGTGCTGACGCTGATGACAGCGTTGCCTCACCCAGGGCAGCAGCTGAGGTGGTGCTGTAGCTGTGCTGACGGAAACCACACTGGTCGATAGTCGGTGCTGATAGCCGATGAGCAGATGCTCGAACTGGATGCGCAGGCGCCAGGGGAGGCTAGGGCATCCACGTGCCAAGTGTGCTGAACTGCACGAGAAGGAAGAGCGCGTTGAGCGGCGTCCGCATGGTTGCCGTTGTCCCCTGCCCACTAAACGTTGACAGGCAAAGCGTGTCGTTTATATCCTGGTATGGTGCTGACGCTGATGACAGGGAGGGCAACAGCTGAGTGGCGCTGGTGGCGCTGTAGCTGTGCTGATGGAAACTGCACCGGTCGGTAGTCTGTGCTGATAGCCGATGAGCGGATGCTGGAACTGCATACGCAGGCGCCAGGGGATGCTAGGGCATCCACGTACCAAGCGTGCTGAACTGCACGAGAAGGAAGAGCGTGTTGAGCGGCGTACGCATGGTTGCCGTTCTCCCCTGCCACTAAACGTTGACAGGCGAAGCGTGTCGTTTATATCCTGGTATAGTGCTGACGCTGATGACAGGGTTGCCTCACCCAGGCCAGCAGCTGAGGTGGCGCTGTAGCTGTGCTGACGGAAACCACACGGGTCGATAGTCGGTGCTGATAGCCGATGAGCAGATGCTGGAACTGGATGCGCAGGCGCCAGGGGATGCTAGGGCATCCATGTGCCAAGCGTGCTGAACTGCACGAGAAGAGCGTGTTGAGCGGCGTCTGCGTGGTTGCCGTTCTCCCCTCCCACTGAACGTTGACAGGCGACGCGTGTCGTTTCTATCCTGGTATGCTGCTGATGCTGATGACAGGGGGGGCAGCAGCTGAGTGGCGCTGGTGGCGCTGTAGCTGTGCTGATGGAAACTGCACGGCTCGGTAGCCGGTGCTGATAGCCGATGAGCGGATGTTGGAACTGGATGCGCAGGTGCCAGGGGAGTGGGGAATCCACGTGCCAAGCGAGCTGAACTGCACGAGAAGGAAGAGCGTGTTGAGCGGCGTACGCATGGTTGCCGTTCTCCCCTGCCACTAAACGTTGACAGGCGAAGCGTGTCGTTTATATCCTGGTATAGTGCTGACGCTGATGACAGGGTTGCCTCACCCAGGGCAGCAGCTGAGGTGGCGCTGTAGCTGTGCTGACGGAAACCACACGGGTCGATAGTCGGTGCTGATAGCCGATGAGCAGATGCTGGAACTGGATGCGCAGGCGCCAGGGGATGCTAGGGCATCCATGTGCCAAGCGTGCTGAACTGCACGAGAAGAGCGTGTTGAGCGGCGTCTGCGTGGTTGCCGTTCTCCCCTCCCACTGAACGTTGACAGGCGACGCGTGTCGTTTCTATCCTGGTATGCTGCTGATGCTGATGACAGGGAGGGCAGCAGCTGAGTGGCGCTGGTGGCGCTGTAGCTGTGCTGATGGAAACTGCACGGCTCGGTAGCCGGTGCTGATAGCCGATGAGCGGATGTTGGAACTGGATGCGCAGGTGCCAGGGGAGTGGGGAATCCACGTGCCAAGCGAGCTGAACTGCACGAGAAGGAAGAGCGTGTTGAGCGGCGTCCGCATGGTTGCCGTTCTGCCCTGCCCACTAAACGTTGGCAGGCGAAGCGTGTCGTTTATATCCTGGTATAGTTCTGACGCTGATGACATGGTTGCCTCACCCAGGGCAGCAGCTGAGGTGGCGCTGTAGCAGTGCTGACGGAAACCGCACGGGTCGATAGTCGGTGCTGATAGCCGATGAGCGGATGCTGGAACTGGATGCGTAGGCGCCAGGGGAGGCGTGGGCATCCACGTGCCAAGCGTGCTGAACTGCACGAGAAGGAAGAGCGTGTTGAGCGGCGTCCGCATGGTTGCCGTTCTCCCCTGCCCACTAAACGTTGACAGGCGAAGCGTGTCGTTTATATCCTGGTATCGTGCTAATGCTGATGACAGGGAGGGCAGCAGCTGAGTGGCGTTGGTGGCGCTGTAGCTGTGCTGACGGAAACCACACGGGTTGATAGTTGGTGCTGATAGCCGATGAGCGGATGCTGGAACTGGATGCGTAGGCGCCAGGGAAGGCGAGGGCATCCATGTGCCAAACGTGCTGAACTGCACGAGAAGGAAGAGCGTGTTGAGCGGCGTCCGCATAGTTGCCGTTTTCCCCGGCCCACTAAACGTTGACAGGCGAAGCGTGTCGTTTATATCCTGGTATAGTGCTGATGCTGATGACAAGGAGGGCAGCAGCTGAGTGGCGCTGGTGGCGCTGTAGCTATGCTGATGGAAACTGCACGGGTCGGTAGCCGGTGCTGATAGCCGATGAGCGGATGCTGGAACTGGATGTGCAGGCGCCAGGGGAGGCTAGGGCATCCACGTGCCAAGCGAGCTGAACTGCTGCACGAGAAGGAAGAGCGTGTTGAGCGGCGTCCGAATGGTTGCCGTTCTCCCCTGCCCACTCAACGTTGTCAGGCGAAGAGTGTCGTTTATATCCCGGTATAGTTCTGACGCTGATGACAGGGTTGCCTCACCCAGGGCAGCAGCTCAGGTGGCGCTGTAGCATTGCTGACGGAAACCGCACGGGTCGATAGTCGGTGCTGATAGCCGATGAGCGGATGCTGGAACTGGATGCGTAGGCGCCAGGGGAGGCGAGGGCATCCACGTGCCAAGCGTGCTTAACTCCACGAGAAGGAAGAGCGGGTTGAGCGGCGTCCGCATGGTTGCCGTTCTCCCCAGCCCACTAAACGTTGACAGGCGAAGCGTGTCGTTTATATCCTGGTATGCTGCTGATGCTGATGACAGGGAGGGCAGCAGCTGAGTGGCGCTGGTGGCGCTGTAGCTGTGCTGATGGAAACTGCATGGGTCCGTAGTCGGTGCTGATAGCCGATGAGCGGATGCTGGAACTGGATGCACAGGCGCCAGGGGAGGCGATGGCATCCACGTGCCAAGCGAGCTGAACTGCACGAGAAGGAAGAGCGTGTTGAGCGGCGTCCGCATGGTTGCCGTTCTGCCCTGCCGACTAAACGTTGGCAGGCGAAGCGTGTCGTTTATATCATGGTATAGTGCTGACGCTGATGACAGGGTTGCCTCACCCAGGGGAGCAGCTGAGGTGGCGTTGTAGCTGTGCTGACGGAAACCACACGGGTTGATAGTCGGTGCTGATAGCCGATGAACGGATGCTGGAACTGGATGCGTAGGCGCCAGGGGAGGCGAGGGCATCCACGTGCCAAGCGTGCTGAACTGCACGAGAAGGAAGAGCGTATTGAGCGGCGTCCGCGTGGTTGCCGTTCTCCCCTGCCCACTAAACGTTGACAGGCGAAGCGTGTCGTTTATATTCTGGTATAGTGCTGATGCTGATGACAGGGACGGCAGCAGCTGAGTGGCGTTGGTGGCACTGTAGCTGTGCTGATGGAAACTGCACGGGTCGGTAGCCGGTGCTGATAGCCGATTAGCGGATGCTGGAACTGGATGCGCAGGCGCCAGGGGAGGCTAGGGCATCCACGTGTCAAGCAAGCTGAACTGCACGAGAAGGAAGAGCGTGTTGAGCGGCGTCCGAATGGTTGCCGTTCTCCCCTGCCCACTAAACGTTGGCAGGCGAAGCGTGTCGTTTATATCCTGGTATAGTGCTGACGCTGATGACAGGGTTGCCTCACCCAGGGCAGCAGCTGAGGTGGCGCTGTAGCTGTGCTGACGGAAACCACACGGGTCGATAGTCGGTGCTGATAGCCGCTGAGCGGATGCTGGAACTGGATGCGTAGGCACCAGGGGAGGCGAGGGTCCACGTGCCAAGCATGCTGAACTGCACGAGAAGGAAGAGCGTGTTGAGCGGCGTCAGCATGGTTGCCGTTCTCCCGTGCCCACTAAACGTTGACAGGCGAAGCGTGTCTTTTATATCCTGGTATAGTTCTGACGCTGATGACAGGGTTGCCTCACCCAGGGCAGCAGCTGAGGTGGCGTTGTAGCTGTGCTGACGAAAACCGCACTGGTCGATAGTCGCTGCTGATAGCTGATGAACGGATGCTGGAACTGGATGCGTAGAAGCCAGGGGAGGTGGGGGCATCCACGTGCCAAGCATGCTGAACTGCACGAGAAGGAAGAGCGTGTTGAGCGGCGTCCGCATGGTTGCCGTTCTCGCGTGCCCACTAAACGTTGTCAGGCGAAGAGTGTCGTTTATATCCTGGTATAGTGCTGACGCTGATGACAGAGTTGCCTCACCCTGGGCAGCAGCTGAGGTGACGCTGTAGCTGTGCTGACGGAAACCACACGGGTCGATAGTCGGTGCTGATAGCTGATGAACGGATGCTGGAACTAGATCCGTAGGCGCCAGGGGAGGCGAGGGCATCCACGTGCCAAGCATGCTGAACTGCACGAGAAGGAAGAGCGTGTTGAGCAGCGTCCGCATGGTTTCCGTTCTCCCGTGCCCACTAAACGTTGACAGGCGAAGCGTGTCGTTTATATCCTGGTATAGTGCTGCCGCTGATGACAGAGTTGCCTCACCCAGGGCAGCAGCTGAGGTGGCGCTGTAGCTGTGCTGATGCAAACCGCACGGGTCGATAGTCCGTGCTGATAGCTGATGAACGGATGCTGGAACTGGATGCGTAGGCGCCAGGGGAGGCGGGGGCATTCACGTGCCAAGCATGCTGAACTGCACGAGAAGGAAGAGCGTGTTGAGCGGCGTCCACATGGTTGCCGTTCTCGCGTGCCCACTAAACGTTGTCAGGCGAAGCGTGTCGTTTGTATCCTGGTATAGTGCTGCCGCTGATGACAGAGTTGCCTCACCCAGGACAGCAGCTGAGGTGGCGCTGTAGCTGTGCTGACGGAAACCGCACGGGTCGATAGTCGGTGCTGATAGCTGATGAACGGATGCTGGAACTGGATGCGTAGGCGCCAGGGGAGGCGAGGGCATCCACGTGCTAAGCATGCTGAACTGCACGAGAAGGAAGAGCGTGTTGAGCTGCTTGAGCAGCGTCCGCATGGTTGCCGTTCTCGCGTGCCCACTAAACGTTGACAGGCGAAGCGTGTCGTTCATATCCTGGTATAGTGCTGCCGCTGATGACAGAGTTGGCTCACGCAGGGCAGTAGCTGAGGTGGCGCTGTAGCTGTGCTGTCGGAAACCGCACGGGTCGATAGTCGGTGCTGATAGCTGATGAACGGATGCTGGAACTGGATGCGTAGGCGCCAGGGGAGGCGAGAACATCCACGTGCCAAGCATGCTGAACTGCACGAGAAGGAAGAGCGTGTTGAGCAGCGTCCGCATGGTTGCCGTTCTCGCGTGCCCACTAAACGTTGCCAGGCGAAGAGTGTCGTTTATATCCCGGTATAGTTCTGACGCTGATGACAGGGTTACCTCACCCAGGGCAGCAGCTCAGGTGGCGCTGTAGCATTGCTGACGGAAACCGCACGGGTCGATAGTCGGTGCTGATAGCCGATGAGCGGATGCTGGAACTGGATGCGTAGGCGCCAGGGGAGGCGAGGGCATCCACGTGCCAAGCGTGCTTAACTCCACGAGAAGGAAGAGCGGGTTGAGCGGCGTCCGCATGGTTGCCGTTCTCCCCAGCCCACTAAACGTTGACAGGCGAAGCGTGTCGTTTATATCCTGGTATGCTGCTGATGCTGATGACAGGGAGGGCAGCAGCTGAGTGGCGCTGGTGGCGCTGTAGCTGTGCTGATGGAAACTGCATGGGTCCGTAGTCGGTGCTGATAGCCGATGAGCGGATGCTGGAACTGGATGCACAGGCGCCAGGGGAGGCGAGGGCATCCACGTGCCAAGCGAGCTGAACTGCACGAGAAGGAAGAGCGTGTTGAGCGGCGTCCGCATGGTTGCCGTTCTGCCCTGCCGACTAAACGTTGGCAGGCGAAGCGTGTCGTTTATATCATGGTATAGTGCTGACGCTGATGACAGGGTTGCCTCACCCAGGGCACCAGCTGAGGTGGCGTTGTAGCTGTGCTGACGGAAACCACACGGGTTGATAGTCGGTGCTGATAGCCGATGAACGGATGCTGGAACTGGATGCGTAGGCGCCAGGGGAGGCGAGGGCATCCACGTGCCAAGCGTGCTGAACTGCACGAGAAGGAAGAGCGTATTGAGCGGCGTCCGCATGGTTGCCGTTCTCCCCTGCCCACTAAACGTTGACAGGCGAAGCGTGTCGTTTATATTCTGGTATAGTGCTGATGCTGATGACAGGGAGGGCAGCAGCTGAGTGGCGTTGGTGGCACTGTAGCTGTGCTGGTGGAAACTGCACGGGTCGGTAGCCGGTGCTGATAGCCGATGAGCGGATGCTGGAACTGGATGCGCAGGCGCCAGGGGAGGCTAGGGCATCCACGTGCCAAGCGAGCTGAACTGCACGAGAAGGAAGAGCGTGTTGAGCGGCGTCCGAATGGTTGCCGTTCTCCCCTGCCCACTAAACGTTGGCAGGCGAAGCGTGTCGTTTATATCCTGGTATAGTGCTGACGCTGATGACAGGGTTGCCTCACCCAGGGCAGCAGCTGAGGTGGCGCTGTAGCTGTGCTGACGGAAACCACACGGGTCGATAGTCGGTGCTGATAGCCGATGAGCGGATGCTGGAACTGGATGCGTAGGCACCAGGGGAGGCGAGGGTCCACGTGCCAAGCATGCTGAACTGCACGAGAAGGAAGAGCGTGTTGAGCGGCGTCAGCATGGTTGCCGTTCTCCCGTGCCCACTAAACGTTGACAGGCGAAGCGTGTCTTTTATATCCTGGTATAGTTCTGACGCTGATGACAGGGTTGCCTCACCCAGGGCAGCAGCTGAGGTGGCGTTGTAGCTGTGCTGACGAAAACCGCACTGGTCGATAGTCGCTGCTGATAGCTGATGAACGGATGCTGGAACTGGATGCGTAGAAGCCAGGGGAGGTGGGGGCATCCACGTGCCAAGCATGCTGAACTGCAGGAGAAGGAAGAGCGTGTTGAGCGGCGTCCGCATGGTTGCCGTTCTCGCGTGCCCACTAAACGTTGTCAGGAGAAGAGTGTCGTTTATATCCTGGTATAGTGCTGACGCTGATGACAGAGTTGCCTCACCCTGGGCAGCAGCTGAGGTGACGCTGTAGCTGTGCTGACGGAAACCACACGGGTCGATAGTCGGTGCTGATAGCTGATGAACGGATGCTGGAACTAGATCCGTAGGCGCCAGGGGAGGCGAGGGCATCCACGTGCCAAGCATGCTGAACTGCACGAGAAGGAAGAGCGTGTTGAGCAGCGTCCGCATGGTTGCCGTTCTCCCGTGCCCACTAAACGTTGACAGGCGAAGCGTGTCGTTTATATCCTGGTATTGTGCTGCCGCTGATGACAGAGTTTCCTCACCCAGGGCAGCAGCTGAGGTGGCGCTGTAGCTGTGCTGATGCAAACCGCACGGGTCGATAGTCCGTGCTGATAGCTGATGAACGGATGCTGGAACTGGATGCGTAGGCGCCAGGGGAGGCGGGGGCATTCACGTGCCAAGCATGCTGAACTGCACGAGAAGGAAGAGCGTGTTGAGTGGCGTCCACATGGTTGCCGTTCTCGCGTGCCCACTAAACGTTGTCAGGCGAAGCGTGTCGTTTGTATCCTGGTATAGTGCTGCCGCTGATGACAGAGTTGCCTCACCCAGGGCAGCAGCTGAGGTGGCGCTGTAGCTGTGCTGACGGAAACCGCACGGGTCGATAGTCGTTGCTGATAGCTGATGAACGGATGCTGGAACTGGATGTGCAGCGCAGGGGAGGCGAGGGCATCCACGTGCCAAGCATGCTGAACTGCACGAGAAGGAAGAGCGTGTTGAGCAGCGTCCGCATGGTTGCCGTTCTCCCGTGTCCACTAAACGTTGACAGGCGAAGCGTGTCGTTTATATCCTGGTATAGTGCTGCCGCTGATGACAGAGTTGCCTCACCCAGGGCAGCAGTTGAGGTGGCGCTGTAGATGTGCTGACGGAAACCGCACGGGTCGATAGTCGGTGCTGATAGCCGACGAGAGGATGCTGGAACTGGATGCGTAGGCGCCAGGGGAGGCGAGGGCATCCACGTGCCAAGCATGCTGAACTGCAGGAGAAGGAAGAGCGTGTTGAGTGGCGTCCGCATGGTTGCCGTTCTCCCGTGCCCACTAAACGTTGACAGGCGAAGCGTGTCGTTTATATCCTGGTGTAGTGCTGCCGCTGATTACAGAGTTGCCTCACCCAGGGCAGCAGCTGAGGTGGCGCTGTAGCTGTGCTGACGGAAACCGCACGGGTCGATAGTCGGTGCTGATAGCTGATGAACGCATGCTGGAACTGGATGCGTAGGCGCCAGGGGAGGCGATGGCATCCACGTGCCAAGCATGCTGAACTGCACGAGAAGGAAGAGCGTGTTGAGCTGCTTGAGCAGCGTCCGCATGGTTGCCGTTCTCCCGTGCACACTAAACGTTGACAGGCGAAGCGTGTCGTTTATATCCTGGTATAGTGCTGCCGCTGATGACAGAGTTGCCTCACCCAGGGCAGCAGCTGAGGTGGCGCTGTAGCTGTGCTGACGGAAACCGCACGGGTCGATAGTCGTTGCTGATAGCTGATGAACGGATGCTGGAACTGGATGTGCAGCGCAGGGGAGGCGAGGGCATCCACGTGCCAAGCATGCTGAACTGCACGAGAAGGAAGAGCGTGTTGAGTGGCGTCCGCATGGTTGCCGTTCTCCCGTGCCCACTAAACGTTGACAGGCGAAGCGTGTCGTTTATATCCTGCTATAGTGCTGCCGCTGATGACAGAGTTGCCTCACCCAGGGCAGCAGCTGAGGTGGCGCTGTAGCTGTGCTGACGGAAAGCGCACGGGTCGATAGTCGTTGCTGATAGCTGATGAAGGGATGATGGAACTGGATGCGTAGGCGCCAAGGTAGGCGGGGGCATCCACGTGCCAGGCATGCTGAACTGCACGAGAAGAGCGTGTTGAGCGGCGTCCGCATGGTTGCCGTTCTCGCGTGCCCACTAAACGTTGACAGGCGAAGCGTGTCGTTTATATCCTGGTGTAGTGCTGCCGCTGATGACAGAGTTGCCTCACCCAGGGCAGCAGCTGAGGTGGCGCTGTAGCTGTGCTGACGGAAACCGCACGGGTCGATAGTCGGTGCTGATAGCTGATGAACGCATGCTGGAACTGGATGCGTAGGCGCCAGGGGAGGCGATGGCATGCTGAACTGCACGAGAAGGAAGAGCGTGTTGAGCAGCGTCCGCATGGTTGCCGTTCTCCCGTGCACACTAAACGTTGACAGGCGAAGCGTGTCGTTTATATCCTGGTATAGTGCTGCCGCTGATGACTGAGTTGCCTCACCCAGGGCAGCAGCTGAGGTGGCGCTGTAGCTGTGCTGACGGAAACCGCACGGGTCGATAGTCGGTGCTGATAGCTGATGAACGGATGCTGGAACTGGATGCGTAGGCGCCAGGGGAGGCGGGGGCATCCACGTGCCAAGCATGCTGAACTGCACGAGAAGGAAGAGCGTGTTGAGCGGCGTCCGCATGGTTGCCGTCTCCCGTGCCCACAAAACGTTGACAGGCGAAGCGTGTCGTTTATATCCTGGTATAGTGCTGCCGCTGATGACTGAGTTGCCTCACCCAGGGCAGCAGCTGAGGTGGCGCTGTAGCTGTGCTGACGGAAACCGCACGGGTCGATAGTCGGTGCTGATAGCTGATGAACGGATGCTGGAACTGGATGCGTAGGCGCCAGGGGAGGCGGGGGCATCCACGTGCCAAGCATGCTGAACTGCACGAGAAGGAAGAGCGTGTTGAGCAGCGTCCGCATGGTTGCCGTCTCCCGTGCCCACAAAACGTTGACAGGCGAAGCGTGTCGTTTATATCCTGGTATAGTGCTGCCGCTGATGACTGAGTTGCCTCACTCAGGGCAGCAGCTGAGGTGGCGCTGTAGCTGTGCTGACGGAAACCGCACGGGTCGATAGTCGGTGCTGATAGCTGATGAACGGATGCTGGAACTGGATGCGTAGGCGCCAGGGGAGGCGGGGGCATCCACGTGCCAAGCATGCTGAACTGCACGAGAAGGAAGAGCGTGTTGAGCAGCGTCCGCATGGTTGCCGTCTCCCGTGCCCACAAAACGTTGACAGGCGAAGCGTGTCGTTTATATCCTGGTATAGTGCTGCCGCTGATGACTGAGTTGCCTCACCCAGGGCAGCAGCTGAGGTGGCGCTGAAGCTGTGCTGACGGAAACCGCACGGGTCGATAGTCGGTGCTGATAGCTGATGAACGGATGCTGGAACTGGATGCGTAGGCGCCAGGGGAGGCGGGGGCATCCACGTGCCAAGCATGCTGAACTGCACGAGAAGGAAGAGCGTGTTGAGCGGCGTCCGCATGGTTGCCGTTCTCGCGTGCCCACTAAACGTTGACAGGCGAAGCGTGTCGTTTATATCCTGGTGTAGTGCTGCCGCTGATGACAGAGTTGCCTCACCCAGGGCAGCAGCTGAGGTGGCGCTGTAGCTGTGCTGACGGAAACCGCACGAGTCGATAGTCGGTGCTGATAGCCGACGAGCGGATGCTGGAACTGGATGTGCAGGCGCCAGGGGAGGCGAGGGCATCCACGTGCCAAGCATGCTGAACTGCACGAGAAGGAAGAGCGTGTTGAGCAGCGTCCGCATGGTTGCCGTTCTCCCGTGTCCACTAAACGTTGACAGGCGAAGCGTGTCGTTTATATCCTGGTATAGTGCTGCCGCTGATGACAGAGTTGCCTCACCCAGGGCAGCAGCTGAGGTGGCGCTGTAGCTGTGCTGACGGAAACCGCACGGGTCGATAGTCGGTGCTGATAGCTGATGAATGGATGCTGGAACTGGATGCGTAGGCGCCAGGGGAGGCGGGGGCATCCACGTGCCAAGCATGCTGAACTGCAGGAGAAGGAAGAGCGTGTTGAGTGGCGTCCGCATGGTTGCCGTTCTCGCGTGCCCACTAAACGTTGACAGGCGAAGCGTGTCGTTTATATCCTGGTATAGTGCTGCCGCTGATGACAGAGTTGCCTCACCCAGGGCAGCAGCTGACGTGGCGCTGTAGCTGTGCTGACGGAAACCGCACGGGTCGATACTCGGTTCTGATAGCTGATGAACGGATGCTGGAACTGGATGCGTAGGCCCCAGGGGAGGCGAGGGCATCCACGTGCCAAGCATGCTGAACTGCACGAGAAGGAAGAGCGTGTTGAGCAGCGTCCGCATGGTTGCCGTTCTCGCGTGCCCACTAAACGTTGACAGGCGAAGCGTGTCGTTTATATCCTGGTATAGTGCTGCCACTGATTACAGAGTTGCCTCACCTAGGGCAGCAGCTGAGGTGGCGCTGTAGCTGTGATGACGGAAACCGCACGGGTCGATAGTCGGTGCTGATAGCTGATGAACGGATGCTGGAACTGGATGCGTAGGCGCCAGGGGAGGCGAGACATCCACGTGCCAAGCATGCTGAACTGCACGAGAAGGAAGAGCGTGTTGAGCGGCGTCCGCATGGTTGCCGTTCTCCCGTGCCCACTAAACGTTGACAGGCGAAGCGTGTCGTTTATATCCTGCTATAGTGCTGCCGCTGATGACAGAGTTGCCTCACCCAGGGCAGCAGCTGAGGTGGCGCTGTAGCTGTGCTGACGGAAACCGCACTGGTCGATAGTCGTTGCTGATAGCTGATGAACGGATGCTGGAACTGGATGCGTAGGCGCCAGGGTAGGCGGGGGCATCCACGTGCCAAGCATGCTGAACTGCACGAGAAGAGCGTGTTGAGCGGCGTCCGCATGGTTGCCGTTCTCGCGTGCCCACTAAACGTTGACAGGCGAAGCGTGTCGTTTATATCCTGGTGTAGTGCTGCCGCTGATGACAGAGTTGCCTCACCCAGGGCAGCAGCTGAGGTGGCGCTGTAGCTGTGCTGACGGAAACCGCACGGGTCGATAGGCGGTGCTGATATCTGATGAACGCATGCTGGAACTAGATGCGTAGGCGCCAGGGCAGGCGATGGCATGCTGAACTGCACGAGAAGGAAGAGCGTGTTGAGCAGCGTCCGCATGGTTGCCGTTCTCCCGTGCACACTAAACGTTGACAGGCGAAGCGTGTCGTTTATATCCTGGTATAGTGCTGCCGCTGATGACAGAGTTGCCTCACCCAGGGCAGCAGTTGAGGTGGCGCTGTAGGTGTGCTGACGGAATCCGCACGGGTCGATAGTCGGTGCTGATAGCCGATGAGCGGATGCTGGAACTGGATGTGCAGGCGCCAGGGGAGGCGAGGGCATCCACGTGCCAAGCATGCTGAACTGCACGAGAAGGAAGAGCGTGTTGAGCAGCGTCCGCATGGTTGCCGTTCTCCCGTGCCCACAAAACGTTGACAGGCGAAGCGTGTCGTTTATATCCTGCTATAGTGCTGCCGCTGATGACTGAGTTGCCTCACCCAGGGCAGCAGCTGAGGTGGCGCTGTAGCTGTGCTGACGGAAACCGCACGGGTTGATAGTCGGCGCTGATAGCTGATGAACGGATGCTGGGACTGGATGCGTAGGCGCCAGGGGAGGCGGGGGCATCCACGTGCCAAGCATGCTGAACTGCACGAGAAGGAAGAGCGTGTTGAGCGGCGTCCGCATGGTTGCCGTTCTCGCGTGCCCACTAAACGTTGTCAGGCGAAGCGTGTCGTTTATATCCTGGTATAGTGCTGACGCTGATGACAGAGTTGCCTCACCCAGGGCAGCAGCTGAGGTGCCGCTGTAGCTGTGCTGACGGAAACCACACGGGTCGATAGTCGGTGCTGATAGCCGATGAGCGGATGCTGGAACTGGATGCGTAGGCGCCAGGGGAGGCGAGGGCATCCACGTGCCAAGCATGCTAAACTGCACGAGAAGGAAGAGCGTGTTGAGCGGCGTCCGCATGGTTGCCGTTCTCCCGTGCCCACTAAACGTTGACAGGCGAAGCGTGTCGTTTATATCCTGGTATAGTGCTGACGCTGATGACAGGGTTGCCTCACCCAGGGCAGCAGCTGAGTTGGTGCTGTAGCTGTGCTGACGGAAACCACACGGGTCGATAGTCCGTGCTGATAGCCGATGGGCAGATGCTGGAACTGGATGCGCAAGCGCCAGAGGAGGCTAGGGCATCCACGTGCCAAGCGTGCTGAACTGCACGAGAAGGAGAGCGTGTTGAGCGGCGTCCACATGGTTGCCGCTCAGCAATGGATGACAATGGGGACTCAGCAATGGATTACTTGCTTATCGCTCATGAGGGTATTGCTGCAGCCATTGACTGACTCCCGACCAACCCTGCACCAGGCCCCCAATAAAATGTGCACCAAAACTACTAAAATAACTAAAGTGGTCATATCCCCGATTTTTGCTGCTCTATTTCAGCAATCCCGGCACAGCAAACGGCACAGGATACGTAACGTTTGCCCGTATTATCCCGATCTTCTATCCCGGTGACCCATCTATGCCACTCAACTAGAGACCGATTTCTTTAACCAGCCCACTTTGCAAAATTGTTTGACACATGATATTATAGGCCGTAGTAAACTACCTAACAAAACACAACTTATTTTTTTTAATAAACATGGTTTTGAGAGGCCGTTTCTGCGAATGTCAGTTATTCGAAATAATTACTGATCTCTATCATGCAGTACATTCATCCTCACAAATAGATGCTATATATTCCATCTTTTCACAAGGCCCTCGACAAGGTCCTTCACATCCGGCTAGTGGAAAAACTTACTGCTCTTAATTTTAGACATTCTTAATTAAGAACTTTTTAATCCATCGTTATCGGCCAGTGACCGTTGGGGGCGATTCCTCCTCTTAGCTAATGTACCTTCCGGTGTTCCGCGGGGCTCTGTCTTGGGTCCTATCTTATTTGTGATATATATCAATGATATTAACAGTAATATATGTTCTACTATCCGGTTCTTTTCTAATGACTGCGTCATTTATTAGCGAATTAAAAACCCTTGAGATTCCATATTCTTGTAAGCGGACCCTAATCAACAGATGAAATGGTGTACGGGTCGGCAGATGGTAGTAAATGCGCCCACAAACAACGCCATACCACTTTCCAAAACTAGCACGTCAAAACCCAGTCACTATTTTCGCAATAGTATGCCTGCACAAGCCGTAATAGTGGTAAAATAGTTAGGGTTTTTAACGTCTGATCTAATCTGCCTGCATCCACCATATCGATACAATAACCAGCAAAGCATCTGTATTACTCGGACTCATTAGACGTAATCCACAGTCAGCTAACACATCCACAAAGCTTCTGGCCTACCAAACACTTATTCGATCAATGATAGAATATGCCGCGCTAATCTGGAGCCCCCATCAGTCATATCTCGTAAACAAACTTGAAGTACTCCAAAATAAAGCTGCCCAATTTATTCTCAGGAAGTGCTCAGGAACACCAAGTATAACCGAAATAAAAAAAAAATCCCTGAGCTTACCACCTCTACAACAACACCGGTTTCGTAGCCTTTTATCGGGTTTTTCATAGGCTCTACCAGTCTTATTTCGCTGTCTCGCACATAAAACCCACTGATAGCGTTTTTTCCCGTTTAGATTATGCATTCAAAGTCCAACCAATATTCGCTAGTACCAACCTATCTTTCTTCTCGCCGCTCTTACTTGCTATTCGTCACTGGAATCAGCTCTCAGGTAGCATCGTCACCCTCATTAACCACAATTCATTTATCAAAGATTTACAGTTATTCATCGATGTATAAATCATTTTTCAGTTTCCGTCCATTTTGAACCTGTTGGATTTGTTCGATGTTCACTGTCTGTGTCATTTTGAACCTGTGTCATTTTTTAAGCGTCGCATTTCGGGAATGAGATAACTGTTTTGCGCCTTTTTGGTGTACCCTTATTTTGCAATTGTGCGTTTAGACACGAATGTGTTTGTATATGCATCTCCATAAGTGTTGTGTTTTTTATTGTTATAGTGTGCTTTCTTTATCATTCCCACCCTTATGTAACACCCTTAATGGCCTTCAGGTTAAATGGATAATAAACTGCCGCACTAGACCACTTTTGAGAGAAAAAGTATGCAATTAAAGCCAGAATGGAGGGCTCCAGTATACGAGGGTAAATACGAGGGCTCCAGTATACCAGGAGGCTTGAAGGTCCTGTAACGCGCGCATTTAGGACAATTCCAAATTAAGGGCTGGACTTTGGAAGGTGTGCGGGAGGCGCAGAAGGGACATCGACGCGGCAGGGATGGGGTGTACCATTTACGGAAGGTCTCTGGGGTAAGGCTAGCATTGGCAAAGTATTTGTTTCCGAAACTTTGGTCTGATCGTCGCAGTGAGGGCAGAGCGCATACGAAGCCGGTTGAAGTGACGGCCTTGAGGGGTCTTTTTTTCCTTTTTGTAACGTAGAACCTGTATAGCTGGTGGCAATGTCTCAGAAGGTGGCGGAGCCAAATCGTGTAGCAGCGGAGGACCAGAGGTTATAAACTCCCGTGCAGCCCATCGGGCTGCCTGGTCCCCCAGTAATGTCTCCTCGTGTCCAGTTGACCACTTGATGTGAACATAAATGCCGCTGGATTTCAGGATGGAGATCTGATGAAGGATTTCTTTCCCGATGATATTGTTTGATGCGGGACCTTTTAGAATCTGTAGGGCTTCGAAAGAGCCCGTCAGGATGCGTATCTGGGAAGGAACGCATGAGTGAAAGTCATACATGAGGTAGACTATGGCTTGAATAATAGCACGGAGTTCCACTTCCAGGATGGCAGCACATGAAATATTAAGGTATCGTTTGCATTGGATGGACGGAAAGTCAGGTGAAGCCCATGCAGGGCCAACTAGCGGAGGAGCAATGCCCGCGTCGGTGTAAATGTCGGTTTTGTGGGGGAGTGTACTGTTTCGAACAGCGTCGATGCGGGCGGGCGTTAGGCGGGATGGAATGGTCGGCCGTAGAGTCCGGGACAGAAAGGTGGCTCCAAAGAGCCAGAGGAGGTGGGATGTCGTTGGGTAGTAGTGGCTTGAGGTTGTGCCAGGCGATGATGGAGAAACCTTGATCAGTTAGTGCCCGCTTATGAGGGGATCGATGTACTTGCTCTTGAATGATATTTTGCTAGATAGGAAGATCATGCGCAGGTTCCAAGTTTGGAAGTAGCACTTGCGTCACTGTGTCCTGAGGTATCATTCGCCACGTAGATGTCACGCTGTTTTTACATATTTTTATTACGGAGTATCGTTTTGCCATAGGCTGGTCGGTTAGAATGGTGAAATAGCAAAGCGCAAAAAGATTCTAGTAACGTTTTGCTTTGCGAACCCGCCTACGCGCGGCTATTTTAAATATGTTGTACATACGTTTATTAAACGTTTCGGCTGTGCCAACCTGCGTGCTGCACAGAATTCATTTTTGCTAAAAAAGAGTTTTTTTTATTACCACGTTAGGCGCCAAGGGGACATTGCTGCACATGAGGAATCAGTGCCAAAGGGGGAAATAGCTGCAGCGTCGTTGGCTAGGGTACAGATGTAGGTACGGTTCCTTCCACATGGCGAGCGCGCTCTTCCAAAAATTTGAAATGTTTTGAAACTTATCTTTCACTGTGTGTGAAGCACACACCAAATAAATCAACAGCCTTTGTCGTGTGACTTCACCTTGCAAAGACGAAAATGCTGAAAGTGACCCCGGGTAATAAAAATGACCCGCCGGAACTCGAAGGCGTAATTAATATTTTTTTGTGCGTGGAAATGCCTTCTCTGACAGCTTAGATCGAACACGTTTTGCTACAGCACCGCAGCCAGACTGTTTACTTTCGCCGGGCGGGGCGAAGTTGAAGGAACCCCAGATCACGACGCGCAGCTACCTTCACCTCTTGCACTGATTCTGCATGTGCTGGAAGCAGGGTGTCGAACCGGAATTTTTTCGGGTTCGGTTCGGGTTCGGGTTCAAGCCTTTCGGGTTCAGTTCTGGTTCGGTTCCGGAGCACCATTTCGTTCCGGTTCGAACCGGTTCGAACCGGTTCAAGCGGGTTCAAACGGGTTCGGAGAAAAAAACAGCAGGAGTGTTTTTTTGTGTTTAATTTTTTTAGTGCTGCGTTTTCGCTTCATTGTAACGTCGGTATAAAAACAAATTCATATTGTAAGTTTCTTAAGCAAAAGTTCTCATTTTGGCGATTCAAAAAGACCCTGCAACCCTTTTTTCAATTTTTTCGAAATCCCAAATACTTCCAGAACGTAGTCAACGAACACGTGTAATATTAAGATTATAGAGGGTAGCACCTCAGCCAAAAATTACTGTTCTATATCTACTAGGCAACTTGGAAGCTTGCTCAAAAGATTTTTCTCTCTTTCCCTTATTCGACCGCCGGAAAAACGCCATTACAGCAGTGAAGAGGCTATTGGCCGGCTTTCCTTCAGCTGCAGCAATGAACGCATTCGATAGCCACGTAATAAAATTGGAGATGCTTGCACTATATAAGTCGCGCAAGGCCTGGAGGATTTCTTCCTTTGTAAGCACTGAAGGACACACCGCCACTTACCAGTAGGTTTGAAATTGTTTATTTACATGTTCCGTTGTCGCGTTTCACTGTGGTACTAGTAGTCATCGTCAAATCCATCTATATCATCGTCTTCCTCACGCGTGACTGGCGGCCCAGGATCGCTTTGTCCGCACGCTTTCACATGTGTTCGAAAGTAGAGCGCGTCAACACGTGCTAGAACCAGTGGCAACCGGGTCCGCGAACTATGCGTCTGTAGCGCGAGCTGTCTTGTACATCCCCCTTGAGGCGCGGTCGCACATGAACTGTTTTCTTAGTATTTTTTTCCGAGCGCCACGCGCAAGCCTGGACGATGTCAGGCGCTCCACGTAAGGCGCCTGCTCACGTGCGCGGTAAGCGGCTGGAGTAACTATGACCCTGGGGTTTTCTGATGACGCCGCACACATTACAGCCAGCAACAGCAGCTTCACTGTTCACAATGGTGCAGCTTGCACTACTGGCACAAGGCTGGAGAAACAGCGGAGCTGAGGGTCATCCTCGCTTTTTCGGATCTTGCTCTTTTCCTAAGTTTTGCTGGGCTCCGCTCAGTTTTTTAGGTTTCGGGGATTGTTGCTAGGCTAGACTAAGTGTTGAGGGGTGAGGCCAAGTTTACCCTGTTTTTACAAGGCCATTCTGGTTGGTCCCCAACACTAACAGCGGATCCCAGGGGGAAGAAGCTAGGTCGACCTTCAGATGCACTGCTTCTCCAGCCTTGCGCCACTAGTGCAGTTGCGCCAATTCGTTTTTGCGTTTTAGTAGCCCGAAAGAGACTCTTACCTTTAAGATGGTATATAGTAAAGGGTGCGCCCACGCATATGCCCCTTGTGCTAACACTCGAGCAGGCGCGAAAGCCGGCTTCACTGTTATACAGTGCTTTCTGCGGTGGTGCACGAACTACGGGCTGCGCAGGTTTTGTTCTTAGTATTTTTTTGCGGACGCCACCGAACCAGGTTCAAGCTTAAGTTGCTCGCCACAAAGGCAATGCAGAAATGAAAGGCGTATCTGCTGTGACGAGCAAAGCAGGAAGCACCGCTCCGTGCTGCGATACCTAGAGCTTTCGCAGTGCTTCCAGACGCGAAGGAAAGAGTGAACGCGTTTATAGGAAGTTTTGCCAGTTCCTTTAACTGCACAATCCACTGCAAAATATTTTTAATTGGAGGTCAACGATTCAACTTTAACTTAAACGATATAAAAAGTTCATAGGGACACTTAAGGTTACTTGTGTGTGCGTGTGTGAAAGAAATACTCTTTATGACCGCAAGTTTCTTTTTATTAATTCAGTTAGGTAATTTATATAATTCAATTTGAGTTCTATTCTTGGCTCATAAACCCGCAGTTTCATAAACAAAAAAATGACTGACTATTACGATACACCTTAATGTGAAAGTTGAGGGAAACACGAACTGCCGTCTTCTCGGCGACGGCGTATAGCGCCTGCGTTTCACGAAGTGAAGTGAAGTGAAGTGAAGTTTATTTTTCTTTTGATAAAAAAGAGGGGACCGAGGCAAAAGGCAAAAGTGATCGCGTCATCAGCGAACGCAAGACGGCTCGCGCTAAGCTCTGGCATTCTCTCGTATAGCACGGGCCGTCGCCGGAGAGCATGTCTCGCGCGGCTTCAGCATACCGCCCTCCCGCTCACACTTTTGCCATACTTTCAACCGCCCCTTTCATGCTTGCTTTATCTTCGGTGGCCTCTCCGATGTCTCGGTAACAACGAGGCTGACCCTGAGAGACTACGCAAAACGAGAGCAACGGGTGCTTAAAAGCTGCTATGAAGAACATGACTCTATGGAACTGCCGCGGTGCCGCCTTGTGTCCCACTCCGCTCACGGACCACCTCGTCTTCGAATAAAGCATCCTCGCCGCAGTGTTCTGGAAGACAAGCATGTAGTCTCCTGGCCAGTGGGCCGGGAGGCACCGGTAGACTCCGGTGCCGCCGACGCCACCTACGCTTCCCCTTTCTGGGATACCTCGACTGAACCTTCTGGTAATGGGCACCTTCTCTGCAGGCTACCCATTGCCAGTCCGTCCACAAAGCAGACGACCGTCCGTCTACCATCTTTTTTTTTTTTTCGTTCCATCGAGTGTCGCCGTGGTGCGGCTTTGCGTCCCACACCCCCTTCTGGGTGGCTGGTGACAGGCCGCCCCTCGTCTCCAAATCACGCATCCTCGCCGAAATCTCCTGGCTGGTGGGCAGGCAGGCAGGCAGACAGGAGTAATTTGCTGACAAGCGGGCACCCTTTAGGCAGGACAGGCCATTTCTTTGGGTAGCAGAGAGCCTGCCCGACCACCATCGTATTTGATACCATCAAATAACCCCACAAGCACGCCCGCACACGCGTATTTTCGCACAATAAGGCGAAAAAATTCGCATTACAAAGATTGGTGGATCTGCTACGCTTTTTAAGTACCTATAGCTTCCGCTGACCAAGTAACGGAAGTGCTTTGTATCATCGTCCGGCATACCCTTCCATCCAGGAAAAGATCCACTCCAACGCAAGGACAAGTGCACGCGTTGGGTGACAAGCAGCTTGCGGAGCCCCATTGCTAAGTTCTGCAGTTAGGCCCAAATTTTGCCTTTGAGCGCCGTTTTGAAGAAGTGGAAAAGGTTAGCTTATTGGCCCGTGCCATCGCTTCCCATGCTCCCGAGGGGGATAAGCAGCGCCGCATCGGGGAGTACATGGGTGCCGTTGTGCGGCCCGCAGTCAGGCCCGAAATAAGCTTCAACTGGAACGTTATGGTAAATTACATGGTAAACAATGACCTGAAACTGCTTTTAACGGGTGAAGAGGACCAATGCGTTGTTTTACCGAAAGGAATGTTTTGTGAGCAGGCTTTAAGAGCAGTGCATAAGAATTTAGAGTGAGAACACCGCTTGTTTGTTTCCCCACCCCCCCCTTCCGTGTCTTCGCCTAGTTTTTGCTCTTGTAGCGATCAGGGAACAGCACCAACTAGCCCAGAGTATACAACACTCCAGCAGTTGATGATGTCCTTGGAGGCCTTCACAAGGGGGCAGGGATGCATTCGATTTAATAACACATTGAAAGCTTTACACAATATTAAACAGCATGTATATGGGAACCACGATGAATAAGCCATGATATGTTGCCTCGGAATATACGTTCAAGCATAACTTATTCTTAATGCTAAAAGAAAATTGGGGAAATGAACAGTATCTAACACAAACTGATAGTATACACTCTTAGCCAAAAAGGACGAAAAAAGGACTAACTACAGCTGTTAGTCCTCGCGAATGACGTTGCTCCTCAATAGGAGTAACTGTGGGAGCGTGCGTGCTGTGTGCATAATTCGCGGAGTAAATGTTCGTCCCCAGCCGATCTAGAGAGCAACGGGAGGACGAAACGCCGAGCACAGACTCCCCCCTGTAATGGCGTCGCTGCTATGCGACCTGCCGCATATGTCTGTTCAGTCTCATATACGGACAACTGTACGTTATATTGAGGGTTATGATAGGAAGAAAAACTGATGGGTTGTGCGACTACACACTATGCGTAATATTTGGTGGCGCTGTCAGGCGAGTGGTAAAAATACCTTCAGAAACAAGGTAGACCACCATAATGAAAAACTAGAAATCAGAGCTTTGAAGCCCCGGAACCGGTTCGGAACGGTTCCTTCGATTCGTTCCGGTTCCGGTTCAGTCCCAAAATGGCGGAAAAAATATGGGTTCGGTGCAGTTCCGGTTCCGGGCAAAAATTCGGGTTCGGTTCTGGTTTTCGGTTCGGTTCCGGTTCCGGTTCGACACCCTGGCTGGAAGATTCCCGCGGCTCCGGCCTGGCGCTCCATGTTATCTCTAACCGTGAGCGGGCGTGTACAAATAGAATTGTAAAATATGCTACAGTGAAGAATCAGCCATCCCACATTGGTTTGAAAGTTAGGGCCACACTTTCGAACCAATAAATCTGGCAGCACGCTTTATACTTCACACTATAGGAAACGGTACTCAACCATGGACCACATCTAGGTCGTCAAAAGAGTGATAGGAAAATACGCAGAGAACAGTAAACATCTTTACTTGACATTTATATATTACGAGAAACCGTTTGATTATGCGCTCATCGCAGGCGTTTAAGAAGCATAAGTCTTTTCGAAAACATATACAAGGGATGCATGGACAGAATAACCGTCCCCAAGCAAAGCGATAAATTTGAAATCCGAAAGTGAGTAAGATAGAGAGATACCCCCTCTTTTAGAAAATACTATTCGTATCATGTCTGTAGGGTGTACTTAGAAAGCTTGACTTGAAAACGTCGAATTGTGGATAAACGGGGAATTATTCGAAGGATTTAGCCACCTTGGGGTTTCCCCTAAATCTGGTAGATTAATACTTGAGCTATTTGAGGTTTTCGGACGGCATAGTCTTGTTGAGTGAGGCTGCAGAGCACATGCAAACAACGGAGAGGAACTACAATTAGAAAGCACGGCCATGGGGCTAAAAATAAACATGAATAACTTTCAATTATTGTGGAATAAGCATGACACGAACGCCTTTTTGAACTTTCGAAGCGAAACGCTAGAAGGAGTAAGAAAATATAATTACCTCACACACATGGTTAGTGCTGACCCCAAACACAGAGGAGATATCTCGTGTAAAATAGGTATGGGCTGGGGAGCACTCAGCAAGCACTCCCAAATTATGAAAGTAAGCTACCTCTATCCTTCAAAAAAAATTTGGAACCAATGCATACAGCCGGTGATGACAGACGAAGCTGACACTTGGCGCCTTATTAAACAATTTGAAAGCAAACTTATGTCGGTTAAATGGGCCATGAAACAAATAATGTTAGGATTAACACTTACGGACAAGAAATGAGCTATCCGGATCAAAGAACAAACTAGAGTTGGCGATATCTTACTTGAAATAAAGAAAAAGTAAAGGACTTGGCATGGCCCTGTAGTGAGACGAACTGACGACCAGTGTACAATTACGATAAAGGAGTGGATACCAACAGATGGGACCAGAAGAAGGGAAAGACCAATAACACGATGGACGGATGAAATACGCAACTTCCAGCGTAAACTGCAGACTATATTAGCACAGGAGAGGAGTCGTTGGAGGTCAGTGGGAGAGGCTGTCGTCCCGCAATGGACCACAGCAGGCTGATGATGGTGATGATGAATAACGGCAATAAATTATTTCAACCGTGTCAACAATAACACAAACATTACTGACAATAGCAAACATTGATCCCCAAGCGTAATGAATATGTATTAGTTAAACAGACGAGAAAAAACGCATTAGTTGCAGATGACGACAACTGCAAATTTAAAATGGTCGCTACAGCTAAGCGTCTTGAAGTTATTTTTACACTGGGTACATAATTCTCTTGTGCACTAAAGCTAAGACAATGCTGCAACTGCTGCAAAACCTGGCGGCATTTCCAAATCCTGATTACATAAGCAACGCTAACTTGAAGAATTGAAGCTAAGCAAGACGGAATTCGGTTGCACCGATACAGGAAAATATCGTCTGTTTCCCTGTTGTGACACACACACAGACGCCTGCTTTCGCATACGATATCCAGAACATTTAATAGATGTAGCGAACACTGAGGATATACATAGTTTGCGCTAATTCGTGCAGAAACAAATGTGTCGTCGAAGCACACAGCCACCTGTCACAGCTAGGCGACGAGTTGTGTCAGGGTTTGTAACCGGGCTAGTTGGTTCATGGCTGAGTTGTATGTTCGTTGCGAGAAAAAACTGGTTTGGAGGCAGTGCTAGGAATCAAACTGGTAATACTCCTGGTAATACTGGTAATAATCTTTAGCAAAGCGCAAAGCGCAAATCACGGTCTCGTTCGCTCGCACGGATAGAAATTCGGACTCCAATTGCAACAAACTAATCTCGTGGTGCGCAGTACAGCCATCGCCTATTGTGTTTTGCAATGCCAAAGGCATCGCCCGCTTCCCAATGGACGTGAATTGTACACCTGCAGTGCCGAGATGTTGTAATGTGGGGCCCCAGCTTAACCGGGATCACCCGACCGTAAATGAATTCGAAAGCGACTTGTGCCTCGTTGCCAGGCCAATCGATATTTGTGACTGCAGAATTAACGGCGCTCTCGCCAGCATTAGAAAACGGAGAATCGCGGCGGTGAACGTACCGCCAACATAGCCGCTTTGCACCACGCATCGCCCCCTGTATAACCGGTGACGTGACAAAAGCACTGCGAAGGCTAGCAACCGGGGGAGAGTGGCTACAGTAAAAGGAAAGGGCTTGGTTCGCCGCTCGGGGCTGATTCGTTTGGCGCAAAAATACAGGAGGCCATGGTAGTGCTCGCTGTACACTTCAATACACATTTTCTGCATAAACCCCTCTGGCGGCGTGGCCTCACGCTAGCGTATTCTAATCCTTGGGTACTTTGTTTGATCCGTGGTGGTGCTACCTTTTTTTTGTGACTCCCTTCCAGCAGTTAATCCTTGGGGAGGGAGGGGGGTATCGGAACGGACCAACCCGGGGACGGTCGTACCGTTGCTCCAGTCACATTTAGTCCACAAAGCAAGTAATGATTATGGCTAGGCCGTTAGTCCCCCAGAAGACGATCTTTTAGTCCGTTTTGCCTTAGAGTGCACACTCAGGCATTTTGAGCACCATGGCATTGGTTTCCCTTGGTAAAGGGTCAATCATGTGTGGTCAAAAGGGCAACTTCTGGTGCCTTCCTCAGTAATAAAAGTTATTTTTTGCCAATGTGCGGGCCTGGTTTAGGGTAAGCTGTCGAAATGCGTGTAGGCATTCCAGTGTGAGGAATGTAGGTGGAAAGGGATCTTTCTGGGGTTAGAGGCTCTTCGAGAGAGCTTGTGGGGAAGTCTGTTTGCTTTGAGCCGCGGAGCTGTTTAGGCCGAGCGTCATCTGTCCGCGGACAAAAAAAGATCGAAGTGTGAGGGAAGGGAAACTTGCGAGGAGGCAAGGAGCTCATAAGCAGGCGTTGGGAGTGCGCCCCCCCTTCAAACTTTGAGTTGGAGAGGTCCTCGGTATTGAACCCGGGACCTTTACGCCGTGAAACCGGCCACCAACCCAATGGGTCACCCTAAAAGCCACAGGGGTACGGGTTTAGCAGCGGCGGGAAACAATTCCATGCGCAGCCATTTCGAAAGAAAAAAAAAACTTATTCTGGCCCGAGTGCTCAACCCCTGCAAGACAAAAACACCAGGTAGGAATTTTCACAGGTATATAATGAGTTAATTTTGAAGCGAAGAAAATAAACCTTACAACAAACGTACGTGGCCATAGCGTGCAAAAACAATTTTATTTTGCCTTCCCTGGCCGCCTCATTACGTAACGGGAAGGCGAATGGCCCTATGTGTTTGAGAGGCTAGAAATAAATACAGTAGTACCTCGTCCACTCAAAGTCGTAAAATGTTCTGGAAAATTTGAGATACGGGGAGTAATTTGAGATACGGGAGTAAAGCGAAATGCCGAAAATTTTTGGCCAGGTGACTTAAGTGAGAGGCAGTGCTGGTAACAAGAGCTCCGCCGCACAGGAGAACTTCCGAAATAACGGCAATACTATCACAGGGAAAACGACACGTTATTATTGCGGATGAAAGAACTGCGTGATGCTCGAGTGTTTCGAGTTCGCATCCGGTCCCATGAAAGCGTTCTCGTGCTGCTCCATGCATCGCTCAAATTCTTTGTCACCACGGATACATTATAGCATGTTACGAAGCAGGCGAAGCATGGTTCTTGGTTCTGCCTTTGTAGGCACTTCTGGAGGCTCCTCATCGTCTGCCTGATCAACAGTGTCGCCGTCAGCAATCTCATCAATGTTGCAGCGGACAGTATTTTGGTAACAGGGACAGCGGCCTCTTACAACGCGTACTGCTCGTTAATTTTTCCTTCACGATAGCGTTCGGCGCGTTTTGGGAGTACGAACGGATACCTACGAGCTGCCTCTAGCGGACTTTGCCTTGTGTCTTCTCTGGCGATATTTCGAGATATGCGTGCCCCCCCCCCCAAAAAAAACGTTAGGAGATAAAGTGGGGAGCAAAAACATGGCGCCTATTACAGGTAAAAGCTAGGAAAGAAAAAAATTAGAACTAACCGATATTTCCACATATTCCAGTTTGAGTTAACGAGAGATTACTGTAATAAACGAACACAAAAAAGTGATAACCGAACCCCAAAAATAGGCACACCCAAAAACAATTCAAAGACCGCGCCGCATGAAAAAAAAAGAGGCTAACCAGGGGAAAAAAACACTTCACGTGGTGGGAATATAAGCTGGGCTTCTCGCATTATGAAACGGCTTCCGTGAGATTGCGTTAGTGCGGTGAGCACGCGGTGATCAGTTCACCGGTGATCAGTTCAGCGCAAACACAGGTGAACCCCAGTTCACCTGTGTTTGCGCCTGAAGTGGGGAGCGCAGACGCCGAGTTCCCGTCGCCAGTTGCCACGGGTTCCAGAGCGTGCTAACGCAGTGCACTTTGGGAGAGGTGTAGAAGTCAGCGGACGAAACGAACCGGGCCTGCCAGTCACTGTGAACTTTCATCGTCAAGTTTGGAAATCCGTGCGAGGTGCGACAGCCGGGTCTCCTACGAAGGGAGAGGGGCCGCCAACTCTGCTGAATCTCAAGCGTCGCACCACTAGTGCAAGCTACGCCATATTGTTTCGTAACAGTGCATACCAGAATGATTAGGTACCCAGTAGAGTGTGATAGTTTGTTGAATCTTTTTATGAAGCGTTATTGCCGTGGGGGAATACGATTCACTAGCTATGACTGGTTGTGTATTGGCTTGAACGGGCTTAGTAACCCCGGCATAAAAAACACGGACGAACGGGTGCGTCTTTGTTTTGTATGAAAAAACTGGCCCGCAAATTGTTGGCAATGTAGAGAAAGAAAGAGAGAGATAACACTTTACTTGAAGCGACCCACGTCCGGGTGGCCGAAAAGGTCCTGGCTCGGCGCGAAGGGGTTGTTTATAGTTTTGTGGCAAGGAGTCCGGCTGCCGGCTGGCACCGAAAGCCACGCGTAGAGGGACGATGCGATCTAGCTTATTGCCGCTGCAGTTAACGCGCAAATTCGAGCGGTTTTTTTTAATATTTGCGAAATATAACTCCGAATAGTCTGTTTATGTTTTTACAGAACAAAAGCTTCAAATTTCACTACTTCACCATCGTCGTATGGAAAACCGCAGCAATTCCAAGTGGTAATGAT
The DNA here is from genome assembly GCF_048455015.1 of Haemaphysalis longicornis. Classification (NCBI taxonomy): domain Eukaryota; kingdom Metazoa; phylum Arthropoda; class Arachnida; order Ixodida; family Ixodidae; genus Haemaphysalis; species Haemaphysalis longicornis. Next base: position 4,359,283 of record NW_027526233.1, on the reverse strand, counting down.
TCATTCTGAAATTTGGCGCTGATAATCGAGAAACCTCGCAGATATAGCTCAGGGTTAAAATATGCGCTTGACACGAAGGGTTAAAAAAAAGGGTAAGAAGATAAAATACACAATGACCTCACTAAAAGAGTTCCGGCGCACGCGGAACTTCAAGGGCTCAGCTCAGTGTAAGCACATCGGGCTGCGTGGAGCGCACAGAAGGGTTCTCGGCAACAACAACAAAAAAAAAGAAAACGAGAAAACAGTACCAGGATATTGCGCACGGCAGCAATAATAAAACGAGCTCTTCAGAGGTTTCCTAAAAGAAAACCCTCACTCCGTGGAATAACACTTATTCCTACTCTGGGTTTCAAAGGGTTTGGAGGACATCTTCTTGTTTTTAATTTATGCCGAGGCGATTCCTTCTAACGTCAGGTATAAAACAATTCTCTGCAAAACTATATATTTGTTCCTTAACCTCCAAGTGTTTGTTTTTCATATAGATGCAAATGTCGTCCCTGGCGCTCCTGTGATTATATTGTCCAATTTCAATATGTAAAAGCAGGGGGAGTCTGGACGGCTGCATATCGGGGCTTGCCGAAAATTTTGCCATTTTTGCAACTGACATAGCTAACGTTGGAGTGCTCATACTAATTGATCTAAGGACAATAGCTGTTGCCGGCATTTGAAACCCTTCTTTTCTCACTAGGCGGGTCTCCCCCAGAACCCCTTACTATATAGTAGGCAGGGCAATGCATACACGCCGCTGTGACGGGCGATGTGACGGGCCGCAAAAATGGAATGCGATATTTTATTTGAAACTCTTAAAATACCTCCAACGAGCCCTTGTAGAATGCCGGAAGTGGCTGTGAATGCAATTGCTCGGTCTGTGCAAAGATTGTGAATCCAAGGCATACTTTCACTTCTCAAGCGCTGCGAAAACAATAACGGCGTTGCATAAGGAATAGGTGATCAATGCTGAATGATGGCCGTGAGGTCGTCCGTGTGCATTTCCCATCTTGAAAACAAAACATCTTGAATTCTTCCACCGAAGTGGAAATGAACCAGCTGTGACGACGTTTCAAGTCCTCTGACGAGAGCTCGTGATGGCTGCTCAAAAGAACCATTTCCAGTTTATCAAGTTACAATATTTTTATATCGAAATTGGCTACTTGCGTTACAGCTTTGCAATAAATATACAAGATGACCTCAAGGGCGCTGCTTCTGCCCTGTTTCAACCGTTCCCCCGGGCCACCGTTTTTTTTTAGAAAATGAATTAATATTTTGAAACAACTACAAGATATATACATGTAAAAAAATGTAGTTGTAGTTTTTGAAGTCGAGGATTTGACGGAAACCCGTCTGGTCGCGAAATATGCTGGAGTAGAAGCGGAGACACCGACCAAAAGAAACTTAAAAACTTTAAAACAACAACCAGACGTTTCGGCTTCGTTACTGAAGCCTTGTTCACAATGAGGCGAATAAAAGTTCATGCACGCTTATTTTTCTTGCACGCAGCTTACACGTGCCCGCGTGTAAGCTGCGGAACGCACTCGTGGGCGGTAAGGACAGGCTTCCAAGAGAATCGTTTCCTGGCGTAGTCTGCAAGATTTCATGCGCAGATTGCGATTTCGCTTACATAGGTGAATCGGGTAACTTCAAACAGAGATTACCGCAGCACCAGAACGATGTGAAAAACAAGCGTGTGGCGTCGAATGCTCTTGCCGAGCACGTGGGTGCAACGGGCCATGGGATTGATTGGGATAATTCCACAATCATCGGCCAAGAAAGTAACTTCAGATCGCGGCTCTATCTCGAGTCTCTGGAAATACAGACGACACGTCATACACTTAATAGAAATGAAGGATCCCTCCCGCCATCGTACACTCGCTGCCTACGTCACGTGCTCAAGAAAAATAAGCGTGCATGAAATTGTATTCGCCTCATTGTGAACAAGGCTTCAGTAACGAAGCCGAAACGTCTTGTTGTTGTGTTAAAGTTTTTACGTTTCTTTTGGTCGGTGTCTCCTCTTCTACTCCAACATGTTTCCCGACCAGACGGGTTTCCGTCAAACCCTCGACTTCATCAACCTTCGCCGGGCGTACGGCCAACCCGTTATCACCGAAATTCGCCGTTATGTTTCCCTCACAACCCGCGTTGCCGCATTTCATGGACATCTGGACTTCAACCTAACCTGCAAAGCTCGGGGACTCATTCCGCGCTCATTGCACCTAAACAGGCCTGTACCTTCCAAGTTTGGTTATAGCGTCATCGCAAAGGTAAAGAGAATGTTGCTACAGGCTAGAATAATGGACTGCCGTGACGCCATTAGAAAGCTAGAAAACGAAGCGTTTTTTGTACGACGCCGCCTGGAGAACCACTGTCCGGATCATTTTGCAAGGATCCAGCTACACGCCAACTTTCAAGCCAATGTACACGCTCGGCGGTCACAGTCCGTGCATAGTGTCAAGCTTGGCAGACTTTCAAAAAAAGCCAGGCCGTACCGTCCGCAAAACAAGACAACGGTGTACAACCTTTCCACGCACAAAGTCGACTCTGCCGAGGCCTCCGTCCTGGAACTTGGGCTGAACTTCAATGTTGCTCCTGCCCCTGACGTAAGAAAGGTTGTGTGTGCGGTGGACTGTGCGGTTAACCAAGTTGATCCGTCCCGCCGTGACGAAGCGCGCACCCGCACTATTGGCGTACTTTCTGGGCTGCACCGGCGGAAGTTCGTCTCGCCCCTTTCTGCGGATGAACGGAAGGCTGTCAAGCGACTCCAGGCGAACACGGAAATCGTGATTCTTCCGGCTGACAAGGGGAATGGGACAGTACTAATTGACACGTCTGTCTACAAAAGCAAGGTACTGGCTCTGCTGGATGACCAGGACACTTACGTCCGACTCACTCGGGACCCGACCTTGAAAGTACAGAGGGACTTACAGACACTCCTGGCGGATGTGTTTCGCTTCGTTCCTCCCGAGCGCAAGTCTCTGTATTATTCGCCTCTGTGCCATAAGGGCGCCGCACCTGCACTGTACGGCCTACCGAAGGTTCACAAGCCTAATGTCCCCCTGCGTCCAATCGTTGACTACACCAGCTCCCCTCTCTACAATTTGTCCGGATACCTGCACAAAATTCTGTCTCAACTCGTCGGGAAGGGCTCCACGCATGTGAGCAACTCCTGCGATTTAATTGAAAAAGTTCGTGACGTGGCAATAGACGACGACGAAGTGATGGTCTCTTTCGATGTGGTGTCGCTATTCACCTCGATTCCGAGTGACATGGCTGTGGAAGCATGCACTACTGCGCTAGAATCCGACCGGACTTTGCCAGACAGGTCGCCGATTGACGTTACAGACCCCAAGAGGCTCCTCTGCTTTTGCCTTGCGAACACATACTTCTGCTTCGACAAGGTCTTCTACAGGCAAGTCCACGGTACCGCAATGGGTGCCTCCGTCTCTGTTACTGCTACCAATCTTACGATGGAATGGCTGGAAAATCGCGCTCTCACTTCCTTCAGTCCACGCCCAACAATTTTTCTGCGCTATGTGGACGACTGTTTCTGTGTGGTTCGACGCAGCGCCTTCGCTTCGTTCACTGCGCATCTCAACAGTCAAGAAAAGGCCATCCAATTCACAGTAGAGACTGAGGTCGACCATAGACTCCTATTTTTGGACGAGCTTGTCAGCCAATGCGATGGAACGCTCTCGTTTAATGTGTACAGAAAGGATACGCACACTGGCCGATACCTAAACTTTCGGTCCGTTCACCCTGACGCTCACAAAGGTCTGTTGCTGCCTCGCTCTTCAGCCGTGCGAACCGCTTTTGTACGAAAGCAGAAGACCGTTTCACCGACATCGACAGGGTACGAAACGATCTCTCGGCAAGCGGCTATCCTCGGGCGTTCTTGAATGGGGTGGAACGCCGCCTGTCCAATCCTGCCGGACCGGCTGATCCCCGACAAAGAAAGCGTGCTGCCGTTCCCTACGTCCCTGGTGTAAGCGAAGCCTTGTCCCGCGTGCTGCGTAGTTATGACGTTGAGGTGGCACACGTGCCTGCGTGTAAGCTGCGGAACGCACTCGTGGGCTGTAAAGACAGGCTTCCAAGAGAATAGTTTCCTGGCGTAGTCTACAAGATTTCATGCGCAGATTGCGATTTCGCTTACATAGGTGAATCGGGTAACTTCAAACAGAGATTACGGCAGCACCAGAACGATGTAAAAAACAAGCGTGTGGCGTCGAATGCTCTTGCGGAGCACGTGGGTGCAACGGGCCATGGGATTGATTGGGATAATTCCACAATCATCGGCCAAGAAAGGAACTTCAGATCGCGGCTCTATCTCGAGTTTCCGGAAATACAGACGACACGTCATACACATAATCGAAATGAAGGATCCCTCCCCCCGTCGTACACTCGCTGCCTACGTCACGTGCTCAAGAAAAATAAGCGTGCATGAACTTTTATTCGCCTCATTGTGAACAAGGCTTCACTAACGAAGCCGAAACGTCTTGTTGTTGTTTTGAGAGACGCAGAGAAGCTCCACTAGAAAGTAGGGTATAGCTAGCGTCGAAAATCTTCATGATATTTTGTAAGATTACATGGAAAAGAAAAAAAATGCCTAATGTAGAGGAGGTCAGCAAAGAAATACAAGCTGAGAGGCGGAATAACAAAATTAATTTAGAACTGGAAAAGTCTTGGAGTGAAAAGATCTAATGTTCTCAAATTAAACCGGTGTCTCTGAGGTATTAAAAACGGCCTTTCAGGGCATGGCAGTGCTGAGAAGAAGGCCATGGGGCTAACATGGTTTTTAAAGTGACTGGTCCTTGCATATAACCTATGTGGGCAATGTAGCGTAGCAACATTGATCGAGAGTCCTTGTAAGCAGGGCAGCGGAGCAAAACACTCCCTATTTTGTCTTCCGATGTACAGTTCCATGCGCCTGGAATCGGGAGACAGTCCAATGTCGAAACGGCAATTATTGCTGTACACTGGATTAAGTTGGAGATAATGGCGGAGCTGACGGCGGAGCTGATGGCGGAGCTGGCGGAGATAATGGCGGAGCTGATGGCGGAGCTGGTGAGGAAGTCTTGATGACAGCTGAGGGCCAAGTGCGTAGAGAAATTGGTGGTGGTGAGCAGGGTGTGAGCAGATCCTGTTTCTTTCAGTAAGGAGGTAGCGTTTGGCCAGCGGGGAAGTGTCCTGCTTGGTGAAAAATGTCCGTCGTATATTCCGGCAGGTGTGGCTGGCAGAGGCAGCGTCACCAGTGTTTTGGTTTCCTTATGCCCCACAGTGATGAAACACCCACTGGAATAGTAATATGCGCCTACTGCGAGGTGGTGGAGATAGAGATTATCTTGTGCGGCCAAGTTCATATGCAGGGCGCTTGCCGCTGCTAATGAGGCAGTTAAAGACAGGTTTTTAATCAGTAAATATGGTCAATTATGGGGTTCTTGACGGATAATGTAGCGGATTGCCTCTCAGTGCAAATCCTGAGCCGTTGTTGAGAAGATTGGTCTTTCTAAACGTCGGGAATAGAGTTTACCGGTCGAGGGGACATTCAACCCTGTGGAGGAACTTTGAGGCAATGAAGAAACATCGGCGAAAATATCAGCTCGCGTGGAATGCATCATGTGCATGTAGCTTAACGCCACTTGGAGCAGCTCAGCTTGGGGCGTTGTCTTTCTAGTTGTCATTCCAGGGGAGCATAAACCTATACGAGTAGGTGAAAATGTTCAGGGTGGAAAGTGAGATGGCAGGGTGGAAATTGAGATGGCAGTTGAGTTGTTTTGGGAAGGGGCATATGGCTTCCACCCTCTCCATACACAGAAGTCTGGGAAGCAGTTATCCTGCTCAGACAGTGAGGTGTAGGTTGTAAAAGATGCCGAAAATCGACATGGAGCAAGTCCTGTATCTGGAGAAACTCCATAGACAAACATCGAGCTTCAGCGATGGTCCCTGCACCCGAGGAATTTCTGGATAGACCAAGACTAATGCGGAGTCTTCTCCGTCGCTCCGATTCTTGCTTGATCTTGTTGGTAGGCGATGCACGATGCAGCAGGGGTAGGCTATAACGTATGGTGCAGTGGCCGCGCGGCGAATGCCGATAGGGACATCTGTGCGCCTTGTGCTTTTGCGTGCGTGTGCGACAAACAGTGAGCCGCAACAAACACGTGCAGTGCGTGTAAAACCAGGAACATGCGCACAACCAACCCAGTGGCTTAAAAGCGCCGCTAACAAGATCAGCGGGGGCGAGGGAGTGGAGTTGGACGACGGAGCCCGGCCATGGCGGATCGCCTGGATGGGAGCGGAATGAGGCCATGTACAGCAACCACGACCCTTGGCCATCCGGGACTAACCAGCGCATCTGGTGAGCGTGGACGGTGTGGCTCAGGTCAATGAACTCAGAAACATTTGTGAGTGTTGGGGGAGCACCGTCTCATTTTTTGGGCAGTGGAGGCAGCTGGATCTCTTATGTCGCGATACTCCCATGACCATTCTGTTCTATGCGGATGTTTTTCCCACATGTCTTTCTGTTGCCCGGAATAAACCGGCCATTTCTGTTCCTTGTGTGTCGGCGTCACTTTGTCGAGCGGGGTCAGGCTCGCCAACCCTTCACACTGGAAGGAGGGTCCTTCAGTATTCAGCGTCATTATTGGGTTGATTGCTTCACTTTGTTCTTAAAGGGGTCCTGAAATACCTTCCACCGATGCATGGATGTACATGTAACCAAATAAGACAATGTATTAGCAATCTCCTCCCGCAAGAATTTTGTTAAAGCGATGAGTATTAGCTGAGAAATCGCAAATCAAAAACCGCGCATTATCGTCGCGCCGCGTTTCCTCCTCTTTTCAACTATTGACGGCGCGCGAGCACTCCCTCCCATGATGCTGCGCTAGTCAGCGGTGACGTACTTCCGCATTACGCTCCTCCGACTGCCGTCTGCTACGGGCAAGTTTTGTTGACACCATGAATTCCGCACTCCGCTCAAGGATGGATAAGCGAACGAAAAATCTGGCCGCATGTGTGCGGTGGCCGGGCCTTGCCCTTTCGCGGTGTGCGTTGCTGCAGTGCAGCACGCGACTTTTAATCGGCGGCGAACTCGCAGCCGCTCGGGGTGGATCGTGCGCTCGGTCCCTTTCATGCACCGCGCACTGTTTATCCAAAAAGCGCCGTATCAGATGTGGCCCCGCTAGTGCCGGGTGTTATTTTGCGGTGGTGGTAATTCCTGCCGGCGCCATGTGAAAAAGACATTTTAAACCGATACAGAATTCCCGTGCACAAAACACTTCAATCATGTGACCAGTTCAGCTTGGGGCGACGCATGGTGGAGAGCGGCAACGTTGGCAAAACATGTTCCGGCGCGGCTCTGAGCTTTCTAGCGCTGGAGCGAGCGCCTTTCTTTGACGATCTCAAACATCGGTTGCCTTGGCAACAAGGCACAAACCGCCCCAGAAGTCAGTTACGGTTGCGTGATCCCGGTTCAGCTTGGGGCCCCACCTCGCGACATGTGGGCACTGCAGGCGTAACACTCACTCTCATTAGGAAGTGTGAGATGCGTTTGGCATTAAAGGAGGCGATGGTGTGTGTGTTGTAGACGCCTTTGTTTCGCTATGAAATGCGACGTTGTGCTTCTGCGGGTGGATAGTGCTTCCCATGGTCTGGATTATCTTTCTCGAGCGACGTACGACTCAACCTCGCATGGGGTATGTGCAGTGTGCGTGGCTAAAAGCCATCTCGGCTTGCGCGCCAGAGTTAAGTGACTTGCTGTTCGTCCCCGCAAACCGCGCGCGAGGTGAGTGCCGACTTTACGACGGGCAGGAGGAGGCAACCCATCGTCTGTCAATCGTGGTTCAGACTTGCAATGCATGTTGTGACGTTGTGTTTGTTCGAAACGCATCTCTGGATTGTTTTGAAGTGGAAAAAAATGTATCCGTCAAACCCGGGCATTCGGCTCAGGGCGTTCTCTGCGATTGCACGAAAAAAGTGCCACGGGGCTTCAACGCTTTCTTTATGGATCGTACTCCGGTAAGAGAATATCCATGTCGTGTTATGGCCGTGTTGCATTCAATACGAACGGTTAAGCGTTCGTTTACACTTGTTTCGTTTGTCGTAAAATGTTCAAGCACTCCGACACTCCCCTGGCAGATCAGCCGGCGAGTCGACGCTGAGGAGACGACTCATCTCTTTGCCGGAAGTGCGTGAAAAAGCCGCCCAATAGCAGGATGTCTAGCTCATAACGAACATCTGGCAATCGATGATGTAGACATGTGAAGATGGCGGCGTCCAAAAACACGAAGGAAAGGGTGATAAAAAAGCGACAAACTTTGCAACAAAAGTGTGAGCTTTCCGCTGCGCGTAAAAGAGTAATACTTGGCCCAGATGACCTTGACGACCCAATCTAACGATTGCGCTACTTCATTTAATGTGCTCAAAATGCCTTTCAGGGCCCCTTTAAGCTTGTGGATTGCCAAAAAACAGCAAACTGACGTTGGGGTTATTTCGTCATCACGAGTTGCAGCCGTAATTCAGGTGCATGTAGCTTCCGTGAAGGCAGTGCAGCCTGTGTACGCGCCCGTTGTTTTGTAAGTCTATGGGACTGTCAGGAGTTGAAATAGAAATTGGGAACGGGTAACTTTCTCTTGTCTCTAAGTCCGTAAACTGGGTGACTTTGCCTAAAAACCAGCGGTGACGTATGATAGATCAATACAGCGAGTTGTGTGGAGAGATTTGAAGAGTGTAATGCTGCCATCATTTAGCGGCTCAACGCCTTGTCTAATCACGAGGTCTGCGAGTTTCGCTCCACGTGCGCGTGTTTGGGAAGTGCCCCAAATATCATTATGAGTGTTAAAGTCCACGCCGATAATTTGCGGCTTGGCAGTCGCGTGATGAGGTTCTCCAGCCTGGACTCGTCCTACTTGGCAACGGATGGTAAGTAAGCTGGACTGAATGTGAAAGCCTTAGAACCAGTAATTGCAGTTGCGCAAACGTAATCGTTTGTTTTTTGGGGCGAAACTCAAACTTCAACTGACGGAACGTCAGTGCGGAGTCCGATAAGAAGCCGGCTTGTACTCTTTGGGAGTGGAGAAAATAGCAACCACTCACGCAAAAGTTTTCATCCACCTGGGACCCGGAAGTGTCAAGGAATGGGAATCGATAAGTTAGAAGAAGGTGACGTAGATCAGCCAGCTTAGACCACAGACCACGAGCGTTCCACTGGACATTCCACTGGACACTGCATCTTTTTAGGGGACTGTTGAAACGCATTGGTGGCGATAGTGCGGCTGTCATTGTCTCTCAATCCGCTTTAACTATATATGTATACAACAATTGCTGTTCTTCGTTTCAAATTTCACTTCTCCGCCATCTTCATCATTGGGATGTGGCGTATATCAGCGCGCGACATGTGGAAAGCGGAGACATACAATCTTTGAATACCCTTATACACTGCATGCAATGCCGCTCCTCAGGTTTCACGTTACTTTAGACGGCCTGGTTTTAGGGGAAGTATTCTGAAGGAGAGTCTCTTATCGGTAACATGACAATCACACCGGAACTTCGTTGCATCTGTAGGATGGCCCTTACAGATTTTTTCAGCGTTAAAGGAAAACTCAGCGTCTAGAGTGCCGTTCAACTTCTCTAAAAGTACTTCACTACAGTGACGTTGAGGTGTGTTATCTTGCCTGCTGTAGTGAATGCAATTACCTAGCTCTCGCCATTGATTTTATTCGGAACAATGTAAGAATGTTGGCATTCTTTCGCGTAACCTAACACCGTGTAATCTGACCTTATAAATAAAACTTAACTTCATTTCAAGTACTCTGATCTAAGCTACTATACCCTAAGGATTTTTGACTTAGAAAGGCAGCAGATAATTTTAACTCAGAATTGATCTATTTGCCCTATTTTCAATATCAAATGCTCACATTCGGTCCAATATAATTACCGCAGGTTGTTTAATTCAATATACACCATCGAAAATCCTCCCATCTGGAACGACCGCCGCAATAGTAGCTTTATTTACCCAGTGTATTGTACATGGCGCTCCCAAGGTTTTCATAACCGACTGCGGACCCGCATAAGTCTCAACTTCCGCAGGATATCAGGTTGTTAAGCAACACCAGTCGCAGACGTACAACCTCCCACCACCCACAAACAAATGGATTGACCGAGCGCCTTAACGAGATCCTCACCTACCTGATTGCTGTGTATGTCGACGTGGAGCACCGAATGTGGGATGAAGTTACCCCTTTCGTTTCGTTTGCCTACTGCACGGCCGTCCAAGAGACAACAGGGTTGTGTCCCTCCCACTTAGTGCACGGCCGACCGGTTACTATGATGCTGGGCGCGATGCGGCATCACATACCCAGTGACGATACTCACGAGGATGCGCAGCTGATTTCGCAGCGAGCAAAAGAGGCGTGGCGGCTTGCCTGGGTCAGGATCCAATTTCAACACGTGTCGACGCTGACCGCTACAAGCTTGGTCGACGAGATGTTCCGTTCAAAACCCGCGATATGGTTTGGTGTAGACCGTAATACGCTGCCGAAGTCCCAGTGAGAATCTTCTAAAGCGGTACTTCTGCCCATTCAAGGTGCTCAGCCGCATAGGAAACATTACTACGAAGATGATGTATTGCAATACAAAATGTATTCCCTTCTTTTTAAATAAAGTTGAAAAATTGAATTGAAGTCGCCCCTCGCGGGGAAAATTATTATGGAAGTTGGAAGGTGTGCGCGTAGTTCGGCTCAAACCTTACTACGAACGATAGTGCGTCAGCTCTCCCAAAGAAGAATATCACATGCTTGCCATCCTTCCTCGCTACATCAAGTCGATGCCTTTTAAGTGTGGGAGTAATGCCACCTTTGTCAATTCTACTTGTCCCTTCACCCTCGACACCAGTCAAGCCATCACTCATTCATCAATCGCTCATCAGAGATCATCATCAGACCTTTTCCTAGGAGTTGGAAGTAGAGAAAGTTAACGAAGCGCAATCGGCGAGCACGAGAGCCATTCCTGGCTTGGTATCAGTTTTTCTGAACAATTAAACGTCGAGCTCCACCTACTCCGTTGAGATCCTAGTGTTGTTTGAAGATTTGAAGAGGTAATCATCAAACAAAAAATTATTGATAGAAAAATCCCCCAAACGCCGGAGTAAAAGTTAGATTTTTGGGTGCGCAGGTAAAGATGTAGCATCTACACAATTATGACAGACATTTGACAACAGACATTCTATAGCCTTAAAGAATGGATTCATGTAGACCGCTGCAGAGCCGTGCTTGCAGCGCTGAATTGGAGGGCTCTCGGATGGCTCTTTAGCCACTGCATAATAATAAAGAACTATTTTAGAGTTTCTCCCGGCATTCATAAAAGATTTTGGGGCTGGTGCTCGCATTTCACTGGTTTATTATATTATTTTGCTATTTTGTAGCAATAAAATAGGTTATGCGCCGTCAGTATTAAACTATATTTTTTTCCAGTCATTCTTTTGCGAGTTCCTTCACACGGCGCGCATTCAGGACACGGGTTTTAAATGGTCAAAGACGTGTAAGTTTGTTACCTAAAGTGCCACTAGTCTAACTTTAGGCAGTGTATTTACCGAATTTAGGATTTTAATTTATGGCCAATTCAACAGTTAATAATGGCAAAAGCAGGGCAGGGCCGAGTTCGGTGCCATCACTAATTTCCAAGAACATTTAGTGTTTTCCGAATAACAATTAGGCCCATAAAGATACAAAAATATACAACAATAGTTAAACACTTTAAACACCGCTGATGGCATGTACGGCTTCCTTGATTGAAAGGGGAAGGCGATTGTCATAGTCATGATCATTGTTATGCAGGCATTATTTTATTGCGACCTTTTTTGAATACAGCGAATTTCAAAACAAAATGTTTTAAAACAATAGCAAGTGAACGTACTTATGACACTTCAGCAGTAAACGACATAGAAAAATACCTTCGATGGCATGAGGCGCAACCTGGGATGAAATTAACGATGGTGACAGTGGGGTAGGCAAAGGTTAGAAAAGAAGGTCCGTATATAACACCGCCGTTTTTCCCCTCAGCTCAGCGGATGGGGAACCGATGCATCATCAAAGGGCTCCTCAGACCCCATTTGGAAACTCCCCATACTCGTTTTCCTGACAGCACCACTGTTCGATCAATTGCCGTTTATTTCGGTTATAGCTCTCGGCTCGCTATGCTTACTTGAATGATTTTTAGTGCCTACATCGCTGGGAAATTGTCAGCTGCTGAAGCGCGGGGAAAAAGATCGCACGGCCATAACATATATATTAACGGACAGCCACACCACGCCATCTTTGAAATCGACTGAGGTTTGTACATCTTGTGTTTACCATTTGCCAATCATGGCGTGGCAACTTGGGCTTCGTTTACTGACGTCGGGTATAAGACGGCACACGCTAGTTCCAAAGCATGCAAAAGAACCCCCTTCCACAGACGTTGATACAGTATAGAGATTTGTGAACGTGGCAGTGACGTAGCAGTAGTTTTTTCCTTCTCTCCCATTCCTAAGAGCTGGAAATTTGGTCTCTTCGTGTCCAATGAAAGCACTCTACCTTATCTGAGAAAGGAACCACAAAGCGCTCCAAAATCTGAAAGGACACCCTTGATAGTAGTATTTAAACTGCCCATGGCTGAGAAAAGCCGCCGTCGTCGTAGCCGTCATCATCGTTGCCATTGTTGTTGTAGTTGATGTTCTGGGTAAAAAACTGTAACCTCTGTAAAGAGTAAAAATGATGAAAAACGTACGAGTGCTTCGATGGGAGTTCAACGCAGGTCTTCGCAACAGCAGCCCGGTGCGTTACCACTAAGCTTTCCTTGTTTTATCGCAATGTATTCGTTTCAAATATAGAGACACATATATACAAGAGCCACTCACAAATCGTCGCGTTTAATATACAAAAGTACCCGGTAAGCTGTAGTTCGTCGAACAAAGCATTGACCACGCTTCCGGCAAGCAAGGGGGCAATGATGCACAACGGCGCAAAAGACAGTGGCAATCAGGTTTACATTTATTTTCTTCATGATAGCCTTTTTTGCTTATTTATCATCTGACTGAAGTGCAAATCAAAAGTCACCATCGGCTCAGCGTTTCTGCTTCGGTCTTGAATGCGCGTTTTCCATAAACTGCATAGGTCCATCTGAAAAAAAAAATAGAGGTAATAAGGCACATTATAATAGGGACCTACAAAGTACCTTAGGCTGTTATGTCAAGATACTTTAGGAGTGTTTATTGAAGGCCATCCCATAACAATATAGCGTCTTTGTAGTAAATAAAACAGTTTTACAAAGTTTACAAAGTTGACCGTTGACAGTTGACAGAAGGCACAAAATGTTCCTATACGCAGCCATGGTTTAACGGGAAAGGTTTGCGTATGCAACTGGAAAAAGAAAGATTCTGTACATAAAGAAGGAGGAATCTTACAGAGATTTTACATTATAAGGATACCAGGGCCGGGTAAACCACCGTAAAGAGATCGGCAGAGGGTGCAGGAAGTAGCACTGATATTAAATCTGTGTAAAGAGTTTTGTGGGACACCGTAAATAAATTGTCGACGTAAAAGCAAGGCAATAAAATTATTACAGATGAGCACACCTACCACATGAATCGCCACAAACGTGCCCGTAAGGAAAATGTAGAAGGAACAGTACTACAAGGACGCAAAATCACAATATTCACTTCACAAAGGGATTGAATAATGGGAATGTATGAGTAGTAAAACCAAAAACGCGGTACTAGTTGCCTGAAACAGAAATCAGGCAGCCCGAGTCCTCAGCGCAGACGGGCCTAAAGAGATTAGCGCCATATACGACGACTATACAATTGTCTTGAAGCCCCTGTGAAAACGCGCTGTACGAAAAACAATAAGGTTGAAGTAATCCTTAAAAAGACAAAAGAAGAAAAGCGCACGCAGTGAAAGCGACGTAAGTACGATGCTGCAGTAACGACGTTAATAAAAACCACATGTATTGTCATCCAAAGTACATGAGCACACTTAAATACAGCGACACGTTTGTTTTGTAGCGAAGACTACAGAAATTTTGTTGCTCAATTATTAATAAAAACAATGTAACCAGTTTCTATTTTGAGCCTGAAATGTTTATTGTACCTCGCAAATGCTCTTTCGCTATACTGATCTTTTTTTCGGTTTAAGTCTTTTTATTTCAGTCCTAAATTACTTGCAGTGCTTCCTCATGAAACAACGAAAAGCGCAAGAAATTAGAGCCCTGAATATACTGAGCTGATATTTGTTTTGCTTCTTTTGCTACTGCGAAGCAGTAAGAGATATTTATGACACGACATCCGTCTGAGTAGACATTTAGGGAGAATTCGATTCATTGGAACAGTTGTCTTTCGGTACAACAATTTTGTTCCCAGAAAGGAAGTTCTGCACAACAAAAAAATTTATTAGGAGAAAACTTTTTATTTCAAGGTGATCATCTATACTGTTGCAACGTTGTCATCCCACCGCTGACAACTCGTTTCTGCGTACTGGAAGGCCGAGCCGAGCCGAGCTCCGTCGCCTCCAACATACGTGTGGTTTGACGCGAGTGGGCAGCCAATGTTGCAGCCGTGAGGAAGTCCAGAAGCCGTAGGCAAGACGTAACTCGTTTACTTCATAGCGAGAGCTGAGCCGAAGCCAAAGAACAATGCCCCGACGGGCGAGCTTGCAGTACAGGAACCGAGCAGAGTGACAGCATTGATTCGCTGCTCTAACAGGATTGAACTACAGTTCTTGGGGGGTCTTATTTATACCTAAATCGCCAACGGTCAAAACAAGCATTCCCTCTAGATTCTGCGCACGACAGGAACGGGACACATACACACAAACCTCTTTCCGAGTTCGTAAGCGGTCGGTAGTAGCGGCGCAACGCTGAGCCTGAGAGAGGGGAGAGAGGAGGTCTTCGCAACAGCTTCCGCGTCCTTCGGCAAGTTGAAGCCTGCCTCGTCCGCCGACGCCTGTTTTATTCACGCCGATAGCGAGGTGCCTGAGATTCAGGCCTGTCGCAGCTTGTTTTGCGTCGGCCGCCAGTGTGAGTCGCCGACACGGGGGGCCTGCTTCAAAGGCGCACGTAGTGGAGGCTTCGCCGCACAGCCGAGGAGTGGCGGGCTGATTCGGGCTGACTCCGGCGGGCTGACTCCGCACAGCCGAGGAGCGCACAAGCGCGGCGGTGGGCTGATTCGTAACAATACTAAAGGACCACAGGCATTTTGCTGAATAGTTTTCAAAGGCTGTGGCTAGAGGGCTGTCCGACGCTGTTATAAACTAAAGCGACATCCACCGGCGTTTCAATGAAAAATGCCCCGTTTGTCACTCTTCCACCTTCGTTTAACGTAAAGCAACGAAAACTAGCATGAAGCAACCCAACGAACAGAAAAAACTCATGTAAGTTAGCGAAAACTAGCCTAACCTCTGACAGCTTTTTATTCTAACGATGTAACAAAATAAAGGAAGCAAGTCCGGACTTCAATCACCTGCCTTATTAACAGGACGCCAAGACGGAACCTTTACACCACAAAAGCAGGCACCCTGGCTTGTTCGAGCCCAGTCGAGTTTCTTTCGAATTTCTTTGGACGGAACTCTAGCCATGGCTGTAGCGCTGAGATGGAGTGCCGTTGAACGGCACTCTAAACACTGCGATTACGACAAGCGCGAGAGTTCTTCGTCACCTCCTTTCTCGAACTCGTCTTAATCGGCGCACCAGAGCGGCTAAAATTGTAATATTTTTGTGATCGCTGTCTTCTCGTTCATTCCGGAGCGTGTGCGCAAGACCCCTCGGCTGCTCATCTCCGACCAGTGCCAGCAAAGGTTCCCTCGTCTCCAGCGGCCATGTAGCGCTTTCACCTTTGCCCCAGAATCATGAGGTCGCGTCATATCTTACGACTGCACGTAAAGGAACGGTGCACCGGCGTTTTGCCCAGACCAGAGTCCTTCAATGCTTTTCTGGTCACGAAACTCCGGCCGAAGTTTCATTCAGGGACAAAAGCTGCCGCTAGGATCGCCCCTGTTAACGTGAAGGCTTCGCCGGCGGTCAACGACGCTTGCTGGCCGGCTGTTTCTTCGTCGATAACGCGCCTACTTTCATCTGCTCTTCATTTTCACCTGTAAAAACGCGAGCGAAGTATGCATGTTTTGACTCAGTTGTTGTCGCGTAGCCCAGCTGTGAATTTGAGGCAAGACCACGGGTGTTACTGAGGCGCGTATGTTGCAGTGTTCGTTCGTTGCGGCAGGCACCGCTACGTTATCGCTTTGAGAAGGCGGACATCTGGCGTTTTCAGTTTTTGACTAGCATTTGCAGCGGCCTGCATGATTTCAGTTAACTAGCGCCAGAATTAAATCTGTATTCAGCTCTGGGCGACATGCTGCGCTGAACAAATAGGTGAGCAAACGTACAGCACGTTGGGTTAGCGCTGTGTTTGCGCTATTTTATAGCGCGCTAATAATGTGAAAAAAAAAACATCGAGATTCTTAAAGTGAGCGTAGACAGCAGGAAAAAAAAAAGCTCATGAAATGGAAGCAACATAATGGGCGCAAGGAGGGGCCAGGGTAGGAGTAAATGCTACAGCCTTGGGCGACTTCCTCGACTGTCCTCATAGGCATAGGGTGTCAATATATAAAAACTCGCCCGCTCAGTGCCTGTCCCACCCCTCCCACCCAAACGGCAAGTTAAAACACATTGATTGATTGATTATGAGGTTTAACGTGCCGACGCTACACCGGCAATGGGGTGTGCGCCGTATGTAGCGTTCCGGATTAATTTTAACCACTCAGGTGTCTTTAAATTGCGCCAAAATCTCGAACACACAAGCGTTTTCTCTTTTCGCCTGCATCAGAAAAGCGGCTGGGAACCCGCGTCCTTGGGCTTATCAGAACAAGGCCTTAGCCCATGGGCAAACGCGGCGGGCAAGTTAAAAAAAATATATATGCAGGCAGATAGCCATGCTCCACTTTCCAAATTTAAAATATCTGATTGGATAACCAAAATCACATTAGCTGCAGTCCCGCCGTTGCTCGGTGACGAAACGCGACGACGTTTGCAGACGGATTTTCTCGTTGTGAGCGCGACCGTGGCTTGGGCTTCGTAAGATACGCCGGAAGGTTTTCAAATAGGCTGTGTCTAGCGTTCCGTCCAGACGGAACGGCAACTGTCACTAAAGTTCCGTCCAGAGGAAACACCTCCCGTTGAGAGCAGTCTTTCTTGATTTTTACCTAACCGGCCAAACCTCTACCGCTCACTGACTAGCCAGAATCACTGATAATTATTAATCATTATTAATAAGTACAGATGATACATATCCGGACGGATCTCAAAGCCGCCACCCGACGCCCGCTTCACAATAATTAAGCGAGAGCAGTCGGTCTTCCTTTTTACCCAACCGGCCAAACCGCTTCCGCTCACTGACTAGCCAGAGTCACTGTTAATTATTAATCACCGGTAATAATTACAGGAGATCGGGCGTAACTGGCGATAGCTACGTCGGCCTTGGCTCCAGTGAGCGGGAGCGGTTCGGCCGCTTGAGTAAAAAACCAAGACCGACTGCTCTCATCGCGTGAATTGCAAAGCGGGCGTGAAGTATATTTATTACAAAACGCTAACCACGACAGAAAAAAAAAAAAAAAGAAGCTCCAAGAATCGAACCAGGGACTACAGGGTACGTAGACAGCGGCGGAACCGCTACACCAAATCCCAGGACGACAAATGGCGGCTAATATGCTGGTTTTGATTTGGCGTTCAGTCTGGACGGAACTTTAGCAGTTTTTAGCGTTCCGTCTTACGGAACGCTAGACACCTTCTTTCAAATATCCGGGGTATGGCACCGACGCGGAGCTTGAGCTTCTCTGCAGAAGCACAGATTGTCCACTTATTTTGAACTCATTGGCTCGAATAATGTCCGTGGAGTTCAAATGTTTCTCGCACACACGAAAGGCCTTCGACTAGAAGCTGAAAGCGTCCGTCTCCTGTCGTGGAATGGCTCGCTTCCACCTGTCGCGTTGTTCGCGGTCGCTTGGAAGGCAGAACAGCGAAGCCTTTTCCGTTGTACTCCGATAGCCAGAGCGGCAACCAGGTACGCACCACGTCAGAGGCGTGGTAGTTCACATGGTTTGCCCTTCGTAATGAGAGTATAAGGCTATATCACACAACAAACACCACCAAGCTCGCGCTCCAACGCACTGCAAATGCGGCCGCCGCCGCCCAAGCCGCCTTCACGGGACTCGTAGCGCCACCGCGCGGGAGCTTTGGTCCCCATATGAAGCTCTCCCATACCGTTACGGAGAAGTTTCGTGACCAGAAAAGCATTGAACGACTCTGCCCAGACCTTCAAGGTTGAGTTTAAGGTTGAGTTTGTGGTTTGCGATTGGAGCGTCTGTGCTAAAGTGCGGATGATCTGGATAGTAAAAAGGCAGGTGGCGCAGGCTTCGCTTATAAATATCACCCGGGGTAACACAAGTGTTTCTAGAAAGACTTACGTGGCAAAATTGAACACCAAGTGTACGTCTCCGTTGTTCTGGTGGTGTGACGCAGGGGTGCATAATGGCTTTACTGTGGGAAAAGCATGTGGTCGACGTCGGAAAATGTTTGCGCCATGAATTTGCGTATAGAAAGCTACACAAGAAGGAGCTACACCGCGTGGGCGGAGAGGTGTGGCCCTAGCCAAGTTGGCCGCGGAATGGGCTGACGCCGGTGTGCAAAAGATCGATTGAAAATTACCACAATGAAAACGTTGATTGGTTCAAGGTTCTAGAAGTAGCTCGGTCGTAAACGCACAAGAAGATTTCGTATTCGCTCCTTGGTGACCCTGAACTGATGATGCTGAGCCGTAAAAATGCTCTTTTTTGCGGACTTATGGGGAAGAATATTACAACAAAACTAGTAATGCAGCACGTACATTTTTGCAGACTTCACCGTTTTTAGTTGAGTTTAGAATGATTTAAGTATACAGAGGACTCTGAACCCAAACAAGAAATTAGTAAAGGTGCTTTAGGCCTCTCTGTGTTAATTTCTTAGGATTAACTCGCCAGGCAATATTGCACTTTATCATACTGCGCAACGTTCCTACAGCGTACGGACTGTAAATCCCCGTTGCGTATCGATGCATTGTTGATTGCGGTCGAAGTCTGAATAGTAGCTTTTCTGTTTATTTTTTGCTTATTTGCTTTTTTTGTAGGGCTCAATTTGTAGATTTCATTAAACAAGAAAATACGTTTTTACTTGCTTGCCATATCCTTAGGACCTAAGTAGGTGGCCCCCACGGCGGAATAAATGTCCAAGCACGTGGTGGGTTGCACGGTCCCTCCGCCAACGGAAAGGAGTGACTGACTCGAGGCACTTGAGCCTAAAGACCTCTGAGATAGAGCATGGTCGTTCCCCTTAAAAATTTACTGATAACCAAGAATAAAAGATGCCAGTTCTATTGTGCTTGTTGCAGCAATGGAAAAATGTCTGCCCTAGTGTTAGCGAACACGGTGCACTTTTGGCCAAGCGAATAACTGCACGTGCGCAAGTGGGCGTACCGAAAGCTCAAATTGATATAAATGCACGCGGAAGCTCAAGTAAAAGTACCTCCAAAGAGGGCAGAATATCATGAAAGTTGATGCCCACTAATCAATGGCGAGAAATTATGGCAAAATGTCGTCTTGTGTGTTTGTTCTGTTTATGTCTGCGACAATTTTTGGCTTCTTATAGTCCTTTTTTATTGCCAAAGTCGCTCCAAAATTAAGTCACTGGTTGAAAAAAAAGTATTTCGGTTTTCTTATATACCTACACTCACTATACATTTATATTTTCCCAAGTAAATTTACTATCATTCGAATGGCTGATTGATGAATAAACACGAGACGACAGCCTCAGATCTACAATTTTCTTTTCAGTGAGAGGGGCCTGTATCTGTATCTTATACTACAGCTTTTCAAATTAAACCCCCCGAAGTTTAGTCTTTTCTGTTACTATATTATATTCTGGTATTCGTGCAGGGGAACGGAGTGGTTTTACACGCGTCCTATCCCTTCTTCAATATTTCAGCACCGTGCTAGAGTACATTCTTAATTTCTTGGTTCTTGGAGCTTGGTGTCTTCTTCAGGGGTGTAAGCATTTGTGTTGTAGCGAAAATGAATAATAGAATGCCAGAAATGACATTCCGCATAAAAGGGGAGTGAAGTGGTTTTGAAAAAGAAATATCGTGTGGGTATTTAGAACTGTGTACCCTCGACGCAAACTGTCTATAGCAGCGTTGTTGCAGGGTATCGTCAAGTAAGTACATTAATGTGGACATGGTTTCAAAAAAGATTTTCTTCTCAAGTCGCGAGGTGACGTCATGTTAAGAAGCCGCTCATAGAAGCCCCTTGGCTCCAAAACGGTGGTTGCGGCAGCAGGTAACACACAGCCAGACCGGCCGGCTGACCGAAGCACAACATTGAGTGAATGGCGCAGGCAACCATGTTCCTCGTAAATGGGGATTGGGAAACTGTTCAGTATTTTACTAGTTTAAACTATCGTTCTGTTAACCAATATTCTTGCTGAAGCTTGCCAACGTCTGCCTGACATAGCCTGTAATATGAGTGACGTGAACATGAACTTCCTGAACTGAGAAGATAAAAGACCTAAACATTAAAATGGCCGTTTACTGCATGAAAACGTTTATCAAAGCAGCTTCCAGTAGTCGGAAGAAAAATTAACTCGTCGTTTACTCTCCAAGCGCAAAAATAATGAGCGAGAATCAGGGCAAAAGCGCTTCACCGAGTTAAACGACCGCGCAGCTAGATTGCTTTCCTGCAATAAACAGTGCTGCTAACTTAATTTCGTCAATGAGATATGCTAGCTATGGATAAATTCAGAGGCGTTCAACAGTAAGGGGGAATGGGGCGTGTTCCAAATCTGTGTAGGGTAGAAGCTACAAAAACATAACTGCGTTCTGGACCACGAATACCAACTGGCGGCTTTTATGTCTCATCTTTCGGCCGCGTGCATTCATTACAGGGTGACATAACGCTTCAGCTGTAAATCCCCATAAAAGATTTTGTGGACGAAGCGTATTTTTGGGAGGTGCTGCTGAGGACACTCACAAAGAGTTCCCTTTGACCGTCACTGCATACGTTTCCTTGCAGTGGGCAATTATTATGGAGTGCTTCAGGACCTAGTCGTGTCTTTGGGCCTCCACGGAATTAGAGCTCGCCCATAGCAAGGCTGTACAGGGATGTTAATGCGCGTTGTGAAAGGCACTACTTTTCCCTTTCACGCATATTCGGCAATGAAGTCGCACAAAACGTGACTCGAGAAGCAGTACACAGGCCATTGCGAACAGCAACAACCCTATGCCAACACCCTCACCGACTACACGCCCAAACCCCTGCTACCATGCCTGGTCCTGGTCCCAAACCCCTGCTACCGTCTGGTCCGCCCACTGTTTCTTGCCCCACATAAGGAACTCACCAAAGAGGCGCCGTGCTTCGCAAGTTCCAAGGTCCTTCCCCCGCCACGCGCTCTGACACAAAATATTCCACACCAAATACCCACCCCATTGAATGTTCTACCCCACATGAGGAACACTATTTCACATAGCCTGGGAAAGCACACACACCCGGATTTCCATCCCCCATCTCAATTGCACTCCATTTACAGGGGGCGGTTACGCTGACCAGCCCCGACCCCTGCTCCCAGCTTTGCCTTGTGAATATGGAACGAAAGGCCGGCTACAACTTGGGAGTGTGGACTGAGGACACCCCTCACTAGTCGGGAGTGACCGCAATCGCAACGGATGGGATCAATGAAGTTTTTTTCCTCCTCCACTGTGGTCGAATGGACAAGGTATCGTGATCCCATGCGGACCGGCCCGCTGGCCGTAATCTCGAATCACAGAAGGGGTAACTTTTGTTTGGTTGATCGGCTTTGCGATGGGTTATACGACAAGCGTGAGATTCGGAAGAGAATTCGGGAAAAGAACGCGCCCTTTAGACGGGAAAGAGTGCAAAAACACCGAGATTTGCTACAATGTGACTGCTGGTCAGGGTGTACAAAACTTCTTATGACAATCAATAAGGGACGCATCATTTTTAAATTGTTTCCTTTAGGGATTGACAAGTAATATACCGAAAGAGCGTTTCATTATCCACTGTTGTTAACATGACCTCACGGGTGTAGCGCTGCCGAACGATAGTATCGCGGGGTAGCTGAATATGCGTATCAAAATTAGCATTTCAAAGACTTATCCTGAGTTGCAGAAGCAATGAATTGAGAAATATTACGATTTGGCGTTTTTAAAAGGTTGTTGAAGCAGTTAAAATTGTTAAAAAGCAAATGAATTTTTTCTTCACGACCCTTGTAATAACTCCCGTGTTATCTCTTACGGAAATTCCTATCGAAATCTGCTCATGAGGTATCACTTTCCGGTTTATTAGTGAAGTACCAACGAAGTTTCCTAGGAATTGTGCAAATTGTCGTCAGGTCGGGACTACTTTAAAACAAAGAGTCTTCCAGAAAATCACAAGGCAAACCCACCCTACGTAATTGTTAGTCATATAAAGCACTCTTAAACATTGTCGTTTTGTCTACCTTCGCTAAACATACACGCAGTAATATCTATTTCAAAACAAAATGTCTGGCGACAAAAGGGTACCAATAATATCATCAACCTTATCATAACCTCAACTTTGTTTAGAGGTTGTGGTTTGTAGGAATTCACCTATTGAAATGTATACGTCAGGCATCGCTTCAAACATCACCTCATGATTGGCCTCACCTCTAACTCGAATTTAGTACAGTCTCAAGATTTCATTACTTAATCCTTATATCAATAAAACTGCACGCCATTTCAGACCCAAATGTATAGGTATAGAATGCATATGAACCGTATTGATTCACTGAGAGATGATGGCGCCCAGGAAATCTGAAATGCGGTTAAAAAGTAGACTGTGCAGAACTAACAGTATAGACAGAATTTCATTGTCAGTTAATACCGAAAATAAACTAATACTTTTTAAATATAAAGAATAAATTATAAATTTGGTTGCCTATCGTAAGTTTAGGCTATGTTGGAAGGTAATGTCACAGACTGGTGGGGCCACAATCCAGAAATTATCGGGTTTGTTTGAAAATAGAGAAACGGCTACGGCCGCTCAATGTTTGAAATGACAACTGGTTAATCGTAGTATCCCTCACGTGTTTTTTCTGCCGTAACATTCTAAATGCACGGTTCCAGTCTACCGTCCACGGTTGATGTCTTCACACTGCCGCTCTAGCAAAACCGGCTCTTGCTTGTAGCTTAGGAAACCAGTCTGGAAGGCCTGAGGAAGAGGGGAACGGCTACACAAATGGTTTCACAAAAAGAAACATTATCAGAGATAAAATTCCTCAGCCTGTTCACTTTGATTGCTGTGAGTGGACGCATAGCTACGTACGTACATTGCTATGCATCATTTCCCTTACGGGTAAATTTTACTGAGACCTTGGCGCACACCATTTTTTTATCAAAAGTGATAGGACACTGTCTATGCGTAGTGGCAAGTGCAGGAAGTTTCAGCTTCACTTCAACCAATGCGACTTTAAACCTCCTTGTGCTTAACGTGGCTCCAGAAACGGGATTCAGACCTCCGACACAAAAAGCAAGTTACACTATCTCACCTTACCTACCCCTTCTTTTACGCTATGAGCTGAAGGCCAATTTCAGGTTGGGTTTCCCCACATGCGATTTCCCCCTCCTGATGAAGACAATTGTTTTGCGACTTTTTTTTGCCGGAAGTCCTCGGCGGCGCGAAATATACCATGGAATCGTTTAGAAGAAGTTACAAAACGTATTTCCAATCCATTCACAAGCAGGACCACTTTCAGTGGGTTGCCATCAGTCTGCACGAACCATGCTTTTGTCTCGAGGGCACCTGAACCCCCCCCCCTCCTTTCCGCCGGGAACACCGATAAAATTCTGAAGGTTTTCCCTATTTTTGCGCAGCTTGTAGGAAGCTGGGTGGAGAGGACAGCGTATATTTCCAAGATTCTGAAACAGGGAAAGCAAATATCGAATGACAGATGTGATCACTTCCGGAAGCATGCGGTTCGCTCCATTACACCCGTGAAATCGGAAGCCCTCATTTCTGCAGGATTGGTTCGCAGTGGGGCGCTCTCCATGTACACTAACGAAATTAATCCCAACAATATAAATGTTTTTGACGTTTTTAATCAAGCAACATCCGAGCCAGAACAAATTGCTTCTCTATTTCTCAATACACGTGAAGCGTACGCTTTCCAAAATACACGAGAAAGAATTACAGACCAAAAACTCGCTGGCCGTATTTGTGTTCTCCCAAGCTCATAGGCATCGCAGTTCAGCTCAGTACATTGAAAAGCTATTTTTATTCAATATTGTTTGATCGTTCACATTACCGAGAACCATTTTATTGAATACAAACTGCATCCCTGCCCGCCAGTCATAGTCGCGCAACTGGAACTGATATGTTTTGGAACTGAATATGTTGGAACTGAATATGGAATATGGAACTGAATTTGGAATACGTTGGAACTGAATAAATGTTTTAGCGATAGAATTTGATTAAATCTCGTAGGAGCTTTATTTCGACAAATTTCGGGAATACTACTTTTTTGCAGCCCTTACCTGTCATAGACAAATTTCCATAGAAGAGTCTCATTGCATGCGGCACACGTTCATCTACAGATTTTGGCAGGTTGATCCTGCCAATGGTATTCATGCCATGTATCCTATGTTGAATACTTTTAGACGTTTTAATTATATCTTGATGATTCTCTTGTACACAACTATTGGTTATACATAATTCGCAAAGAACAAGTTCACGGCGATGTGGGAAAAAAACGCCACGCGGTTGTGTCGGCACACTGCCCTGCGTACAATGATGTACGCCCTCTGTCACGCTTTCTTAAGATAAATATTCGATGGCTATAGGAACAAAAAAAACCTCCCCAAGTAGTACGCGCCCTACGTTTAGTAACCGTCACTTCATCCTGTGCGTAACAAATGACCAGCACGGGAATGACAATGCGTCCAAGAAGAAAGGTTTGGCAATCAGCTGCATTGTACAATCAGCTGCATTGTACAATTAGCTTTAATAGTTTCCATCGAGCTACTACCAACCTTCACGTGTGAAGCATACAAGCAAATGGGGTTGTATAAAGAATACATTCACTGTGATGGGGCAGTGGGGCTGGGTGCCGCCATGAGGCATTGCACGCGGCCATTTCCGACCCACACAAAACGCAAAATTGACTCCACTACAAGCCCAATCGACGAGCCAATAATCTTTGTCGCGAAGGTTGCTGTTCCATTCCTTGCGCGGCAGAAAATATATTTTCTTATTTTCCTGTAATATCCGACGTTCGTGAATTTTGATGAGATATGAACTAATAAATTCAAAATACCTTGCCTAATATTTCGCTTACGCACCCTTAATGGAGGGCGCTTTCTCCAGTATATCTTGAATTGAATTTTTTGGTGGAATAAGTCAAGGTGTCAAGGCTACGCTCATTGAATTTTAAAAAAATTCCCCGCATTTCCCCGAGGGGAAGAATGTGAAAGTGCGAATGCACGAGTTGAATTTGCGCGGTTCGGTAATGTTCGCGAAAGAGAGATCACACACACACACACAACTACAAAGAAAGAAAGATGCATTTATTCACAGACACCTATTTGTGTTGTCGCTGTACTTGATTGCTAGAGCGGATCTCAGCTTTGAAATTTCGTGTCAGTACTCCTTTAAGCGGGTGCATTAGCCCTTCTCACGCCCGATTCCTGGCCAATCCCCCACGTGGGTATGTGCCATGTCAGCGGCCAGGCAGCGCGCGCCCATCTCCCCCCGTTGCCAAGGAAGACGAGGAGATTCCTGGCCAATCCCCCTCGTGGGTATGCTATGCGGACATCGCCGGTGGACGCAGGTTCAGGGTCGCTTAAGAAGTGCATTCGCACTTAAAAGGAGGTCACGCGAGACACGCGGAGTTGATTTCGGTCACCGTGGATATCTGAAGTGTAAACTCGGCAGGCCTGGAAGTTTTGTTTTTGTTTTCCGCAAATCAGGTGTGGTGACAAAATAGATATATACCCTAAACAATTTTTTCCGCCCTCGTGATACAATGAACAAGCTAGAGGGAGCTTAAATCTCTCCCTATTGCGCACAGAGAGCCTCTCGTGTTCCCGCTAGTAAGATTTGATTCCAAAAGCTCAACCACAAAATTTAAATTTCGAGCTGTTGCACGTTGATTTTTCCGGCGATGTGCGCAAGAGTTTTCGAAATACGAGTGATTTAAATTAAACATTCGTAAAGTACTCGCACTTAAACGTAGTAGAAATATTTAATTTTTTTTTCAGGGTGGTGGCACTGGCTTGTGGCTGTTGGGAAAAATGGGTAAAGTGTAACATTTGTATAGTTAGCGATCACGAGCGCAAGGTCTGTTTAGCTTGGTTCGAAGGCTATGGGCACAGTGCTTGCTTAAAGTTGGGTTACATTTGCAACTCTTGCGCTCAAGGTGCTCACGGTTATTTAGACATGAGGAGTGACCTTTGGGGCCATCGCGTAGTAGAGCTTTCGCTCTAAAATAAACCCTATGTTTGCAGCGAACGCGGAGCAATCGAGTGCATGCTGGAGACATGCCAAGCCAGACAGCGCTCGTCTTTGCTGCCAGGTTAAGTTGAACGAAATATTTCAGGCCTTGCAAGAAAGAGAAAATACTGACTCTGTCGATGAGCAATCCGCCGGCCCAACACCAGGTTCGGCACACTGCGCATTGCTGTGGCAAACGTAACCAACGTGTGAAAGCTCACCTCTGACTGTTGTTTACCCGCTGTCGGTGACGAGCCGCGCAGACGTCGCCACTTGGGGGCTTCAGCTCAGGCTCAAAACCGTGGAGGCTTGAGCTCAACCCCGCTTGAGCTCACGCCCGTACGTAGGCGCAGCGCTTTCACAATCATGGACGGACTTTCTTGAGAAGATGCTCGTGCGACAAAACTCCGTATTAAATGACCACAGCATCAGCAGCAGAAAAGATGGCAGATGCAACGGGAATCTACCGAATCCTGTGTCGTAGATATGATGGAGGGGGATTATCCCACTGACTGATTCTTTATAGACTTGCCAAACTTTTTTTTGATGTCATCCTTGCTTGCATTTCCACAGCCTTCACCAGTTATAATACTAAAGGGATAGCAGCCAGAGGCACAGCTACAGTTGTCCCATGTCCACCGCATTGCCTTGTGAGACGGAACCCACACTGGGAGCTGTACCGATGTCTTTGAAAGTTTAGGAGCGCATACCCACCTTTCGCGCAACTATAACGTTCCTATACCTAGAATAAGCACCAATCACTAAGATACAGTGCCCCTCTCTCGTGCTCATCTCATGTTCCGCAGTGGGAACGACTAAATTTTTCAAGGAGACATATTCTCTACAAAAGAGGAGTAATTCGAAAAAAAGACGGAGGGCATTACGCACGTCCCCACGTCTATACAGAGTGAGCTGTGGAAAAAAAAACAAGGTCAGAAAAAATTCTCAAATGACTTTGATCCGCCGAAGAAAGTTTATAGGAGCAAAATGACTTTTATCTCCACTGGAAATGACGCATAAATTCCCGAAGAACTCTCTACATTAAAATACTAGAGTAAAAAAAACGGCAAAGAAATAAAGTGCACATACGTTTAGAGTTTCTTTATCCCTAGGCGCAGCAGGAGGTCGTTTATTGCAGACTGCGCCGGTTTCTTAGCCAGCGGGGCACTGCGTGTACACACTAAGGATAGAGTGCGCCATTCATTCGGGGTCAGTTTCTTTGGAGTGCCGTGTCCACAGGAGCTGCCAGGGGCGAGTGAGTTCAACGCGAACCAGTGTATCATTCCCTTCCGGGATTTTATGCTTCCCACTTCCTATGAGCGCAAGCATCACAGCCAGCACGGAACCCCCTGCGCGGCGGTGGCTAATGGGAAACGGGTCGTGAGCTGACAAGCACCGCTCATTCTCCCGCAACAGGGCATAAACCGTTCCTCCTGCGCGCTCAGAGGATATTTTATGCCACATGACCTACACGCATATGTCGCACCACTCATGGTATTTTTACAGGCACTCGTTCTTCTTGGTATCATCAATGCCCGATGCCGTAAAACTTTGAACGTGTCCAACGCTCTTCACGCATAAAACGCCTTACTTGCTTTATTTGAATAGAGTCGTGCCGGGTACAAAGCGTGAAAAATTGTACAAAAGTACGAATACCCGTGTCAAAAAAAATGGGTGTCTCCAATTTTAAGAAAAAAGCTGCACAAAAATATACGTTGTTTTTATGCCACCTTTATGCATCATTTCAGTTTTGCAAGAAGCAAACAAAGTCTCTATTTTTAACCCAACCTTCTTTGTCGGAAATCGGCTGAGTTTGCCATTGCATTAACAAAGTTGGGTTCCTGTTACACGCGCGTTTGCAGTGCGGTTGCTGCTGGTTGCGCTGTCTATAATAAACTCATGTCAGTTTGAGTGGAAGTTTTAAATCGGATCTTTCACTGAAACAGTAATCTTTGTCCACTTTTCGGCAAGCGTCCGTAGTGCACGCCCACAAACAACTTAAACATTGTTCGTTTACACATCACTGGTATACACTTCCATGCGTGTTTCAATCAGGTGCAATTTTTACGACAACGTAAAAACCCTTCCTTGCTGGACTGTGCCTTTTCGAATGTGTTGCTGCCAAGAATAGTCTTCAGATATCAGCTGTGTTTCAAGCTCAATTGAGGGTACCAAAAAATTGCAATAACATCCTCGACAGTACTCAACCTAACGAGTACTTACACATGAGATAAACAAAAGCTATTATTAGGACTGAATCACTAAAGAACCAGTGCGTCTTATGCATTGCATCTGCCAAACATACAAAGCTTTTGCGTTAACGACATTGCGCCTATGTGTATTATATTTTCTATCTATAATAAATAGCGCGTACATACACCAAAGGGTGAGCAAAGTCGCAGTTGGAAAATACCGGGAACTTTGTTACTTTTTTCGCGTGAAAACTTGAAAAAAAAACAAGTACTACTCCTTTTAGATATATCAACTTGGGTAATTTTGTGCGTAAGCGTCAGAAATTTATTTTGATGTACAGTTTTACATAAAATATTATACCTGGTGTTTCAATGCTTTTTTCCAACATATTTCTGGAAACGTCTCACTAATATTGAAAGAGCCCAGCTAATACTTCCGGAAAAAACTCCCGAGAAGATATACATAAAACTCATTTTAACAATGGCAAATCAACCAGGCCTAGTTAACGGATGAACAAATTGAAATGTGCTTTCACGTTTTCACGAATACGTGAAAGGGGAGCATGGTGCTCTGAATTTCGCGTTAATTGTATGATGATGATGATTGAAGATTTCTATTGGTTTCCCATTTGTTGCGGGGTGATGACATGTCATCTTACCAAAAAGGATTAATATACCAATGTTTATATACTGTTGATTTACACTAGCGCTGCTTAGGGCAGGCACAAAAAGCTTATTAGGCACAAAATACGTTCTTTTTCTGTGACAGGTGGTAACTGTCGTAGGAAATATTCCCCTGTCTGCTTTTCCTCCACCAGCTTTCAAATCTTCTTTTCGTCGCCTCGACAGCCTACGACTAACCCCTAAGCACGCCACCTAGTGGTCTCGACCATGACCTAGAGCACTATCTTGGGGCCATTACAAGGCTAATGGCAGTGACGCTCAGAAAACTGAAATTGTGTAAATTATGAAGTATATTAAAAATGTATCTTATTTTCGACACGCTAATAGACGAACTGATGTCGCAGCCTGCAAGTACCTTTGGTAGAGAAGGGGGAACGTCAAAAAGTCAGCCTTGATGCACGTAGCTGTATTAAACATTCGCTCTTATTCTCATTGTTTTAGTTAGCATGTTGTCAATAATCGTTTAGTACACATCACCCGCGGGATGCAGAACATTACATAGTACGTCGGAAGCAAAATGGTTTATTTTATTTTAGCTGTACACTTTAAAGAGTCGACTGATTTGGCTTAGAAACAAGAATAATTTTAACATTTAATCAAAGTAAACTTAATTTGCTCTTTTTCGTAAAGTGTAAGACGGCCATTCTAGTGCAATCTGTCTTTCTGAAGTAAAACAAATCGCCAGCGCAAGTCGGTATGATTACGTGGCTTCAACTCTAACGCACTTTTGCACGACAAAGTGTGTGGCGCAGATGTTAAAAGTTTTATTTCACTTCATTTCATTTATTTCATCCTCAAGAGCCTGAGTGCATTACATAAGGGATGGCAAGGAATGAATTACAGCGAAATGGTGAAAATTACGCACACAAAATCGAGAAAAACACAAAAAAACAGTATCAAATTAAAAAAGAGAGTAAAACAACAAAAACATGAATGTTGTGTGAAATTTATAAAAAAATACAGATATAACAATTACAAACTAAGGATAAGGACAGATCTCAACTACAGCACAAAAGTAGAGGTGGTCACGTTATTAGGAACAAGCAAGTTGCACGGACAAATAGTTGGCAACCTTAGTGCGGAACGTTTCGGGGTAGGTGCATGATGCGCAGTGCTCCGGTAGGGCATTCCACATGACTATTGCGCGCGGAAAAAATGAAGAGATGGGTGCTGATCTGTGGCCGGTGAAACCAGCAATGTGACTGCAGTGATTTAGGCGTGCTGAAGTTCTGTGCGCTGGTTGAAGCCATGGATGACGTGAGCGGGGATGATAGAAGTAGCTGTGAAAACGCACGTACGGTCAACAATTTGGCGGGATTCAAGCGTAGGGAGGGAGAGAGGGAGTTTTATTGCAGTAAAGCTGGTTCTATGGGAGTATTGCAAAGAAATGAAGCGGGCGGGTCGGTTTTGGATGGACTCTAATTCGGTTGTAGAGATAGGGTTGTGATGGGTGCCCGATTGGCGGTGCATATTAAGGTTTACGGCGTACGAAAGCGATGAAAGCTACCTTTCTACTTCAGTGGATCCGAACTTGAGGTTGCATCGAAGGTAGCCGAGGGTTCTGGTTGCTGAGGAGAAGATAGAATCGATATAGGTAGTTCATGATAGCGATGACATGAAGTGAACACCAAGAAATTAATGATATGATACAGAGGCGATGGGAGTGGTTTTTAAAATGTCATATCTGTGCCACGCACTTTGTCGTGTAAAAGTAGGAACTTCTCAATAAGAACTCAACTCGCGTATGCATCGTCAATCTAGAGGCAACCGTGCGTGCGCGGCATCACTGCTTCGATTCGATTCAAAACCCCGGATCGATTCGATCATTCGACATGTGCCTAACGCATTATCATATCGAATACTAAAACTGAAAGCAGACGCGTCCCTTTTATCTTTTCGTCGCCGCATGGCTACCCGCTGCATGTTCCATAATGTTTTTTCATAGTTTACCTGCACTTTTATTTGGTTAGACCTAGGATGGTATCTGATCGCCTTCGAACCTATAGCTTTTGCTCTTAATCCAAGAAAACAGTGGCAAGTGCTTTCGCAGTGGTTCGTCGCGCGATGGTCCGAGAATTTCCACTCTAGCGCTACATTCCGAATGCCCCCGTCTGGTCCTCTTGTGGGGTGAAATTTCGTTCATTATTTCGTGGCATTTTTAGTATCTCTATTACGTACGTAAAACTCTCGGTTTAACGTGCCAAAACATCACAGGTTATGAGACGCGCACTAGTGGAAGGCACCGGAATAATTTCGACCTCCTTAGTGTCTTTAACGTGCGCCGAATTCTCGAACACACGGGCATCTTTGCTTTTCGCCTCCATCAGAAAAGCGGTCGCGGCGGTAGGGAATCGAACCCGCGTACTTAGGTTCAGCAGTACAACGCCTTAGCTACTAAGCCACCGCGGCGGGTCCGCTTGATTTGTTAGCGTAGTGATTATAGAACGAAGTCGGCTTGCAGTGTATTATTGCTTTGGCTGCACTTGCCGATAAGCTTAGTGAATAAGCCTAAAGGTGCGTGATTGATTGGTAGCACTGCTGACTACTCGTGTTCCTTTTAGGGGCGAACCCCCGTCGCGCCGCCGCCGTGTCCACTAGTTCTCGAGGCCACCGCTAGAGGCGCAGCTGTGCAATAGTTCATCGTTCGCTCGCTAGATGGCGCGCCACCGCTCAAGGCGGCGCGTCACAAGCCACTCATCGTGAACACCTTGACAGCGACGACAGCGGTGTGGAGAGCTCGCGACACGGCTGCAATGCGGGCCCGCCACCAAGACCCGGCGGTGAGAGCTCGCGAGGCCGAAGAAAGACGCCAGCGTCGGCAGCAATCGCAAGCCAGCACCAGCATCGATCCGGAGGCGGCGGCATCGGCGAGGGCCCGCGCAGCCGAAGCAAAGCGGGCTCATCGACAAGCGGATCCCGAAGTGAGAGCCCGCGAAGCGGCGGCACGCAAGCTGCGGCAAGAGAACATCGAATCGGAGAGGGCGCGGGATGATTGCATCGATATGTAAATAATAAACATCGTGTATATAAGTGTATATACAATCACCTCAATAAAAACGTGACGAGTCTTTATTTGCAGTGTGGGCGAATGTTTTACGGTTTTACCGATAAACATTGGAGCTTCGCCCCACTCATCATCATTCACTTCGTGTAGATGGCGGGACTGATGTCTGTTGCCTTTGTGTAGGCGATAAAAATAGATAAGCCCAGCCAATTCAGAAATACGATGATATTCCGTTGTGGGACGATCGCATGTCATTTTTGGTTGTTGCCACTGGGTCAATGTACTCGACGAAAATAAATGTAAATGCCCTCGAAGAATTCGGATTGAAGTGTAAAAATATGTAAGGTATAGGCTACAGTGAAAAGTTCCGGGCCCTCACCTCTCACGTGAAACATGGGGAGGGGCGAATCATGCAGTGTATAGGGGCATTCTTAGTGCCGTGGCATTTTTTCCCTCGAAGATGAAACCGTTGGGGGATGAGATATACAGCTTGGCTGTAAACGTCTCCTGTCTTTGAAGCACGAAGTGTTCTAGCGCAATACGTTGGAAAAAGGCTGTGCCGGTGGGCTGTGTTCTTTCAGCACGGGTTTCTACGCACACAGATGAACCGTTCCAGCACGAGGCGTTGGAACACGTGTGCCCCGGTTGGTTGTTTTACTACGGGGAACGTTTTAGCGCGAGGCGTTGGAAAATGAGTGTCCCGACTCCCGGCATTTTAGTACCGTCGGAAACGAGAGGAGATACGACGACGACGACAGGAGACGCCGACAGATGGTACGCCTGTGGAGCTTCGCACCCCAAAAAACGCCTCAATTGCTCCGACTCCCATCGCTAGACCTCGTGACATTGCTTAACCAGGTTGTGGTATCAAATTCACACACACACACACACACAGATATATATATATATATATATATATATATATATATATATATATATATATATATATATATATATATATATATAGATATATACAGAAAGAAATGCCGGCAGTCTACAACGCCAAAGAAAGCATAGGGGAAGGTTAGGCTATTTTTTTACCGTTAGTGACGTTACATTATTAATTTTTATTAATTCCGTGAGAAAGAAAGAAAGAAAAACACGCGCCCAGAGTGGGGACCGAACCCACGCCTTTCGATTAGATCTCGAATGCCTTACCAATTCGGCTATCTGGGCGACTGTGTTCTGCTTCACTTTCTGGGGTATTTATATTTACTACAACTGTATCTGACGCTTGAGGGTGGTAGCCAGCGCCACTCAGACTACACGCGGAGAAGGGGACCTTCTTTTTCAACCCCCGGGGCGTGACGCGAACGTCTACAGCCTGTCATGAGCGGTCAACTGGCGGGAAACCCTCTTATACTGCTTTGGCATCAAGGCTGCCAGAACCGAGGCCCTCGCTAAGCTTTCGCGCGATAATAGGGTTTGGAAATGAGGGGCTCGTTAGGAAATACACAAAGAAGTGCCGGCAGTCTACAACGCCAAAGAAAGCATAGGGGAAGGTTAGGCTATTTTTTACCGTTAGTGACGTTACATTATTATTAATTTTTATTAATTACGTGAGAAAGAAAGAAAGAAAAACACGCGCCCAGAGTGGGGACCGAACCCACGCCTTTCGATTAGATCTCGAATGCCTTACCAATTCGGCTATCTGGGCGACTGTGTTCTGCTTCACTTTCTGGGGTATTTATATTTAATACAACTGTATCTGACGCTTGAGGGTGGTAGCCAGCGCCACTCAGACTACACGGGGAGAAGGGGACCTTCTTTTTCAACGTCCGGGGAGTGACGCGAACGTCTACAGCCTGTCATGAGCGGTCAACTGGCGGGAAACCCTCTTATACTACTTTGGCATCAAGGCTGCCAGAACCGAGGCCCTCGCTAAGCTTTCGCGCGATAATAGGGTTTGGAAATGAGGAAATATATATATTTATATATATATATATATATATATATATATATATATATATATATATATATATATATATATATATATATATATATATTGATCGAGTGAATATGGTCCATTGTTGAATAACCTTTACGGAACCCTGCTTGTTCTTTAGGTTGACTGAAATCTAAGGTTGCAGAGATTCGGTTAGCGATTACCTTGGTAAATACCTTGTAGACGACTGACAGTAAGCTGATCGGCCTATAATTTTTCAAGTCCTTCATGTTGCCTTTCTTATGCATTAGGATGATGTTCGCGTTCTTCCAAGATTCCGGTACCATTGCGGTCATTAGGCATTGCGTATACAGGTTTGCCAGTTTTTCAAGTACAATTTCTCCGATAGAAAAGTGCGCTGAGTATACTGAACCCCTATATATAGCCTTCGTGGATTATGAGAAAGCATTTGACTCGGTCGAAACCCTAGCAGTCATTCAGGCATTACGGAACCAGGGGGTAGATGAGCATTATGTAAGAATACTAGAGGATATCTACCATCATCCTCCATAGGGAGAGCAGTAAAATACCTATAAGGAAGAGTGTCAGACAAGGAGACACAATCTCTCCAATGTTATTCACAGCATGCTTACAAGAAGTATTCAGAACTTTGGACTGGGAACAGGTGGGAGTAAGGGTTAATGGAGAATGCCTCAGTAACCTCAGATTTGCTGATGACGTTGCCTTGCTAAGTAACTCGGGGGACGAATTGCAAAGCATGCTTCCCGCACTGGGCGAATAGAGTAGAACCGTGGGCCTGAAAATTAATATACAGAAAACTAAAGTAATGATCAATAACCTCGGGACAGCACAGCAGTTTGAGATAGGTGGCGAGGCAGTGCAAGTGGTAAGCGAATATATCTACTTAGGCCAAGTTGTGACCCCAGATCCCAACCATGAGGCAGAGATAATTAGAAGGATCAGAATGGGGTGGGGTGCATATGGCAGACATTCTCAGATAATGAATAGCAGCCTACCATTGTCACTGAAGAAGAAAGTGTATGACAGCTGCATCTTACCGGTACTCACCTACGGGGCAGAAACTTGGAGGCTCACTAAGAGGGTTCAACTTAAATTGAGAACGACTCAGCGGGCAATGGAGCGGAAAATGATAGGTGTAACATTAAGGGACAAGAAGAGAGCGGAGTGGGTCCGGGAGCAAACTGGTGTTAAAGACATATTAGTAGAAATTAAGAAGAAGAAATGGACGTGGGCAGGGCATGTAATGCGAAGGCAAGATAACCGCTGGTCATTAAGGGTAACAGAGTGGATCCCTAGAGAAGGCAAGCGTTGCAGGGGGCGGCAGAAAGTTAGATGGGCAGATGAGATCAAGAAGTTTGCGGGAATAAATTGGTCACAGTTGGCACAGGACCGAGATAATTGGAGAATAATGGGAGAGGCCTTTGCCCTGCAGTGGGCGTAGATAGGCTGGTGATGATGATGATGATATATATATATATATATATATATATATATATATATTGTAAGGGCCTTGAAGGAAATCCGCTACAGGACGTTTATTAGGCGTAGCAGTTCTCGCGGAACACACACTCAGCTGGCGGCGAAGACGCGGACACGAGCCCCGACGTGGAAGATGATGATGAGGATGACTATCAGAGGAAGATGCGGTATGGGATAGTGGCCCCTAGGTAACTGTGGTAGCGGTCAATGTCCCAAAGGGCTGGCGCACGACTAACTGCTCACATCAATTCCCCCCTGTGGACGAGGCGGCCACCCGGCCGCAAGTGTTGGGGAAGCGCGGCGCACGAACGGCTTGAGGTGTGAGACGTGCACGACTTCCGTGCCACGGTAGCGGCGGTCCAGTGGGGCGGAATTAGGGGCGACACGATAGTTCACTGGGGAGGTTTCTTCAAGCACTGTGTAGGGACCCGTGAAGCGGCGCAAAAATTTCTCACATAATCCTGGCCTACGCGTGGGAGTCCAAAGTAGAACCTCGTCGCCCGGCCTGAAGCGAACAGCACGGTGAGAGGCGTCGTAGCGATTCTTTCGATCCTGTTGGCCGGTTTCTATATTCAGACGGGCAGCTCGGGGGCAGTGGTTAAGGCGGGAGACGAACTGCTCAGAGAGCGGGCTTGATGCGGATACAGGAGCCGATAAAAATGAAGCGTCGAGCATGAATGGTGGGTCGCGGCCGTAGACGAGGAAAAATGGAGAATAGCCGGTCGTTTTTTGAACTGCAGTGTTATAGGCGAACGTAACGAACGGGAGACTCACGTCTCAGTTGGTATGGTTAGGCTGTATATACATTGAAATCATATCAGAGAGAGTCCGATGAAATCGTTCAGTCAACCCATTGGTCTGTGGATGATAGGCGGATGTAGTCTTATGAACAGTGTTCGACGTACGCAGAACTTCTTCAACAATAGTCGATAAAAATTTCCTGCCCCGATCACTTAAAAGGACACGAGGGGCACCATGACGCAGTAGGATGGAACGCAAGAAGACATCTGCGACCTCTGAAGCACATCCAGAGCGAATGGGTGCTGTCTCCGCATAACGTGTTAAGTGGTCCAGGGCGGTCACAATCCAGCGGTAGCCAGAATCTGTGCAGGGCAACGGTCCGTAAAGGTCTATGCCAATGGTTTCGAATGGCGTAGAAGGGCAAGGAAGTGGCTGCAACAGTCCGGCAGGTGGTGATGTGGATCGTTTGCGCTGCTGACACGAAGTGCACGAAGCGACGTAGCGGGCCACGTAGTTGGAAAGTCCAGGCCAAAAGAAGCGACCGCGGACGCGATCATATGTTTTGTCGAAGCCTAGGTGACCCGCTGTGGCATCGTCGTGAAGGGCTTTCAAAATCTGCGGCTGGATGGCGCGCGGTGCAACGGGAACCCATTCGTGGCCAGATACGTGATGGTTAATACGATGCAGCACACCATTGAAAATTCGGAAGCTCTGAAGTTGACGACGGGACCGACTGTTGGGAGGCTGCGTTGAGCCGGTAAGACGGTCGATTATCATACGGCAGTAGAGGTCTTGTCTTTGAAGTTCTGGGAGGCGTGACAGGTCAACCGATGTGCAGTTGATAGGTGCGACAGGGAGCACCTTGTCTGGTGGCGCCGATGTTGAAATAGTGTCAGGCGGCTGCAGTGGGCAACGCGAAAGAGCATCGGCATCGAGGTGCTTCTTCCCGGATCGGTACGTGACAGTGAAGTCATATTCCTGAAGACGAAGTATCCAGCGTCCGAGGCGTCCTGATAAATTCTTGAGCGTCTGCAACCAGCATAGCGCATGGTGGTCCGTCACGACCGTGAAGTGCCTGCCGTAGAGGTAGGGTCGAAACGTCTGAACGGCCCAAACCACGGCAAGACACTCCTGCTCGGTGATAGTATAGTTCTTCTCCGCGGAACTGAGGGAGCGACTGGCGTACGAAATAGCCCGCTCCCGACGCTGTTGATCCGACTGCAAGAGAACCGCACCGATCCCATGGCCACTAGCGTCAGTATGAAGGATGACAGGCTTCGATTCATCAAAATGGCACAGTATAGGCTCTGATGTGAGCGCGGCCTTAAGCTGCTGAAAAGCCTCTTCGCAGTCATCTGACCACTGAAACGAAGTTCCGGAGTGGAGGAGCTTGTTGAGCGGTGAAGCAACTGTTGTGAAGTTGCATACAAAACGGCGGAAGTAAGACGCCAGGCCAAGAAAGCTACGCAGCGCCTTTTGTTGCTGAGGACGCGGGAACTCGACGACAGCAGCCACCTTCTCTGGGTCAGGTCGGATACCCTTCTTGCTCACGACGTGGCGTAAGACTTGGATGCTGCGAGTGGCGAAATGGCATTTCTTAGTATTTAGCTGAAGGCCCGCACTGGCGAGGCACGCGAGGACCTCATCCAGCCGTCTCAAGTGCTCAGCAAAGCTTGAAGAAAAAATAACAATATCGTCCAGGTAACAAAGACAAGTCTTCCATTTAAGGCCCCTGAGTACAGTGTCTATCATACGCTCAAACGTTCCAGAAGCGTTACAAAGTCCAAAAGGCATCACATTGAACTCGTAGAGTCCATCAAGGGTGGCGAAGGCTGTCTTTTCTTTATCGGCCTCGTGCATTGGAATCATACAATAACCAGAGCGGAGATCGAGGCTGGAGAAATATTCCGGTCCTTGGGGACAGTCCAAGGCATCATCAATGCGAGGCATTGGGTATACAACCTTCCGCGTGATTTTATTTAGTGCGCGGTAATCGATGCAAAATCGAACAGACCCGTCTTTTTTCCGTACCAATACCACAGGGGATGACCAAGGACTCTTAGATGGACGTATAATTTTGCGCTGCAGCATGTCGGCAACATTGTCGCTGATGATTTTTCGCTCAGATAAGGACACCAGGTATGGGCGGCGGCGAATAATACGGGATCCGTCTGTTTCAATGCGATGCTTTGCCACGGATGTCTGACCAAGTGTAGGGTATTGAGAGTCAAATAAAGCTTTGTGCCGGTGCAGGAGAGTCAGCCAGCAGTCGGTTTTCGGTGGGGAGAGGTCAGAGCTAATTCTCGCGGCAAGGTCAGGGTGGGGAGGCATAGGACGAGATTGGGAAGTGGAGGAAACAGAACAAAGCGGAAGAACAGAGACGGCTTCGGAGTCCGCAGCGGTAGCGATTGTGGTGCCTTGACGTAGGAGGATCGTTTCCGGTGTAGTGTTCGTGGCGACTAGCAACGCAGACCCATGCGAGAAACGTACAAGACAAGTTGCGACAACGATTCCCCTTGGTAGAAAACGAGTGCTGGGAATTAGGAGCACGTCCCCATCGCGGAAATGGCCACCACGAATAGAAATTCTTGTCTCACAGCCAGGCCTAAGAACAAAATCTGCACTCGCCACCACGCGACACTGCGGAACATCGGGGTTGCTGTCCGTATGCCCGGTAGGGTCGATCGCAATGTCCGGGTTTCGGCAGAAGATGACAGCAGACGCCGACGAGAGGAAATCCCACCCTAGAATCAATTCATGGGAGCAGCAAGACAAGACCGCGCACTGGATGTGGTGTCGAATTCCCTCAATGAAAGCGCGCACTGTACAGAATCCAGACGGCTCTAGCACAACTTGATTGGCACCACACAATGAGGGGCCAGTGTACGGGGTTCGTACTTTTCGGAGCCGTGAACACAAATTTTCGCTAATGACGGATATGCTGGCTCAGGTGTCAACGAGGGCATCAACATCACAACCTTCAACGTTCACATGTAATGTATTCGACGGTCTTGTTGGAGGAGTTCTTGGCTTTTCGACTAACGCAGTTTCCCCTCCAAAAACTGCAGGCGCTAGTTTTCCGATTGGTAGTTCGTGGGGTCGGACGCGGGTCGTAGGGGCGAGACAGAACGACGATATGGCGAGGGAGATCGGCGGCGGCGTGACGAACGCTCGTTGTAAGGTGTATCAACTGGGGCCGGAGGCGGCGAGTACCGTCGCGTTGGAGAGACGTACTGGTTTCGCGGATCGCCGTAGGCAAAGCGGACGTCACGTTCAAAAGGTGCATATCCTCGCCTCTCATCCTGCTGACGTCGTCGACAGAAACGGGAGATGTGTCCGCGGATTCCGCAATAATAGCAGACAGGTCGATCATTCGAAAAAGCCCGGCGCACAGGTCGGACGCCGTTGTAGTAAGTCTGGAAGGGGCTGCCGATGAGATGCCACTCAAGTGTCCATGAGCCGGCGGGACTTCCATTGGTAAGGGTGGTTTCGCCGCGATCGCCGAATATGACGGCATGGTTGGGACTGGAACCGAAGGCATCGTTGGGACGATACCCGCCATGGAGGCCAACTCCTGTTTTACAAGGTCGCGCAAATGAGGGGCGTCCGAGCGAATGCTATCCCGTGATGAAGCAGGTGGGTCACGCAGCTGCAGCTCTTCACGGATGATACTGCGTATCATCACCAGCCTATCTACGCCCACTGCAGGGCAAAGGCCTCTCCCATTATTCTCCAATTACCTCGGTCCTGTGCCAACTGTGACCAATTTATCCCCGCAAACTTCTTGATCTCATCTGCCCATCTAACTTTCTGCCGCCCCCTGAAATGCTTGCCTTCTGTAGGGATCCACTCTGTTACCCTTAATGACCAGCGATTATCTTGCCTTCGCATTACATGCCCTGCCCACGTCCATTTCTTCTTCTTAATTTCTACTAATATGTCTTTAACACCAGTTTGCTCTCTGACCCACTCCGCTCTCTTCTTGTCCCTTAATGTTACACCTATCATTTTCCGCTCCATTGCCCGCTGAGTCGTTCTCAATTTAAGTTGAACCCTCTTAGTGAGCCTCCAAGTTTCTGCCCCGTAAGTGAGTACCGGTAAGATGCAGCTGTCATACACTTTCTTCTGAAGGAAGAAAGTGTATGATACTGCGTATGAGGGCGCGCAAATTCACGTCTTCCGGCAGCTCATTGGGGCCAGCGTCCTGGTGCAAACGAATAGACTGTAGCTCGTCCAAGCGTTGGCACGTTGTTCGCACATCGCTGACGCTCGCAGGATTTTGGACTGCAAGAGCGTTGAATGCGAAAGGAGCGATGCCCTTCAGGAGGTGGCGAACTTTGTAGGCTTCTGGCATCGCAGCATCCACTCGGCAACAGAGAGCAAGGACATCCTCAATGTATGAGGCGTACGTCTCTTCAGGGTGTTGGACACGGGAAGCTAACTCCCTTTTGGCAATGGCCCAACGGGTGCTTGGAGTGGGGAAAATCTTCCGAATCTCTTCCTTAAAGTAGGTCCAATCAGTGATACGGCTGCACTCGTTTAGGAACCATGCTTTTGCCACCTTTGTCAGGTAGAAACCAACGATGTAGAGCTTGAAGGAGTCGTCCCATCGGTTAAATGCACTCACCCTCATAAACTGGTCCAACCAGTCATCCACGTCCTCACCGCGGAGCCCGGCGAAAAACGGTGGGTCGCGCTGGTGGCTGGTGATCGTAAATATCGGAGCCGCAGCAGCGGCGGCGCCAGCAGTTTGGCTCGCGGCTTCACGCTGCATAGCCTTTGGTGGTAAACGGCGTCCGGAACGGAGCTCCAGGGGTGCAGTGGGCAGACGTAGAGGTACTGGGATCGAGGTAGACCTCCACCACTTGTAAGGGCCTTGAAGGACAGTCGCTGAAGGACGTTTATTAGGCGTAGCAGCTCTCGCGGAACACACACTCAGCTGGCGGCGAAGAGGCGGACACGAGCCCCGACGTGGAAGATGATGATGAGGATGACTATCAGAGGAAGATGAGGTATGGGATAGTGGCCCCTAGGTAACTGTGGT
Organism: Haemaphysalis longicornis; assembly: GCF_048455015.1. NCBI lineage: Eukaryota > Metazoa > Arthropoda > Arachnida > Ixodida > Ixodidae > Haemaphysalis > Haemaphysalis longicornis. Next base: position 4,317,654 of record NW_027526233.1, on the reverse strand, counting down.
AGCGGTCAATGTCCCAAAGGGCTGGCGCATGACTAACTGCTCACAATATATATATCTATATATATATATATATATATATATATATATATATATATATATATATATATTCCGCGGTTTATAACGCATTCCTTGAGGAATACGTTGTAAACTGCGCCGATAAATTTATGTTCTCTACTTTTTCATATATATCTGGAAAAAGAAAAAGTAGAGAACATAAATTTATCGGCGCAGTTTACAACGTATTCCTCAAGGAATGCGTTATAAACCGCGGAATATTGAGGAATACGGTGCAACGTAATCCTCAAGGAATACGTTGCTCGTTCCAAGCACGACGTTTTAGCCCCATAGCCCGAGTTTACGCTCGTCTTTATACAATGCAGGTCCTTGCCTTTTATATCAGTTTTGGACTTCACGGGACATGGAACAAAAATTAAAAAAATGGAGCAAGAGTTTTTGTATGAAGGCGTGTGTTTCCATCTTGTGAAAGGACAGACCTTTCGTGCTTCTTTAGAGTACCAGAAATCTTCTCAACGTGGTGACTTCTGGGACGAGCATTCGATTAAGAAATGAGGTTGCCAGCATATCTTAATGAGCGTGTCGGTTGAGAAATGTGACGGCGGCTTCAGTTTTTCTACAGAAACCGCCGGCGGGAATCGAAACCACGATATCGTGCTGCCAAGCGGAACGCGTCAGTACACGATAATCGTGGTAGCTGGTTTTGATGACGTGGACTCGCATTGAACTTTGAAAATTTTTAAACTCGCTCTTTCAAATGCGGTCATTGTTTACAAATGCAGAAAAGCAAGCGCACCGTTGGTACTCTTCCGCATTGGGCTATTCTTGCCCAATGGCGAAGCTATGAAATGGTAACAACGTCAACCTATCGTTGCAAACCGATAAGACCCCACTATTGTACTTCAACATGCGAATACAAAATTAATGCGGCAATTTTATTTTGAAAATAATAAAATAAAGATTAAAAACTTTTCTCTATGGATTATTCGAATTATTAAAGATTGTGCGGCAAGAATATTCACCCTATATTTTACTCTAATCTATTTAGTAGTTGTATAGTTTTTCAGTTTGCGTGTTTTTGGTCTTATTAACCATTGTCATGCACCTGTATGTGTTATAGCCCCCCTATGTAATACCATCCTGTGAGAGGGCCCTTAGGGGTATTATAAATAAATAAATAAATAAATAAATAAATAAATAAATAAATAAATTTAACTTCGTACAGTCGAAAATGAACGTGGAGTTGGTTTGCGTCGCACCCTGTATGTGAATATTCTTTTTTGTACAAACAACTATGGGGGGCCCTGAAAGTTTCCCAAAAATAGCAGTGATAAATTTTACTTGCAACTTGAGCTCGCTCTAGTCAAGAGCGAAACTGAAAATGATTCAATAAAAATCTACCAGCCGTCTTTGTCAAAGATCCTCTTAACTTTTCCGCGTAATAGCTACCCTGTGAGAGTTCCCGCATATCTTTAAAGAGAGTGAGAGTTTGGTTTGAAAAAGTGTGAAGTGCAGTCGTAGAGGACAGTTTACTTTTAAACATTTGTAGGCACCGCACGCCATCGGTGCTAATTCAGAGGAAGCTCTCCCAAGCAAAATCAGCAAAGGTGGGGCTTCGCGTGAAGATTAAAATGACAGAAATATTTAGAGCAAAGAACGTAATAAACAATTTAAAAATCGGCTTCCGTTTTAAAGTATCCGGAAGTACTAAATAAAAACCTTAACATTGTAGAACCTCGTGCTGTGTGCTTTGTCACCATGCTGTTTTATTTCCTATTATAATCAAAATAAAAGTGTTCACTTGAATTTGGTGTTTTTAACACGGAAGTGTTTTATGCCCGGGTACACCAAGGTCTGACCGGCGTTACATCTGTCACGGAAATGACGTCACCAGATAAACTTCCATTGACGCGGCTGCGCCCGTATTCGACCCATTACTTCTCTCGCCGCAACGGGAGGTATACAGCGCTCCGCCCACTGCGCTACAACTTCAAGCGGAAGTAGGTCTATGCGAACGCGCCCTATACCCTTCCCACTACTTTCTTCATTCAGCTGGCGTCTAGGAGATGATGCTGTCTAGGAGAAGTGAAGCGAAGTAGTTCATCATGACAATAATTAGCGCCGACAGTTGACGCCTCGATGCCAGCGTCTTCGTGTAAAGCGGTATTCACACGACGGAGTGTTTCAGCGGAGAAATCCGAGGGAGGTCGTGACGTCACTGCAGGCGGACTTCCGCTCGGCCAGCTCCTTCGCTCGCACGGAGGATGCGTCTGTCGGACGGACATCACTGTTTGCAGTCGCCTATCTCTAAAGCAGAGCTGCCGTAGCACCGCCGATTCGGCGACGGCGGCAATTTCTGCTAAAGCCCCTACGTACTGACCTTGTCTGCCGCCCAAAAATTGGCCGTGGACGTAGTGGGTCCGGTGGCGGCATGGCCAACTCCCGTTACAAGCACGTCTGTTTCATCTTGCAGATTGCCGTTATCACCAGCTGCCCCGATGTTCTGCTCCCTGACCCTTCAAGTGACGCACCGCGCAGGCTCCTGCTACGACTGAACAGCGCTGAAACCAACTGCGATGGTAGTGCTGCGCCGGTGCAAGGAGGCATTCTTGTTCGTGTGATGGACTGTCCGTTCATTGGAGTGCCTTTCTCAAGTCAGCTGTACTACACACAGCACAGTGGAACGGTGGCGCTGCCAGCGAGGATCCCCAAGGATTTAAGAGCCGCACCGTGGGACCGCCACTTCAGTGGGTCCGGTGGCGGCATGGCCAACTCCCGTTACAAGCACGTCTGTTTCATCTTGCAGATTGCCGTTATCACCAGCTGCCCCGATGTTCTGCTCCCTGACCCTTCAAGTGATGCACCGCGCAGGCTCCTGCTACGACTGAACAGCGCTGAAACCAACTGCGATGGTAGTGCTGCGCCGGTGCAAGGAGGCATTCTTGTTCGTGTGATGGACTGTCCGTTCATTGGAGTGCCTTTCTCAAGTCAGCTGTACTACACACAGCACAGTGGAACGGTGGCGCTGCCAGCGAGGATCCCCAAGGATTTAAGAGCCGCACCGTGGGACCGCCACTTCAGTGGGTCCGGTGGCGGCATGGCCAACTCCCGTTACAAGCACGTCTGTTTCATCTTGCAGGTAACTTACAATTGTAAATGCTACAGAAGTGATAATAGTTGTTTGCTGCTGCTGCCGGACCCTCTGAATTGTTCTGCTGTTGTGCATTGTCTAAGAATGTCTTTGTTGATGCTTTGCGGCGACATTGAGACCAACCCTGGCCCAACCACAGAAGATATGCTATCACAACTGCTAGCCGGTCAGGCTCGTATCAGCAATGAATTAGCTAGCCTAAATTCAAAGGTTGCGACCTTTGATATTCGTCTAAAGACTGTTGAGGAAATGGCGGCGTCTATGTCAAACATTGTACCACGTGTAACTGAATTGGAGCATACCGTTGGTAAGCTTCAAGAACTAGTAGACAAGCTTGACCGTCAGAATGATGAGCTGGAAAATAGACTACGTAAAACAATCTAGTAATTTATGGATTGCCTGAAACTCTTACTGAAACGGCCGACGGCTTACTTAAATCTGTCGTAGATCTAATATCAGTTAAACTCGCTGTAAAATGCGATGATATAGAACGTTGCCACAGGCTTGGGGCTGCAAAAGGGCGTAAACCTCGACCGGTGATCATAAAATTACTGGATTACCGGACAAAGCTTTCTATCTTGACTAACGCCCGAAAACTTAAAGGAACTCCGGTATATATCAATGAGGACTATTCTGCGCGTGTGCGGCTTGCGCGTAGGGCACTGTGGCAGAACTCGGAAGATTTGCGCAAGGATGCTGCTAAATATAAACTCAAACGTGACACGCTCATGATCGACGACGTTTGTTACATGTGGGATAATGTAAAGAATGCCATTATCAAGGTTCCAGCGCAATCACCTTCGAAACTATCTGGCCCTGTGTCCTCGGCGCCTCACAAATTGGCTTCTACGCAAATGCCTGGCACAAACTCAACTTCGTCCGGTTCTACCTCAGCGAGTGCTGATTGACGCGGTGATCAGAAGATAACTATCCTCAATGTAAATGCGCGGAGCATAGTCAACAAAATTGAAGCTTTCACGTGTTTCGTGGAATGTCACAGTCCATCAATCGTTTGCCTTACTGAGACTTGGCTAAATGATTCTGTTATGGACAGCGAAATTCTGCCTGATGGTTATGTACTTCTTCGAAAAGACAGAAATGGTGGTCGGGGTGGTGGTGTAGCAGTTCTCATTAAAACAAGTCTTACATTTTCTTTATTACCTGAACTCCCGGGCACCGAATCTATTTGGTGCAAAATTTACATTCGAGGTATTGTAATAGCTGTTGGTGTTCTTTATCGCCCACCCAATTCTGATGATATTTTCCCTGCTATTACTGATTACCTTGTGAGGAATAAGTTGAGCGATTTTAAACTGTTGTTGGCTGGGGATTTCAATCTTCCTTGCGTTGACTGGAGCTTGCTTATTCCAACTGGCCGTGACAGGGCGCTTTGCGCTTCTCTCATCGACCTAGCCGTTTCGTTTGGGTTAACTCAACTGGTGGATTCTGAAACCCGCGAAGATTCAATTTTAGACCTCATGTTTGCAAACCAGCAACTCTTGTCCCATGGAGTAAACTGTGAGGTTCTTGAAGGTTTATCTGACAACAAAGCTGTCGAAGTCGTCTTGAACATAGAGTGTCCTGCCCAAAAACCTCAGTTTAAAGCTGTCCTCAACTTTTCTGCAGCTGATGATACTTCAATACTCGATACTTTAGCCTCATCTTTCCATGAATTCCAGTCCGGTAGCGAACGTTGCAATGTAGACACATTGCTTTTTAAATTTTGTGATATTGTTCGTGAATGCCTGTCGAAATACGTGCCCCGTAAACATATCAAACGGAACCCTCGGCGCCCATGGTACAATAGGGAAATAATTCAGCTCACCCGTCGCATTAAGCGCTTACGTAAGCATCATCATTCGAAGTCTAAGGGTAACGCTTCTCTGCTTAGCACGCTGAGGCGTAAATTAGGAGCTAAAATAAAAGAGGCCAAGAGCTTTTACTTTAATACTACCTTACCGACATTTATGAAAAATAATCCTCCAGATTCTGGAGATCAATCAGGCCCGCAGTTTCTGCCCCTTCTTCGTTCATTCTTGATGACCAGTCTTGTTCTCATCCTGAAACGATAGCGAATGCCTGTAACAACTATTTTAAAACTGTTTTTTCCGCCGATAACGGCATCAACCCCTTATTTTCTGCGTGCAGAAATCTTCCCGCTCTCTCAAATCTAGAAGTAACTACCTCTGGAATACACAACCTCATATTAAATCTTGATGTTACGAAAAGCTCTGGTACTGACGGTATCCCAAATATGTTTCTAAAGCGTTACTCGGAATGGTGTGCGTACTACCTTACTGTAATATTTAAAAAATCTTTAACCTCTGCAACAGTTCCCAAGCTGTGGAAATTGGCAGACGTCGTGCCCGTATTTAAGTCCGGAAACAAGCAAATAATACCTAATTACAGGCCTATATCTTTACTTTCTACGAGCTCTAAACTATTAGAGCATATCATACACAAACACATTGTGGAATACCTAAACGCAAACAATGTTCTTTCCCGATCGCAGCACGGCTTTCGTGCCGGCTATTCTACTGTTACACATTTGCTTGAATTCACGCACGATATTGCTTCTTCCCTTAATAACCGAGGACAGCTTGACGCTATATTTATTGACTATTCTACGGCCTTTGATTTGGTTTGCCACACTAAACTTTTAGTCAAACTGCGAGCATATTTTGGTCAGAGCAGGCTGGTCGACTGGATTGCAGACTACTTGCGGTTGCGCTCCCAATTTGTTTCGTTTAACTGCGCAAAATCATCAGAGGTACAGATCACATCTGGGGTGCCTCAAGGCTCAGTTCTTGGGCCGCTTTTGTTCATTATATTTATAAACGACGTAGCAGATATCATCGGTGACACTGCAGTAAAACTTCGAATGTACGCAGATGACTGTGTTATCTACAATACGATCTCTAACGCGCATGATCAGGTGGAGTTAAATAACGTTTTTTCGTTGTTCTGTAACTGGAGTGAGACCTGGCAAATGTGCATAAATTTCAAAAAGACTGTGGTCATGACCTTTTCAAACAAAAAACGCCCCCTTCCTTTCACTTATGCAAGTGACAACGTCACTCTAACCCATGTTGCGGAGTTTAAGTACCTCGGTGTAACTTTAACATCCAATTTAAAATGGCATAAACATGTCGAAACAATCTGCAACAAAGCTCTTCGAAAACTTTGGTATCTTAGACGCACGTTAAGCAACTCGACAAAAGAATGCAAACTGACAGCGTATAAAACCTTAGTCAGGCCTATTCTCGAATATGGATCGGTTGTTTGGTCCCCTCACCACAAGCACGACAAAGCGAAGTTGGAATCTGTACAAAAAAAGGCAATCAGGTTTATTTTTCGTCGCTATGACAGGCAGTTCCCGCCCACTTCGCATGCGCATGATTTATCTTTGCAGTCTCTCGAACATCGGCACAATGGTGACCGTGTCATCCTCCTGCATAAAATAGTTCATACGAGCACATGTGTTTTGGCGCCCATTTCTTTTGTTGCTCCTTCCGCACGCTGTACTCGACGATCTGATCCCCTGAACATTGTGCCATTCCGGTCGAATCTTGATTGTTTTAAATTTTCTTTTTTTCCACGGACTGTGGAATTATGGAATGAGCTTGATGGGTGTCTGCGCAGACTCGGTGCTGCGCAATTTGAGAAAGACTTACGTAATAATGTGTTTTGTTGAACTGTGCTGTTCTCTCTGCTGAAACTCTGTACTCACTCCTGCTATGTCTCAGAAACTGAGACAGCAGTATTTGTAAATAAAATAAATAAAATGCAGGCGCTGCCGGGGGTTGTTGTTGTTGTTGTTGTTCCTTTTCGAATAGAGAACAGCACGGGACGCACGAGGCAGTGGGTTACACCATTTGCCAAGCGTGCTCGTCTCGTGCCGGCCCAGGAAGACACCAGCAACACTGTCGCTCCAGGAGCCATAGAAGGGTAAGACACCACCGGGCGTTCAGCAAGCCGAGCATGCGCAGTGGGGGTGTGGACGGCGTAACAGCGACAACGACAAGGGACGGACATAGCCCCGACCACGGAGTGGCCCCGGCCATGAGATGCTTCGCATCTATTGATTGATTGTGGGGTTTTACGCGCCGACGCAACGCAGGCGATGAGGCGCGCCGTAGTGGAGGGCTCCGGATTAATTTTGACCACCTGGGGATCTTTATCGTGCGCCGAAATCTCGTACACACGGGCGTTTTTGCTTTTCGCCTCCATCAGAAAAGCGGCCGCCGCGGCCGGGAATCGAACCCGCGACCTCGTGCTCAGCAGCGCAACGCCTTAGCCACTGAGCCACCGCGGCGGGTTGCTTCGCATCTAATAAGAATAGAGTTCCTGTAACCGCTCTAGAACTTGAGTCGCGGCCAGCTGCCCGACGAGCAGACAAAATCTCGCCGCCTCCGCCGCCAAGCATCGGATCGTTTGTAGCTCGCGAGCAGAAGCTCCGAACTCCGATCGGAGCGGTGCGCCGGAGAGAAACCGTGACGTAGAGGTCACGTGGCGCGCACTCCTAGGAGCCAAACGGCGGATTTCTCCGTCGTGTGAATACCCCTTAAGCGGGACGCGGGTGAATTGAGGCATACTCCGCCACCTACTGCTCTCGGTTCGGTTTTGTTCGCACGCTTTACAAGAGGCTGGGGTTTCAGTCGGATTTACGCAATGTTCGGGCCCGTGCAATCCAGTGTGTAGCGTTTATGCGCCTTACGGTGGCATACCGACGTCATATAAATAGCGATGTGCAAGTTTATATGGATGCACAATAACTGCTCCCGTGAAGGCACATTTCACTTTCGTGTTTTACCGATTCCTATGAAAGAGGCATTGGTTTCTTAGTTGGCTTCTGTGTTCCTGTCTGTCGTAACTCCCTTGTGTGTGGGAAACACTGGGATCACCCCTGGCTCTACTCGTAAATAGACGTACACGTGCGAAGCGGTAGTGGAAGCACATATTCCATGAACAGCCATATAAATGTCCTCTGCAGGCGTCTGAGCCCAGCAAGGAGTAATTTCCAGCTCGTGATGCAACATTTGGGGCCGTTACGCACAGCATAGTGGCTGCACTGACTCAAATGGGAGCACGGGTAATGCCGTATTAACGGCGCAAGACGGCATAACTTGGACACCCCTATCAATAAAAAGTAAACAGATCAAATCATTGAAGCAAAGTGCTGTCGGCGAAGTGACTCGCGCCTAATGTGCCCTTTAATGGCGGCGAGAAGCCGCCAGATATTAGAGGGAAGTCCGCCTTTGCCTCACTCGCCCCGCCAGAAATAAAGATCACAAAAACGCTCAGAGCTTTAAAAACAAGCATCTTCCACTCGGGTAGACCAGGCTGACGTTGGTGTCGTCTACCATCATTTTGTTCCCGCACCCGCTGCCTTCTCCGGCATGTGACGCATCGCTGCTCCCCTGGTTCGCGACTGGCACCGACGCCGCGAAAGACATAAAACCAACTGGAACAGATCCATGGGTGTGCGGACCACCGTACGGTCTGCGGGAGGTTTCGAGACAGGACCCGATTGGCCGATACGTACTAAATCGGAACGCCCCGGCATGGGGGATGCTGCCGCTTCAGTTGGAGTTACGTGCAGAATGAGTGGAAGAGAACACTTGGGGAGAAACCTTTGCACTGGCTCTCGCTGGTCAGATGTCGCTTTGGTTAGCTTGGAGCACCCAGGCTGAAGACAGTAAAAGTCAAGCAACGAAGTTTTCTCATATGTTTATAAACTGGTATTTTTTTCTTCTTCTGATGATAATGTACTTCAGCACAAGTGAACAGAGACGCCATCCTTTTGTCCATTCAAACGACACATTTTATTCATTAATAAAAGGAGACCCAAAAGCCTCACGAGCGTTTCTACGTCCAATGCGTCCTAACACGAGAGGTAATTAAAGGGTAGAGAATGCCTGTTCCAGTAATTCTAACAGAGAAGCCACATTGTGCCCTTGCGAAATGTAGGCTTATAAGTGCACTTAATTACTGTCGAATGCCCCGGAAAATAACTTTTATAAAAATAACTTTTCACCAGCTCAACTTCCGCAATTGGCGGTGAAATAATATTCAGAGTCGGTGTAGCATGCAGGCGGAAAGCGTTACACAGGAGTGAAATTGGAGAGAAATTTTTTAACACATTCCAGCAGGAGTAATTAACGCACAAATTCCCACACTCTTCGCACTTCTCCGGGTATCGCTCATTGTTTACTGCACAAACAACTCCATTCCTGTACACACAATCACGCTATTAATCTAAAATGACTGTAGCTAGCATCGCAGCGATGAAAGGGTGATCTATACACTTCTCCTCCATTGCATCAAATTCAACCTGGGGGAGGAACACGGTGGCGCTGGAAAAATATTTTGGTGGAGCGGGAGGTTGTGCAGCAGTATTTACCCGCTCCTTCCCTCTGTACCTCAATGGCGTGATTAGTTTTCTTTGTTTTGTCTCGCTCCGCACTTTACCAAAAATGACCCTTGCCATTTTTTTAGAAAGCACAAACTAAATATTTTCCGCAATAGCCTTCAGCTGCGAAAACAGTTTTATACGCATTCAAACAGAGCGGGCGTCTGCATACTGCTTGCAACATACTGCAAGTAGTTTAACATGGCGCAGCCGGGGCCCCAGAAAGGACTTCCGTCACCTTCGGCACTTCCGTGAGGGTGATATCGTAAGACCCTTTGGATGTTCCTGCCCTGACCCTTCATGGCCCATTTTTCTCCCTTTTACTTTGGTGTTACACCCCAACCGTCAACAAAGCAGTTGTGCTGATATGAACTGGAAGGCCTTCCCCACATTTCAGGCAGTTCAAGTATAAAATTACAAGCAATTGAAGCCACATCAACAACTTGCTAGCAAGTGTCGTGTCTAAGCCGCTACAACCCAGCGTGGGCGGCAAGGGACATTCAAATGTTATTGACGCCGCAGGGGCGCTCGGGAACTGCTAAGCAGCTGATCAGTCAGATTACTAAAAATTAACTCTAGAGTGTACTAATAGCTCTGGCTGTGGATCTCCCAAATGGAGTATAGTCGTAATTTTGGCAGGGTTGTGATACCTCATTTTTCTTCAGAAAGGGGGTATGTCAACAATGCCTTGTGACTAGTGAAACGTGACTAGTGAAATGCCGGCACAAGACGAGGAGTTGTAAGCCTTACAACCACACACAAAACAACGGCCATCAGAGGAGTGCATAACTTGTTTAACCGCAGAGAATGGCTCTTGCTTAGCGGGGATTTCCTTAACTTTAGGCCTGCTATTACTGAACAAGAGACCGTATTGCAGGCCTCGGGTACTGAATTTTACTTTCTATGGCTGTGTGTAGTACAGTCGCCAGCAAAAGTTTGCGGGATGTGCGGCGCGTGGCCGAGCGGTGCAAAACTGCATTGCTGCGCCATCTGCACCCAGCGAGCGCCGGGTCGAGGCTCAAGGAACTGGCGGGCTAGGCGCGCTTTGCGCATGCCTGTCCTTTATTCGTTACCGGGCATCTGTGTTCACTCGCTTGCCCGTGACATGCTCTCGATATTCGCGGCAGCCGCGGTGGTGCCGCGTGACCATCGCTGTCGTTCTGCTATCACTGGTGCTACAAAATACGCAGCCCGCGGCCGCCGTTTGCGTGGCGCGCAGCATTCAATAAATCTCATCTTTCAAGTGATGTAATGGTCTACGACTAAATTTATTTTACAGGAGCTAATGAAGGCTACCTGTTGGCAACTGCGTACCTCGATGTGGTGCTTAGAAAAAAGTCGCGTCACCAAATATAATCTTGCGGCAAAGCAAAGTTTCTGGGGAAAGATCTAGGTCTCAATGTAATGTAGGTCTCATGTAAACATTATACTGAAATTGACCGTGAGGACGACCGTTAGCATTACGCCGAATCACATTTACTTGCCATAATTAGTTTTTAGGGAAGCCGTAAACGATGCGGCATTCAATACATGACAGACTAAGGAAGACGTACAGTTACAGAAAATGGCTGTAACTCTTGTTTTGTTGGAACTACCCCAAAGAAAATTTTGTGATAATTAGCCCCTGAGACGACTACAACGGCAATTATGGGTCAGCTGACAGTTTATCGGTGCTTAGGTTAAAAATAAAATAAAAGTATTTCCTATTCAACCACCACTGCCTCTTGAAAGATAAGGCCGGGTTCAGACTGTCCGCAACTGTCGTACCTAACTTTAAAGAATGACGTCATTTCATGTCTCAATCCACCGAACAGCGTGACATGCCGTCTTTTTACGTCCATGGATCATGATATGGCTTTTGCGTCGATAGTCTGAACATAACCTAAGATTTATTCAACGTTGCGCGCCGCGCAAACGGCGGCCGCGGGCTGCGTATTTTGTAGCACCAGTGATAGCACAACGACGGCGATGGTCACGCGGCGCCACCGCGGCTGCCGCAAATATCGAAAGCATGTCACGGGCAAGCGAGCGATCAGAGATGCCCGGTAACAAAGAAAGGACAGGCATGCGCAAAGCGCGCCTAACACGCCAGTTCCTTGAGCCTCGACCCGGCGCTTGCTGGCTGCAGATGGCGCACCAATGCAGTTTTGCGCCGCTCCGCCACGCGGTGCACATCCCGCAAACTTTCGCTGGCGACTGTACATATTTCATTCTTCCCTATTTCTTGCGAATTATTTACGAAAGAGTGGCAACGCCAAAAATGGGCCCATCTCCCCGCGAAGGGGATAAGAGTAAATGCGTCGCATAGGGGGTGGGTGTATTGCGTTAACGTTTAGTGTTTGGGGGGTTGGTGTTATCACGTGTACACCACGCAGCTATCACGCCGCTAGCACGCCGCTGAGTCGCTAACGCACGCCGCTGACGACGTAGTTTGAATGAGTCAAGGATATAAGGCGCGTTCGTAACCTTTTATTCTGTGTCGGTTTTGTGGCGCAGTGGGAAGAGCACCATGTACCACTCGTTCCGCCCACAGGTAGTGAATGCGTTGTATCAGCAGCTTCTTGACGTAGTTTGAATGATTCAAGGATATAAGGCGCGTTCGTAGCCTTTCATTCTGTGTCGGTTTCGTGGCGCAGTGGGTAGGGCACCATGTACCTTGCGTTCCGCCCGCAGGGTCGTGGGATCGAAACCAGGCGCCGGTAACTGTTATTTCTTTTTATAGTGTAGGGGGAGGCTGGCTGCTGCGGACGCCGACGCACGGGTGACATCGTGAGTTATACAAATGCTCTGCATTTAAAATTGGTTTGAAATCACCCTGGTGAGGTGGTTCAATGTGATAACAATGGCGCATCATCTCTGGTACCGCGAGCGTTAATGCATTCATCTATGCTAAACCGGCGTGAAACCGGCGCTGCTATGACAGTGCCATTCACGTCGTTGCTGCTCTTCATGCAGGTCGGTGCTGGATTACTAACGAGCCGCTGTCCCATTATCACTGAAGTGGACAGCGTTCAACGGCCTTCGTAGCATGTTACCAACTCGTCATGCGCAGCAGACAACTTTTACGAAACCACCGACTTCAACAACGCCGAGGAATACTGCAGTTCCGCTGGTTTTGGACGCTCCGAAGCTCTGGTCAAGCTACCATAGGCTGTCAGCGAGCACCACTTCCATGTAGAAAAGGCGGCGAGCTTCAGTCGGGATTGGGGGCGTGAAACCGGCGCTGCTATCGCTGTGCCATTCACGTCGTTGCTGCTCTTCATGCAGGTTACTTTAGAGGATAGCAAACGTGCGCAGTGTGTTTTTGCCTTGCCGGGTTCACCCCCTGTGCTTTTTGCGAGTGTATGTTCGCGATCAGGAGGCAGGCGACCTACTCGTAGTAGGAAGACGGACTTTTTGCTGCTTCGTTGCGCTGCATTTTACTTCCTGCTGTTGCTGTTATGCGGCGATGTAGAACTAAACCCTGGGCCCAATGACACGACACTGCAACAACGTTTGGATGGTTAAAATGAAATCAAGCAGAAGCTCATTGAAATTGAACGGTACCAAGCAGATAATAAGGCTGCTATGGCTAATCTGAATGCGCGTATGAACAAGATTGAAGCATCTATCGACAGGTTCGATGAATTGCACAGAGTAACGTATAACATAGCGCAACTCATGTTCCAAATTCTTCAATACAAATTATATATAAACACTGTTTGCTTGTCACCTTCTCATCGATCCACTGATGCGATTCCACAACGTCTTCTGTTGCCTAAACTTCGTACCAATTATGGAAAAAACACACTAGAATTCACAGCAACAACTTGCTAGAATAGTCTGAATGCCGAAACTCAGAACCTTACTTCTTTTATATTGTTTAAAAAATGTGCCAAGCAACATCTTATGTCTGAAAATGGGAAGTGATAGCGTGATTTTTGTTCGTAATTTTTATCCTTTTTTATTGCTGCAATTGCCAGTACCAGAGTCCTTCAATGCTTTACTGGTCACGAAACTGCTCCGTAACTCAATGGGAGAGCTTCATATGCTGCGTTTAGCCGCCACGCGGTGGCGCCACCCTCTCACTGAGGTCACTCCTCGGGCGGCGTTGCGCTGGCTCGAACGGCGGAGCCGCAGCGAGTTGTGTTTGTTTTGTGCGGGAAAAAAATGTAACGTGCATCTCGCGCTCTTGTGATGCGACTTAAGTAGTGAAATGACGATGCCTAACATGTGTTACGTCCCGGGATGTCGTTCCTTGTACAACAATACCACAGAAAATGTTTCCTTGTTCTGTTGATCGAGTGACGGGGAGCTGCGAGAGAAATGGAGACGCGCCATTACAAGGCAAGAAACGGGAGATTTCAGCTTTGATTATAAGTGTGTGACAGTGTGTGGAAATGAACTGTGTGTGAGAATGGAAAAAGCAATGTACCCTTTGAGAGAATCGTGGACCTAGAATTGTACAAGGCTAACTTAAAGCCGGATTTTTGTCATGTCAGTCAGGTTGTAGCAGTGCTTGATTACCTGTTTGCAAACTTGTATTACCTTGCGCTCAGGCTCGCGAGTAAAAAAAGCTTTGGGACGTCCTTCTGCTTTTACTTTTCATATTTCCGCGAATTATCCCTTACAGTTCGTCTAGTTTGTTTTGCAACCGCGCGTGGCCGATTCCGGTTTCTTATCTGGCGTTTAAACCGGAGCGCCCGTTTGCTCTTTTTCTCGTAGGTCCCGTCGGGCAATATTGGTTTGATATGAAAAGGGTGCCACCATGTCGCCAACTTGATTTTTTGTTTCTTCGACAATGTTCTCGATCCCATTTTTATGGATCTGAAATTATTAACGTTCCGAGAGTAATGCATGCATAGCAAACGCCCCGCAACTCCCTTTGTTGACGTCCATCTGTGCACGTCACACTGCGGACTGCTTCTTTGACGTTTGTGCTTCATTCTAGCGTTTTTGTAGAACAGGAGCTCGTTAGCTCGCTGTGTTCAGAAAAGCTTTAAGTCGTTCTTGGCTACGTGGCAATATTCTGTTTCCTCGGTGTGCTGCACATCGCAGAGCAAAAAAATAAATTTTTGTACGCTGGACAACGCTGTTTTGTCTCCCTTCGTAACATTGAATTTTTGTGCGTGTGATAAAATTAGTTTTCTTGTTTTTTTTTCGCTTCCTGTTTTTGAGGGATTGCAAAGCGTGGAAGCGGAAAAACACATCGTGCAACATATATCTCTTCCTGTTTTGACACTTCGCGTTTTTTCAGCGTTTTTAGATGTTCTCAAGTATGTACCCACTCATCGAAACGACAATACTATTGGGCTACCTCTTTTAGTGTTCTGTGCATTCCAGAGCAATCAACGGATTCATTAAGCGTAGTCTGAACGACGCGTACTTGGTTTCTTTCAGTTATTGATAGGTCCGCAGCATTCCGTGACTACGCAGCTACCGTATGTGTCGAAAAGAAGAAATAGAGATTTAAAAATCCGAAAACACGACGGCGCAGCGCTTGTACCAGAGCACGCAGAAGCCGTTGCCGTTCGCGGCCGAAGTCTACGGTAATTTACTACGAAAAATAAAATCCTATTGAAGGAAGGTGATGAGTGGACTATTCATCGCTAACTACTACGAAAAAAAAACACACTTAATCAGCGCGCAGACACCAAAAGCAGCGAGCGTTTGCACGCCTAGAGCAGGCCAATACGCCGCGAACGCGGCGGCTGGATGCCCTTCGTGCGGCGGTGCGCCTCTACTGGCGCGCGCGGTCCCTATATGAAATGAGCGCCGAAGTTGCGTGACCAGTAAAGCATTGAAGGACTCTGCCAGTACCAACTTGTTATAAAAGTGTAGTATTATTTGGTTGGGACCCTTTGACAACATTGTTGGTTCTCTGTGTACATTGTATGTATATCTGTTTTGGTTTAAATAAATAACCCTCAACCCTACACCCTCTGTATTTTCTGCGCGCGCAACTAGCACGGATCCAATGTTTCACTACGGGCTTATCGGTGGGGAACCCATCAATGACATCGTCTTTGGCAGGACGGGCATTCAACTGCAACTTGAGCGTTTAAGTACCACTAGTGCCAGCGGGCCCAACGACTTGGCGAACTTTCTGCTCTCCACTTGTGCAGGCCCGTTGTCTAAATACCTGTGTGTACATTTTACTAAGTCCTTGACATGTTGTTTATTGCCTGCAGACTGGAAAATCGCCAATGTTGTTCCTATTCCGAAATCGGGACCTCGAAAATGTGTGTTCAATTATCGGCCTGTGTCCTTGACTAGTGTCCTCTGCAAGATATTTGAGCTTGTACTTTTTACAAACATCATGAGCCACTTGAATCGGTTTTAAGTGCGAATGCACTTCTTAAGCGAGCCTGAATTATCCGCTGCCGTCGTCCGCATAGCAACAGCTGCGGGTGCGCGCGCTCCTCGTCTTCCCTAGCAACGGGGGGAGATGGGCGCGCGCTACTCTCCTCCTCTCTCCGCTCAGTGACTGCGGGTGTTGGGCGCCTCTTCTCCACTTCGGGCGGGAGAGCTCTCGCTCGCGTAGCGGGCGCTCCGCATTCCGACGCGTGAGGGCGCTCGTGTAGCCCTCGCCGTAACGGCGGGCGCGGCAGGGTATTAGTCGAGCGCGCGCCGTCGTCGAGAGCGGTCGCTGGTCCTGCATCTCGATAATGATGATGGCGGACCGGGCAACGGTACCAGCAATAACGAGTGAAATATCTTTCTTTGTTGTTGTGTGCGTGTGTGTAATCTCTCGACTACTCATTAAGATCACGATATCCACCGTAATCGCGCAATCAACAACCGTGCATTCGCACTTACACACTCTCCCCCTCGGGGAAGTGCGAGGGAATTTTTTTCCTATTGATTCCCCAGCAAGATGCTTGTGTTACTCTTGTGTTACTCAACTTACAGAATTAACACACGCCTTAGCATCAACCCTTGACAACGGGGATTGTGCAAATTGCATTTTTTTTTAATTTAAGGAAGGCCTTTGACGTAGTTCCTCATTCTTTGCTGCTTAAAAATTGTCGTGGTACAACATAAACAAAACGGTTGTTGAGTGGATAAAAGAATACTTAAGTTGTAGGACGCAACGTGCAGTCGTTGGTGGTGAACGGCCCCAGGGTGTTGTTGTGTCATCGGGGGTGGCTCAAGGTTCAGTTTTGGGTCCGCTCTTGTTTTTGTTATACATGAATGATATTTCCATTGGCATATCATCTTGTATCAGATTGTTTGCAGATGACTGCGTTTTTTAACGTGTTATAAAAGGTCCCGATGATTACAATGAACTACAGAAAGATTTAAACAAGGTTGCAGAGTGGTGCAGATGTGCTTTACTAGACAAAGGACGCCACATGTATATACGCATAGCATTAAAGGGACAAATGTTGCATCAGTGTGTGAAGATAAATACCTTGGTGTTTACTTGACCCAAGAACTATGCTGGCACCGTCATGTTGACTATATCATTGCTAAGGCGTGTAGAGTTCTTGGTATGTTGCGTAGAAATCCAAAGTGCTTTCCTTTAGAAACAAGAAATCTACTTTACGAGACTAACACAAGGCCAACACTGGAATATGCTTGTACCATCTGGGACCCCTGGGCTGTGACCAACATAATGAAACTAGAAAGGGTACACAGCGTAGCAGCACGTTTTGTTGTTCAAAATTATACTCGGTATTTTAGCCCAGCCCAAAAAAAAAGAAAACATAGTCTGGAATACCCTTGAAAATCGTAGAAAGACATTCAGATTAAAATTTTTGCACAGTATATATACAAGCGGCCTCAATCGTGATAGCTATATAAAGGCACCAGAGTACACTTATGTAAGGCGCGATCACCCACTTAAGATTAAAGAATATAGATGTAGAACAGAAGTTTTTAAGGTGTATTTTTTCCCTAAGACGGTCAGTGAGTGGAACAGGTTGCCTAATGATGTATCGCTGTCTTCAAGTGATGCATTTGCTTCAGCCGTGTGATTTTCGTTTTCGAATTTGGGTTTTCATTTCTCTTGCTCCACCAGAACCATGTTTTGCTTTTCACATGTACGATTATTTCTTACTCATCTTCTTTGTTGTCCTTGTTCTTGCGCATACATTGACGGTCCTTGCTCTTGATTTGTGTCAGTGATTTGTTCTGAACTGTAATTGTTATTTTCATGTGTTCAGTATTAACTGCTTTCTTTGTCTATGATATATATTGCCGCGAACCATACATTGGGTTTGTTTATTTGTGTTTTGCTTTTACCGCCCGGCTGCGCCGGTCTGCGTTATCTCTGCGCCAAGGGAAGCGCGTGTTCCATTCTTTCTTTCTGTGCCGCATGTGTTATCTGTTGTGATAGGGAGAGCATTCCGATCTAACGCGAACAGCCCAGAATAATCTTCTTGGATCTACTATGTTCTCGATGCTAATCGACGTTTCGAGAACCACGCGCGCCGAAAGATAAAAAGCCTGCAGTGCGGGCGCCGGGGCATTCGATTCGACGACACTCGCCCGTGCAAGTCACTTTGTTGACCACTGCTTCGCCGCCTCTGTATTCTTTTGAGTGTTAGGGGAGCACAAGTTCGCTCCAGTAAACGTATTTCTCATTCAAGACAACTGCTTCGTCCTTGTCTTCGTGACATCTGGTAGAGGTGCGGGGTACGCACCCTTCATGCCCACCACAACCTCTGGAAGCCGCCATGCCAGTCCAACAAGAGCCAGCCTCCGCGTGCAAGATTTACCACCCGAGTTCGGTCTACTACCGGAGAAGACGAAGACGAAAGACGTCGCAACCAGCACCATGCTCAACCAAGCCAATCCTCCTGTCGTTCTGCAGCAGCCACGGGAACCGCCATCATTCCGAGGAGCCCCCGCAGAAGACCCAGAAGAATGGTTGGAAAAACTGGAGCGCGTCCGGAAATTCAACAGGTGGGACGACGCAGAAACGTTCCGGCACGTTTTCTTTTACTTGGAAGATTCGGCTCGCACGTGGTTCGAGAACCACGATAGCTCCTTGACAAACTGGGCTCAGTTCAAAAGCGAGTTCACTAAGACCTTCACTACCGTGGTCAGAAAAGAACGCGCAGCGCTTTTAGTCGAAACTCGAACGCAGCACCCCAACGAAGGGGTAGTGATCTTTGTTGAGGAGATGAAGAGGTTGTTTCGACGTGCGGATCCGGAGATGACAGAAGAAAAGAAACTAAGGTTTCTCATGCGAGGGGTAAAAGCAAAACACAAACAAACAAACCCAATGTATGGTTCGCGGCAATATGTGCTTCTTCCCCCCCCCCCCACTGTAATGCCAAACTGGCGCTGTGGGTACCATGATAAATAAATAAATAAATAAATAAATAAATAAATAAATGTTCCTGTGTTTTTTACAGCCTACACTGGGTGCGCCACAAAAGACAAATATTTTTTTTCCAACGACGTCAGTAATTCCAGTGTAATATGAAAAAAAGAAGTGGGAATGGCGTGCGAGGTGAAGCATATTTACGTTATATCCGTAACATATCTTCATCTTATCGGCATGTTATCGCCCCCTAACGCTCCGCCAGCCTTTACTGCCCCTTACACGGTGTTTTTATTACCGTAGTAACTCGCCTTCAAAACGCATGATTTTTTTACTAGGTGACTTTATTTTCTTCAAATCAAGTGGTCCACAGAATCGCCCATGTTTTTTTCAATTTGCTCACAATAGCGACTGCCTGAACCTTTGCTCAGCTTTTAATTTTTCTCAATTAGTTACCGAGCTGACGAGAACAACAGACAGTACAGCAACCGTACAGCAGACAGTAAAGCAGACAGTAAAGCAGACCTCATATTCACCTCACGACCCGACTCAGTCTCGTGCATGACATGGTGTTTATCTGATCATTTATTTCTTTCTTTCTACAATACAGCACCAGCTCTAGGAACGCGTAAGACAACTAAGCAAATTCGTGATTATAAGAAAGGAATTTTGATGTCATTAACATTGAACTGTCCACTTTTCTTGACATTTTTCTAGAACATTTCGACAACGGTACTGTGGCAACTACATGGAACTTATTCCTGCGAAAGGTACACGACCCAGCCAAGAGATACATCCCGCTTCCCAAAATCTCTTCTGACGCAAGTGATCCATGGTGTAATGCCTACTTAAAGCGTCCATCAGACCGCAAGGAGAGCTTTTACCGTAAAGCGAAGCTGCTGCCCTCGAACACTCGATGGGAGGCATACAAAGTTGCTAACAATTCCGACGTATCCGCTCTCAAAAATGCCAAATCCAACTTTTTCCGGAGTGCCTTACCCAGCCTGCTTCTAAACAATTCCCAATATTTTTGGCGCGAAATAATCAAAACACGACTGATCCAATTAAACTGCTGCAACAGAATGATGAATTCATTCTTGACAATGAGTGTTCGATTGTCCTGAACAGGCAAACAGGTGGTAATTTTCCGGTTTCTTCCGGTACAACATCTACCTACCCCAAAGCTGTACGACTATGCACTAATGAACCCAATTCTTACTGACACTCAGGGAATTTATAAAATAGTACAGTCACTGAAGCCCTCTTCGAGCCCTGGTTTCGACCTTATAACTTCTAAATTTCTTCAAGGTATGGCCTCATATTCGTCAATTCTTCTTTTCAAACTTTTTCAACAACTCATTGACAGCAGGTTACTCTGAAGTCCCTGGAAAATCGGTAAGGTGGTTGCCGTTCACAAATCGGGCAGCAAAGTATCTCCTTTGAAATACTTCCCTATATCGCTTACGAGCATTCCTTGTAAAGTCCTACAACATGTCTTGTACATGAGCATCGTAAAATTTCTGGAATCCAACTCATTTTTCACGGTTTGACAACATGGTTTCCGTAAGGAATTTTCGTGTGAAACACAATTATTGTCGTTTACACACCAGGTTCATCGTATTCTTGACCATCGCTTAAAAGCAGACTGTATTTTCTTCCATTTTGCAAAAACCTCTGAAAAAGTGTCCCTTAATCTTCTGTTCCTGAAACTAAGCAAACTTAACCTTGATAGCGACGTTCTGAAATGGCTGGAATACTCTTTGTGTGGCCGTACAGAGTTTGTTGCAGCCAACTGGTATAGTTCCCAGAATGTCCTGTTCATTCGGGTGCACCCCAAGGTTAAGTCCTGGGTCCCCTGTTATTTCTAATTTGCCTCAGTGACCTCACTGATTGCGTATCATCAAACGGACACCTGTTCACTGACGGCTATGTGATATTTTGCGAAATTAACGACACAAGTGATGTTAGCATTTTCAAAACGACCTTAAAGCTTTTTCAAACTGGTGGAGTCTTTGGCTAGTGAATCCTTATCTCCATCGTAATTTTTCTACTACACCAGCCTCTCTAAAACTGCTGGTGGATAGGAACTTGGTTCGGAGTAAATTACAATATGCTGCCTAAGTTTGGGACCCTAACGTGGACCCTAAGTTTGGGACCCTAACCGAATTGGCGCAAAATAACTCTGCCCTGTTCATCCTACACAAATACGATCGAACAGGAAGCGTTACAGCTGTGAAAAACTGGTTGCAGCTAACTTCCCTTTCTTCTCGTTGTAAGTTCTTTCGCCTGTGCCTTTTTGATAAATCTTCCATAACAGGCCCCACCTCCGAGCTAATCTTTTTCTTTCACCTTCCTACGTGTGATCTCGTATCGATCATGCCAAAAAAGTTGGTATGCCGGTATGCCAAATAAGAACGTGTTTTGAGTCTTTTGTCCCATGCACCAGCAAGGAATGAAACCAGCTTCCTGGCGCGACTGCTACAATAACCGATTATAATCTTTATAAGCTGTTTCGCGCTGCACTAGCGAACATTGTAAACTGAGATTTCTTATGACTCCTGCCGTTTCTGGTTTTTTTCTTTTCTTGTGTGTTCTAATGTGTTTCGTAGGTATCATTGTATACAAAGATTGCTTATAACATGTACTCTATATCCATTTTATTCTCCTTTCTTTCCTAACTTTGTTATCAGCTAAAATTGCTTATTCAGAAGACGTGAATCCTATACTCCCTTTTACCCAGTTTCTAAATACTTTTTGTAAAACCCACTTCGCTCTTCAATGCCTCTTGCGCTGAGGGTACAATTAATAAATAAACAAATAAATGGAATATAAAATGCCACAAGACACATGCCATCAATAACGATGTTTTAGGCCCCGTTGCACCTTATGGACCAAATGTTTGTATTCTACCCCCCTCGACCTAACATGTGAATGTGAGTGAAAATGAGTTCGTGTCTCTGCTCTCCACAACGCCGTATCGCTCTTTGCAGTCTCTACAAAAATTTGGCTTCGAAATCCTTTCAACCGGTATATAGCTACATGTAGTCCTGTGCTCTTTTCATCCCTTATTCCAAAGGAATAACTCTGCTGCCCTCCAAAGTATTGCCTTGTAAATGGCATTTTTGGACATACGAACTTTTAAACTCAGTGTTAGTTTCTTTTTCTCGTATTTCGAGCAACAATACGAATGACAATCTTTTCATCCTTAGTATGTGCAGACTATTTGCTGCGTCTTCAAGGTAAGCGATTGTCTGCTACGTCACACCCACTGGCTCCATAAGGACCCTTGTCTAAAAAGTGTTCATTACTATGTGCTTACGTTAAATATGCTCTTCTATATAGAGCTCTGATTTCCACTCCGCAACTAAGCATACGCCTCTGAATAAAAAATCAAAAATGGTATAATTAGAAGCTTGTAGCTATCTAGGGCGCATTAAACAGTACCTCCAACTTTTTCCCAAGCTACCTTCGGCTCGTTTATTGCTTGCAAGTAAATTACGTTGCCCAGAATACGCAGGTTGGCACAATAGAGCTCGCAACTAATGAGAAGCAGAGTCTTTTAGGACGAACATTCCATACTCTGTTGACAAAAAATGTGAAATTTTTGAAATTCCAATGTAAATTATATTTGTTCACAGTCATGTGAGCTATTATTTATTTATTATTTACCCATTACCCTGCAGCGCCGAGGCATTACAGCAGGGGAGTGGGTCCCATAGTACAAATGGCAATAAAGTCACTAGCACAGTCACTGTTTGTCAATATATAATAACTAAAAGGGTGCACACAATAAAATAACATTTATACAACGACAGCATCGCACTTCGCTAAGCACGCGAGTAAACAGTGTAATACCTAAAAGAGAGCACACAACAGCATAATATTTATACAACTGAAGAATCACAATTCACTAAGCACGCGAGTGAACGTCTCAACACTATTCGAAACGATGTCGGCTGCCAATTCATTCCACTGAGATATAGTGAAAGGGAAAAAAGAAAACTTTTTATAATTGGTCCTGCATTTTATCTCTCGTATTTTGTTAATGTGGTCACGTCTTTGGGATACATAGTGGGGGGTTTGCAAATATTTCTCCTTCATTATTCCTGTTAAATTGTTATATATACAATAGAGGAGTTTTAATCTATGCTTTCTACGTCACTCCCTGAGAGGTTCTAGGCCTATTGATGATTTCATTTCTGTGACGCTTACCCCCCAAGTGTAATTACTGAGAATAAACCTGGCTCCGCGATTCTGTATTGCTTCAAGTTTTTGTATTAAATACTCTTGGTGAGGGTCCCATGCGACACTCGCATATTCTAGGATGGGTCTGACCAGCGAAAAATAAGCGGCTTTTTTCACAGATGGAGGAGCATTGCGAAGGTTCCGATGGAGCAAGTTTAGTACACTAACTGCTTTCTTTACGGCGTTATCAATGTGATGATTGAAAGTCAGATCCGCACTGAGTGTGACGCCAAGATATTTAACTTCAGATACTTTTTTTAGAGTTTCGGTACCAATATGGTAGGAAGAATCGACAATTTTTTAAATTTTACTGAAAGAAACATAGTAACACTTAGCTGTGTTTAGCCCCAATTCCCACGTGTGACACCACGAGTTAATGTTGTTCAAATCCTTTTGCAGGGTTGACACATCATTGAAGTCACTCACTGTGCAGTAGATGACGCAATCATCTGCGAACAGCCTGATGCAAGATGAAGTCGTAGTTACAATGTCATTAATATAGACCAAAAATAATAGTGGCCCCAGAACCGATCCCTGAGGTACGCCGGACGTCACGGCTTCAGTTCCCGATTTTTTGCCCCCTACAACAACACATTGTTTTCTATCGGAAAGGTACTCCTCAATCCAAATTAAAACGTTATTATCAATTCTTAAGGCTCTCAATTTGTGCATCAGAAGGCTGTGTGAAACGCGGTCGAATGCCTTACGGAAATCAATGAAGATAGCGTCCGTCTGGAGCCTATCCTCAGCAGAAGTAACAAGGTCATGTAATAGTTCAATTAGTTGGGTTCCACAAGAGAGCCCCTAGCGAAATCCATGTTGATTAGGATAAAAAAAACTATTTTTTTCAAGGTGCTTTGTGATGTTGCTATAAAGAATATGTTCAAATATCTTGCAACAGATACAGCAAAGGGAAATCGGCCTGTAATTCTCAACATTTGATTTTGGTCCATTTTTATGAATTGGCACAACATATGTCATTTTCCAGACCTGCGGTAGCCGTCCGGATTCAAGAGACTTGCGGAATAAGACATAAAGATATTGTGATACGATGGAGGAACAGGCTTTTAACACTTTCGGGGATATTTCATCTGGACCAGTAGCCTTCGATTCATTTAGAGAGTCTAAGCTTTTTCTTATTCCTTCTAGGGATATTGTAATAGGCGGCATTGCACTTTCTATGTCAACCAGGTATGTGGGCAGCTCTACGAGGCTGCGTTGTTTCAAAAAGATCTTTTTGAAGTAGTTGTTAAAGTGGTTTGCTTTGGCCGAGTTCTCAGTTATATCGGTACCCTCGTGTACAATTTTCGGGATGCTGATTGTTTCCTTCCGTGTCCTTCGGAGGTAGCTCCAGAAAGCTTTTGGGTTGGATGTTATGTCCTTGGCCAGCCTGGAAAAATAGTTTTCTTTGGCTGTGGTTACTGCCACTTTGTATAACGAATCAAGGTTGCGAAGCTGATCCTCAGTACTTTCAGTAGGGCTTTTTTTGTATTTTTTATACAACCGGCCTCTTCGTTGAATTAATTTCTTGACATGGGGTGACATCCATGGTTTATCAGGTTTCATTTTATCTACTAGATGCTTCGTTGGAATATGAAATTCAACGAGTGATCTGATGGAGTTTTTGAAGATTACCCAGAGGGAGTCAGTATCAGCATATTCTGACTGTAAGGCAAAAGTCTTGTACTTGAGCTCAAGTTGGTTTATTATTTCACTGAAATTAGCCTGGTTGTAGAGGTATACTTTCTTTACATCAATACTAGGCGGAGTTAACTGTGGCAGTGAGAACTTCGCCGTAACTATCTTATGGTCGCTAATTCCGGGTAAAGTGCATACTTCGCGGACAATAGCTGGGTCATTGCAAAACAGCAAATCTAGTATATTGTCACCTCGAGTAGCAGTAAAAACATATTGCTGAAGACCATACCTGCTTGTTATATCGCCAAATGTGGACCTAGTTTCTTCAGCTCCGTTTTCGTCCCATTTTAGGTTCGGCATGTTAAAATCACCAGCAAGGATGATGCGGTCGTCAGGCAGAGAGGCCAACACTGAATCTAATACTCTGATATTTTCCATACTAGCGCCAGGGGGTCGATAAAATGAGCCTATGGGCAGTGTTCCCCTGTCAGGAGTTTTCATTCTACACCAAACGGTTTCCACTTCACTGGTCTCAATCTCAATTTCAGAGCATTGTAAGGATTTTTTTACCATTACCACCACACCTCCTCCTCGTGAGTTTCTATCTTTCCTAAAAACGTGGTAGTGCGCAGGAAACAGTTCACTGTGTTTCACTGAATTATCTAACCAAGTTTCTGTTGCGAATACAATATCAGGATTTATCGCTAGGAGGATCCCGTTGAACGAGTCTATTTTGTTTTTAATGCTTTGGCAGTTGAACAAAAGAGCAACACATTCAGTCCTGGGGGAACTTTTTACGATTGGTGGGCGTCATTTCTTGTTTAGTTTAATCACGGTTTGCGTATCACTGTTCCATACAAAGGCCTCGCAGTTTATGATAAGCTTGTCGTGCCCAAGAAAAACTTTATCCTGGCCGTCTGCTTTTCGGGCTTTGCCAACCTCCCAAAGTTTTCGCCGAATTTCCCGGAGCCGGGGAGAGTAGTCTCTTGAAACACTAAAATCGGTACCCTTCAGTTTATTGCAACTGGTCATTATTGTTTCAGTGTCCTTGAATGATGCAAAGCAAGCAATGATAGGGCGGTTTCGTTTTGTGTCATGTTTTCCCATTCGGTGCACTCTCTGTATGGCTCCGATATTCACCTGTAGTCTTTGCTGGCAAAACGATTTGACTGCGTTTTCGCAAGCTTCCCAGCTTTCCTGTGTGTCGTCATCCTTTAAACCATAAAACACAAGATTCAGTCTTGTGTTTTATGGTTTAAACACAAGATTCGAGTGAGGTTTAGTCCTGCGAGGATATACTAAATGATTCCTTGAGTGTCCGTTACCAGGCAGCTATCTTTTATTTATGCGTGTTTTTTGGCTAAATCGCGCGTAAATTTCATCCCCCTCAATTTATTTCCCAAGTGTCCTTCCTAATAAACAAAAATCACCTAAGCCTGGATTTTTCTACCTTCGTGTTTTGACGGTAATATATCCTGGCTGAAACAAATTTACAGTATTATTAACGAGGGTTGAAGCAATTGGCGCAAAAGATTCCTTACTTCATTTCCTTTGCTTATGTACTTAATTCCTAATTGTGCTTCCTTTACCTCCTTTGCCTTTGCAAGCGCATGTTGTGCAAGCCAAAGTATTTTCTATGCTTGACCAACCAATTTCCATTTAAATATCTGAAAAAAATTTCACATTTTTTTCTCAAGAGAATATGGAATGTTCGTCCTAGAAGACAACATCCTGTCGTCATTAGGTCCGAGCTTTGTGTGCCAGCCTACGTATGCTGAGCAAAAATAAATGAGCCGCCAAATTTAACTGATTGATTGTAGGGTTTAACGCGCCGACGCAACGCAGGCGATGAGGCGCGCCGTAGTGGAGGGCTCCGGATTAATTTTGACCACCTGGGTATCTTTAACGTGCGCCGAAATCTCGTACACGCGGGCGTTTTTTGCTTTTCGCCTCCATCAGAAAAGGGGCCGCCGCAGCCGGGAATCGAACCCGCGACCTCGCGCTCAGCAGCGCAACGCCTTAGCCACTGAGCCACCGCAGTGGGCCCCAAATTTAACTAGATGGGGAAAATAAAATGTACACCAGGGTCAAAGCTTATTTCACTTCAGGTAACTCTGTAGGACAAGAAGGAAGAAAAAACTCGTGTCCAGCTTTTGTAAAAGAAAGAAGTGTAGGCTTCCATAGTTTAGAGTCCGTCATTTACTTTGAAAAGGACGATACCTTCTACTTACAATGTCATCTCCGCAACGTGGGCACGTAGGGCTGATTTCCACAAATGATCAGGTTTTTTTTTCGGTGTCACCAAACCACCCGGATGACAGATAGATGTGAACGTAGAGTTACGCAGCGGTGTGATGCGAACGTCATTGGCGCCACCTAGCTTTTACAGACAAACAGCTGCTGAACATGAATGCTATCTGCGATACGAGGGGAGAATGTTTACCGTCGCGGAAGCGTGCCCAAACATTCCGAGCGTTGGGAGAACCCTCACTAGCCTTGCCTGCCTTGGTAACGTGAACGAAAGTCTGAGAACGCATCGTGATCTCTGTGCAACTGAGAAGGCTCTGCTGTCCCCAGACCATCAATTTTCACGGAGAAACGCGTCGGAGATTGCTCTGGTTCGTTTGTCTCGCCAAATGGTCGTCCTGCGCAGGGGCACAGAAAAGTGCTAGTAATAAAGAAGCCCTGTGGCGATGGTCTGTTTCAGACCCAAATGCATCAGCCGAGTGAACAGGGAGCGCGATGATTGCACAGCTATCGACCCAATCGCGCTCTCTTCATGCAAACATAGAACTCGTTTCTCAGTGCACCCATACAGGCTTGCCCAAATGGCGCCCGAAGCTCTCGAATGTACGCCAGCCAGAAAAATGCTTATATTTCCTCGAAGGAAGAAACATTCTAAGCTGCGCAATACCTATGATTGCCTCTGCAGAGGGCGATATGTTCTGAGAGAAATGCTTTGAAGATCAAGTTTGTAGCTCCACTCACATTGACATTCACCAGGCTGCTCAGATTTAGTCAAAAAATGGGTATTTCTGGACGTTATTACTTCATAATAACTAAAAAACAAACACGGCAAGTTGTGGTGGCGATAAGCGCATATAACGGCGCAAGACTGGTGCGCCGCAAGGAAGAAAAAAGTGCGCTTCAACTTATTTATGCGCTGCTTTTATATTGATACCCTGACTGATCGTAAATTTTTTCAGCCAGAGAACTCCGCAATGGTTGCGGGGATTTGTTGTCTCCCTTACTTTTAGTTTACCTTTGTTGTTTGCCTCTCCCGGGTCGCCTCCAGTTCATTTTCTCTGATTGTTCCGCGCTTAATGCCTGCAGAAAGCTTCGAGTATTCCCATTCCTTTGGTAGAGCACAGAAGCTTCCAGCAGGTTCATTAAAATTACCTGAGATATTCTTACGCTTCTTTTAACTTACGACAAAGCTTATCGAGAGCTATGCTATGATGCCTTCTCCCGAAACATTGAGCAAGACACTGTCATCCGCAAGTATCAACTGGCGCTAATATTATCGATTGACTTGTATCTTTTACGTTTTTGAACAAGCTTCCCAAGGGTGGCGCATTATATTAGTGTACGTTTCTTCGGTAAGATTGTGCCGCTTCGTCTCTTGCCGTTTCCAATAGATAACGTCACATTCCTTTTTATAATGCCATTTGCCCCATCAATTTTCTCTACATTGTTTCTACAGATCCTGTGTACGCCTCTTTCTGTCTGTTCTCTTAAGTCTTGAATCGCCGCTCAGTAAATCATGGAATAACATATATTCTGACACGTAAAGAGGGCTTTCATAGGTCGTAAATTTCTCCATTGCAAGGTAAATCCAACTGACCTTGCCAGCTGATTTAACCTCTGATGCGGGGTCGCCTGGTTCATTTTCAACAGAAAACAACGCAAAAACAAGGACTAACAATCTTACAAAAACACTGCTCGCCTGCGTATGCTCTTAACGGTTAGTCCTCACTTTTTTCGCTCTTTTCTTGTTAAATATGAACTACTGTTGAGGAGCCTGACTGAAATCTTGCCTCTCAGCTCGGTTGTTTATAACTTTCATAATACAGGCGTCATATTTATAGGTAAGCTAGTTTCAACCTCATTAGCCCCGCGTTTTTAGTGGACTGTTATTACGTTATTTTAAAGCGAGTAATCCGTCGGGTGGTTTGAATTGTGTACCTCGTCATTTAGTGCAAAAAGTGCTTTTCAATGCTGCTTCAAGCAATACATGCAAAAAGAACATTTCCAACGCACTCAAGTAGTCCAGGATTTGTTTTCTAGTTCTTTCAAGGTTCCTATGCCCACGGAGTCCCTCGCGTAGCGTGCTCTTGTCGGACTGTTAGAGGCACGTGTCCCCCTGCCTCTGCGTCCGCGCTCCTCCCTTCCGTGCGGTATCTCTGGCCCGAATCAGCGCACGTGCCTGCTTCATCCCCACGTCTCTGGGAGACGTTTCTCCCGACTGCTGTGGGTTTCCTGGTCCGAAGGGTGCGGGAAAGACGGGCCTGTCACGCCTGCGTTTGCCTAAAACATGATGGTCTACAAAGTGGTGCACGTGTACGGCCATCCATTCTCTCGTGTCGAAGGAACGCGCTGAGCTGGGTGTTGCACCCATCACGAGGGCGCCTATCCTAACCGCTCTCCTGATCTAAGTGTTCGCCGCTTTTAGGCCGTTTAGTGCATTTTCGGTTGAACAGATATACCTAATACTTTCTTACGTGTCTGTGGGAGCTTTTGCTCGACCTCCCTTTTTTGTCCCTGTTTTTCCTTCGATGCGTGAAATGTTCGGGGGTAGTGATAGTCCACTTCACCGTTTCCGGCCTGGCAATTCGCGCAGAATTTAGAAATGTCGCTTTGGAACAAATACGATATGATATGAAGCATGCCGGTTATGTACACAACTACCGAGTCACGCTTTTACTCCTTTGTTTTCTCTTCATTGCTTTTGAGGGAAAATGGGTCCCTCGCTAAAGTTTGTCTATTTAGGAATATGCGCATACAAAGTTAGCAGCCACTTTCCGTACAACAGTTTCCACAAAAGCATACGGGTAGTAATACCTCTTACGGTATGAACAAGGTGAGGTGGCCCCAGGCGAGCTGAAATAATGTGATCCGAAAGCGTACACTATACTAGAGGTGCCTGAGTAGCCGAGTAGACTTTCACAGAGGAGCCTTTCCGTCCTCCCGCGACAAACTCAGCGGAGATTTGCCAAATTCGCACTTCCTTCGTTCCACTGACCATGCGGTTTGTATTAGAACTTTCCATTACTCTTGGACTCTCATTAGCGCCTCGAGGACTAGGCTCGTGCGCCAGCATTTTGTATTCTTATGTCGAAAGCTTGGTTTCAAGGCATAGTTTAATGTTTGCTGTGGAAGCAAGCGCGAAAGCTACAAGGACGAGTGAAGTGAACGGGACACGGCGCGTATCCCGTCCACTTCGTTCGTCCTTGTTCCTTTCGCGCTTACTAGCACGATGAATGACCAACTCGCCCAAGAAATCACTCTGATTAATATTTGCTATCGCATATACCAATCGCACACCTTTTTTCAATAAAAAAAAACGCCTTCGTATTGCTTTATGGCCCCAAATATGCCTGTTTTTGGGGCAACAATGTTGAGAAATATTAATTATGGTTTTAGATTTAGTCGTTTCGAAAGGTTTTACTGATACACACTCGTTTCACAGATTTCTTATCTTTTGGCCGGGTGGCTGAATCAAGAAACACGCAGACGCAAATGTTAGGTAATACAAGAATTTCCAGGTTTGGGCAGCCCTTGCAATACTATCATCTTTGAAGTCATTTTAATCGTGTGAGCTTACAGTTTGAGTCTCCAGCATTATGAGCAAAGTGACCTACTACCACGCTTTTCCCGCCGTGTTCGAGGATGGCAAAAAAGTAGTTCTTTTTTTAGTCGTATATACGTGCTTTTAGGATTGGCGGGGAATCGGGAACTTTGGAAAACCTTGGAAAGGGGAGGAAATTGTTTGCATCCGCTTGTTCGCGTTACTGTTTTACCAGCGGAACTGTCCTGTCTATCGCACCAAAAAACCCCGTAGTGGGATGGAAAGTGGCAGGGAGGCAAGGAGCCCACGAGCAGGTGCTGGGAGTGCCCGCTTTAAGGAAAGAAGCAACGTTAGGGAGCTCAGAGACATCGAACGCCAGACCTGCACGCTCTCAAACCGGCTACCGAATCACTCGGACAACAGATAGGCCCGAGGGGTTCGGGGTTAACAGCGGCGGGGAACAACACGTTCAGCCAATTAAAATGAAAAAAAGCGCTTCCCGTGGCTGGTATCGAACCTGGGTCCCTCGCGGTATAAAACAGCGTCTATTCGACTGGGCTATGATTGTACTCCGGGTGGACAAAATGTCCTTTAGATTCGTAGCCCGGGCGCTGGAATTTGGCAGCGTGCTAAACCGGTCCATTTTTGTACAGATGTGAAAGCCTCCTGGCGAAACGACTCGGGCCGGCTCGTCACGAAGAACTTCCATCGGCAAGTTCAGAAATCCATGTGAGGAGCAATAGCCGGGTCTCCGACGAACGGAGAGGGGCCGCCAGCTCTGCTATTTTTCCAGCCTTGCCTCATTATTGCAAGCTGCGCCAATTTTAGTGCCGAAGACACTTAGGGGGACAAACACGGGCTTTGCGCGAAAAAGACCCCACACACAGGATGGACGGGAATAGCGCAAACTCTCAACTAAACTTTATTGAACAGATCACACAAATATAAGTACGCTATTATCAGGCCACACATGCGCATTCCTACAAATAATGCAATCTTTAAAGCAGCTCTATCACAACGCTACAGGCACAAGTCAAGATACATAATCTCTGTTTTATGAAGAAACACCGATGTGTCAATCACGCATCCTTCTCCCTTCTTTCTTATATGTTAAACTTCTAAAACTTCCCGTGCCTTCGTGTCGCTGGACCATAAAAGAAAGAAGGGAGAAGGATGCGTGAGTGACACATCGGTGTTTCTTCATGAAACCGAGAATTTGTATCTTTACAGGTGTCTGTAGCATTGTGATAGAGCTGCCTGTAAAGATTGCATTATTTGTAGGAATGCGCATGTGTGGCCACATAATAGTGTACTTATATTTGTGTGATCTGTTCTATAAAGTTTAGTTGAGAGTTTGCGCTCATCCCGTCCGTCCTGTGTGTGGGGTCTTTTTTGCGAAAAGCCCGTGTTTGTTCATCAAGATGCACCAATTCGCCCAACAAGTTCTTACAGACACTTAGGGGCTCAGGCTGTCGGCGTCTTATGTAGGCGTCGTCTTAACCGTTGTGTCAAGGATAGTCACGTTATTAAATACCGGGACACTCGTTTACGCCTAGCGCTAGAAAACTTCGTGCTTTATTGGCGAGACCCTTTTACAGCAAAGCTGTATACCTGCACCACCCAACGGTTTTGTCTCCATTGGCAAAAACACAACGCGCCGAGAATACACTTATACACTGCATGATTCGCCCCTCCCTAGGTTTCAGGTTAGGGGAGGTGGCCAGGGATTTTCGGGCTTTTGTTGCTAATCAGGCAGCGGAGTATTCGGACCGTCGTAGTGAAAAACTACAATTTCGTTAACTTAGTTTTATGGAACGAGGATAACCCACTGGGTGTAGCAAGGAAAAAGACTGATAAGTACAGGCAGAAAAAGACGTACTGGGTACCAATTCATATAACGACGCAGGAGTAAGGGCCGGCGTGTAAACTTTAGTACGTGTAAATTTTAGTAAGGCCAGGCTATACTAGTATTTGCTTATTTCTAGTCCCCGGTCTAGGAGGGCTCCTTGATCGAGAAGTCCCTGGGCTGTGGCGGCCAAGTGAACGCGGTTGTACAAGCGAAGCTGGTCGGTTGCGCGCGAGCTGGCCAGCATGCCTGTCCACTGCTCGAGGGTAGAAGAGGGAATGGGAATGAGGATAGGAGTTTTTGTAGCGTTCCCACTGCCGAGGTCGAGGGTGCATGCGGATAATCGGTATTTGCCGGTGGCCTAGTAGGAAGAAGGGTGGATGGCGTGGAGGAGAGTTCTATGAGAAAATGTTTTAATTTGCAGGAGCGAATAATCAGTAGAGTCTTCTTTTGAATGCCGGTAGTAGGGTGGCGTAATGGCAGGGCGTGAAAGCCGATAGTGGACGAAGGTGTGACAGTGAATACTCGAACAGCACAGTTGTCTTCCTTGTTGGAGGTCATGGCGAAAATGATTTTTAAATGAGTTATCTCTCGCGATCATTGGGGTGGATCATTGCTGATGAGCGTTGCATTATAAGTATTAGGCTAATAATTGCGTGCTCTCAGTGCTCACGCTAACGTTGCTAAGTGGTTGCTAATGTTGCTGCGAAAGCGGGACTCAATACGCACATTCCATCGATCGCAAGCTTCCCGCATTGTACCCCGACGGGCACGGGTTCACTCAGAGCACTGGGAAGCAGGTGGGTAGACAGTATATATACCCCAAAAGCGGAGTACCATGAATGATGCTTATTTGCTACAAAATTGAGGAGACATTGGCTGCAGGTTTCCGTTAGAGAGGAAGCACCTGTACGAGGCACCAGGTTGGCCGTACCCATGTTCCTAAACATGGACTGGTTGCAGAGCTATAAATTTTGACCTTAAAACCGGAGATCTACGTGGACTCCAGGGCTACAGGGCTACCAAAACTCTGCCGCCAGTGGCAGGGTCTGCGGTGGCACAACGGGCTCGTGCCCCAACTAGCCCGCTGCTCTCGGCCTTCCCGCGGTTCTGACGGGGCGCCGCCCGGCGACGTATGTGGCCAAACCTTTTACAGAGGTCTTCCACCTGCTGCAGGAGCTGGTTCATCGCTGTATAGTCTTCCTTGGTTCCGACCTGGTTACAAGACGAATAATTAATGCGGACCCTGAATGCCTGTCGCACAAAAACGTGCAATGATGAACGCTTACCGCCTGATGCACGTCCGTTCTTCGTCGAGCTTTGAAGCCCAAACAAGCCGTTTGCGTAAGGCTGGTTTTCCGAATTCGCTCCTTTGCAGTGTGGGCTACAAACTTTTGAGAGACCTACGGAAACCACAAGAACATGAGCCTTACCAAAAGAGAAAAGGAAGGTAGCCATAATACCCTACATCCATGGTGTGAGGCACAAGCTCAAGAAAATGGTACGGCGGTCGGGTGTAGATCTTGTTTTCTCTGCTCCCGACAAATTGAGCAGCCTTTGACACAAAGTGAACAGCGATTGCCCAGCGGTCAACAGGTGCACGAAGAAACATGCAAAGCCCTTCGTTCAGTGCCGGCAAGAAGTTATCTATGAGATACCATTGTCATGTAAAAAGTCGTACGTGGGTCAAACGGGGCGCTGCCTAAATGATCGGCCTCGAGAGCACGCGTGCGATGTAAAAAATGCAAAAAAAAAAACAAAAGATGCAACAGGGAGCACGCTCGCGGCGCACATTGTGAACTGCTCGGGTTGCTCGCCTTCGTTTGAGCAGTGCCACGTTGTGGCCAGGTATCAGGACAGGCTACGGCGGGAGATCAGAGAAGCATGGGAAATATACAACCGTAAGCAGGATTGCATCACCCTCCGTCGCCCTTACTGGGAAAGAAATCGAATTTCTTGGCAGCTAGGAGAGATTGTGCGGAAGCTGCGATATAAATTTTGCTGGTGGCTGCAAGTATAGCAGTAGTACAGATCACTGGACCAGAGCAGATATTGTAGTCTTTGTATTTTTTGTATCTTTTGTTGTTTTTTTTGTTTTTTGTATTTCTCATTCCTAGATTTGTATATCACGTGTTTTCTGTCTTTTCCCATTTATTGCCTGTACGCGACAATAAACTTCAGTTGTTAGTCAGCGCCGTGTTTGTGTGATCTTACTATCGTCTCGTTCCTGCGCTGTTTGTGACTCGCTGCCTTTGCTCGCTCCTTCTGAACCTCCACTGTGAAAAATGACTTGACTTGACTACTGGCTCTTCTTGCGCCTTCTCGACGTCGCGGGATATCGCGTGAGCACGGTAAAAGACGTTTCGATGCAAATGCCCATGCCGGTAAGTTATCGCCGGCGGTAACTTTAGCGCATGCGCAGTCAACTGCCACAATCACGGTATACGGTAACGTAAACATGGTAACAATATGCAAAAACTGTCTATTATAGCTTCCTAGGGTAGACAGTCCACGCCATAGGAAATTCCCCTATACATGACGCCATCTCTTTTTCTATACTTTTCTGTGCTACTCCCCCTTTCACTAATCTACTATATCTTCCCATTCCCCTTCCAACATGCGTGTCTACGAACGCACGTTGGCAAATGTCTCTACATTTTTATTTTTAATAAACAGCTTCCCGCTCTCTCTCTCTCTTTGTCCGTCTCTCTCTCAGTTGGCGCTTTCCGCATTACAGAAGCGTACAGTCTGCCCACAGGGGTACCACCGCCAATGAGGCTGCATAGGCCGACGAGAACTGAATTCAACGCACACCTTATAGCTTCGGCCAGTAAAACTGCCGCAAACTCCACGCCGCGTTTCCCCATTCACACTTCGTGACCACTGTCTGACAGTTCTCGTAACTCTACCGAGGGCCTGCAACTACCGTGACCCTTTTCCGTACACTCACACAAGTTATCGGCCCTTCGCCTCCCAAGACAATAAAAGTGCGGCTCAGGCTCAGAAAAATGACGCAGTTGACAGCATCCTATTGGCTGGGAATATCTTTATCGGCCCCCTCAGCCGACGCCTCACCGCTTACCAAGAAAACTAATTAAAAGGCGAAAAGCACTCCCGCGGCTGCGGTCAACCCCTTTCACTTGCACGTCATCGCATTGGGCATAAAAACAATGAAACGCAGCAACGGAAACAACTAATTAGCAGCGATAGATCAGCTTTCGCCGTAATCATTGTTAATTGAGGGACTCGAAGCTAGCAGCCTGTCTTCCGTCCAAGGCGCTCTCAAACAATTACACAATGCCGTTCTCCCAAACCGGGAACACGGTGAACTGAACAATGGCTTCTCGAGAATATTTTGCTAACATGCACGGAGAAATGAATCCTGGGTGCTTAAAAAACAAATAGTTGCAACCCGCTTGTTTATGCCAACACAAGAGTTCAGTAACGAGTGACGCTGCCGCCCACGTTAATTGATGGTGCCATGTGTCTAGGTAGACGCATACCAAGAGTCAGCGTATCCAGTCACCTCTCGGGTGTTATCCCACTACTTTCTTACTGACCTCCAAACGTCGTCTGCAGTCGTGCTATCACGACATCGAGACATTCTGCTTTTCAGGATTTCTTGGACGTGGAATATGATGTCCGGGCAGGCTCCATATCAGCGTGTTCAGGTGTCCACTACAGCAACCGCGCAACTAGTTATAGCAAGGCTTCTACTTTTCGCGCGGCATGGACGATGCTGTAATGTTGCTGAAACAAAATAATGCCATTTTATAAAGGCCCGTCCAGCACATCGGGGGCATACGTTGCTCAAGAAGGTCGCAGCAGCTCTCAGCATTAACGTTTGGTTGCAGGCGAACCAGCGGACCGGGGCCGCTTGCGCTACAAGGTCCCCGAACGTTAACGCTACCACGGCGACTGCTGAAAGCCTGCGTCGTGAAACCGGGCTAGCATCTATTCAGCAGCTATCATCCTCAGACGAACGGCCTCACTGAACGATTTCACGGAGCTCTCTCCGACCTGCTGTCTATGTATACCAAACCAGACCACACAAACTGGAACCAAATTCTTCCGTTTGTAACCTTTGCCTACAATACAGCAATTCAGCGTACCACTAGCTACTTATCATTTTTCCTGGTTTTTGGCCGTTCCCCTCCCTTCTATTTGATAGCGCTTCCTTATCTGCACCGGTATCTCCCGTCAGCACGTTTTCTGACCAGTTCATCTCCCCGATTAACCACTGTCGACACCTAGCCCGCATCCACACTGAAGCAACGCCGCAAGAACACAAAGCCCATTACGATGCCGAGCACCGCAACATCAATTTTCGTCCCGGTGAAGAAGTGCTTCTGTGGACCCAAACAGGATCGCCGGGCCTGTGCGAGACGTTTCTCCACCGCTTTTTGCCCATACACCGTAATTGAGCAAACTTCACCTGTAAACTATAGAGTGTCTCCTGCTGTTGCCTCCAACGACCGCCGCAGGCGTAGAAGTGAAGTCGTCCATGTTTATCGTATGAAGTATTGTACCCAGCGTGCCCCTTAACAAGCGTACAGGCGGCCGCTTCCCAGCGAGGGCGGGAGAAAATGTGAGCGTTTATAGGTGTCTTGGTTGCGTTAGAGGACTCATGAAATGAATCAATCGCTATTCGCTAGTAGGACAAATCTCCCACCTGCACATACCCATTATAATCATCATTTGTGTATAATCGTCATCGTCAGGCTCTTTTTGCCGAGTCACCGAGCTGAATCCCTGCCGAGCTGCCGAGTCCCTGCGAGCTGACGGAAAATATGTGCCTTGGAATCACCGTTCCCTTGTTCCAGTCAGCTTTTCTCTTACTGTATATTGGCTTTTCCTAGATGACGGACTCCTGCCTTGCCTCCCTGGAAGTTTTTCATATGCAGAATGAACGCGCGGATCCGGTGCACACGTCAACAGAGAGCTCCCTGGACAGCCTGGATATTTACTGTAGGCGGGGGAGACAGGCAGAGCTCCGAAGAGGTGATGGAGGCGAGGGATAAAGCCAGAGATGGCGGTGTGCAGTCCCAATAAGAATGAGGGATGGATAGGTTGGAAGAACAGCTGGGACAGAAAGGATGGTCAGGGTGCCGAAAACGTTGTGAAGAATGCGATCAGGAGGGGAGGGAAGAGGTTCAAGCCTGCCGAATGACGCACGCAGACTAAGAGTTAGACGGGAACTGGGGGGCGAGTACAGGTTTCGTGTTAGGCGTTAAGCATATAATTGGTAACGGCGAGAAGCGCGGTGCTGATTACGAACCGTCGGCGGGTGGTACAGGGTTGGCCAGGACATAGGCGGACCCGGGAAATGTACCCGGGTAGGCGCGTTTTCTGGGGTGTTTCCGCAAATGCCAGCGCGACCAGCAACCCAAATCAGTGTGAAAAGTTGACGAAGATTCCCAGAAATGATCGAAATGACGAAGTCTCATGGGGAACGAAATTACGAAGGGCTGATTGACAGTCGGAGAAGATACATACCGGCCTGATGGTACGAACAGTGAGAGTAGCGAGCTCTATGGCAAGGGCAATGGCGTATTCTTTGAGGGAGGTTTAATCAGGTGGGGCAAGAAAGGAAACCGTGGAGTGTCTAAAGAAGGGAGTTGAAAAAATTAAGTCGTGCCCGTGGAGTGTGAGGCAATGTTGTGGTGTCAGTAAAGTAAAAGATGGAACCATGGGAGAGTGGAAAATCAATTGTTTTGGAGAGAGCATGAGCGCGCAGCGCACGACGAACAAGGTGTCCATCACGGTTCCTGTTGCGGTTCAAATACTCAGCCCTTCAATTATCGAAAGTGGCCCAAGGAAAGAGTTACGGTGGTATGGGGGTAATTGTGAAATGGTGTAAAATGTGCTAGAAATAGCCCAACCTGGGGCAAAAGTCTGCAGGCGTGGGAGTTGGGCCTGGCGATGGCCCCCGATGCATTATTCGTCTTGAGTGGAGAGTTACTTTGAAGAGCTTTGCTATAGAAATTATGACACATTCATAAAATAAAACGTCAAAGATGCCCAGTGAGTTCCAAACGTCTTTTAGATGCGAAGCATCTCTTCGTCGACCCTCCGTCGTCCGGCGTCCGCACCTCTCCCTCTACACGCTAGTTAGCGGCGCCGGGTTTCGATCCCACGACTCCCTGGCCGCAACGGGAGGTACGTGGCGCTCTTCCCACTGCGCTACAAAATCGAGACAGATGCAAGTGCTACGAACGCGCCTTATGTACTTGACTCATTCAAACTACGGCAAGAAGCTACTGATACAATGATGGCGCGCCAAGCTGAATGTCAACGGAAACGACGAACTGAAAACTTTAGAGGAGGATGTGGAATTTCCCGTGGGAAAGGCGTGGCGGGAAGCGCCACGCGCCTTGCAGCTTAACCGGAGAAGAGGATGAAGAGGTCGGGCAGCGGGGTAGGAGCGTGAGCACGCAATAAAGAAAGACGAGAACCAGGAGGTGTTCGATCAGGTAACGCCGATGTCAGTGTCTTCGCTGTCTCTACATTTCTCTACAATTCTTTGTCTCTACATGGGGGTTCACAGTACGTTCCCATTCGTGCTCCGATAAATGAAACAACATAACGGCAACACAATGGAACCTACACGGAACCCCTATGACGCTTCGCATCCTCCTCATGGTTCCCCACGGTAAGATGGTATAATGTTTTCGCTTTGTCCTCTTGAACGGGTGCGATTATATTCAAGTATTTTTTCAAGAACAAGATGCTTCTACGGTTGTCGGGAGGCTTCCCAGGAAAAGTCGGAAGGTTTATTGAGAACAAAGTGTGGCACAAGCAATTATGGTATAAAATGTTTTGATTAGTTTAGATTCAAATATTATTAACGGCATTATTAACACTGTTTTCGCCGTTGGGGTAAAAGTATGTCTCTTATGCGAATATCCTGATGAACAAGATGTGCTTTATCATGTCCTGGATTAGGTCCTGCAAAACTCCACAGACGTATCACGACAAACACCTAAACGTTATTAGATGCGTGGACAATTTTCAAGCTGCCTGTAACTTTCAACGTGATATAGGGACATGACAACCAGACCGCGCACTCCGTGGCTAGGGAACGTCTTCTTGTAGGGAGCGCCTCCTCCGTGGCTAGGGAGCGTCTCCTCGTCTCCTCTTGAATCACCTGCTCCTGTCTGGCAAACCTCTTTACGCCTGCAAATAGCCCACGCTTGCGAAGCCCGCCGATTCTGTATAGCATCAAGCACCCGGCTTGGCTAGCTCAACGGCGGCCGCTCTCAACCACGCTAAGCAGAAATTTTCATTGACAAGGCCTTTGCCAATGCTGCCCTTACCCCACAAATCTCGTGGAAATGAATTCATCCCGGGAAGTCACCACCACCACGCTTCCCACAGTGTTCCACGACCTCTAGAGCGGAACTTAACCTTTTATTGTGCCCCGGCACAGCAGCTTCGGATCGTCGGAATATTGTCGGAAGTACACTCCCCCATGGTTTTTCACCTAATAATTACACATACCATGACCCCAACTCCTCTCCTCGACGGGCACCTCTTTCCTTGAGAGCGAACCGTCACGAGTAGTTTAGCCGGAGTCTACGACTTTCTCGGTACCTCAAACTCGATCATTACCTCCTCAACAACCCTAAGTAAACAAATACAGCCAATGTCAAAACTCCGTATCCTCGCTGTCTTGGTGATCACCTCTGCCCTGGCGTCGTACCCCAATAAGGTCGCCACAGCAACCCTCTCAACATGTAGGGCTCCTGTTGCATTGATATGACAAAACATTTTTAGATGGAATTAGTTTAGTCCATACGGTAAATAAAACAAAAACTGAAGCAAAATAGTCAAATTTCTAAGAAAAACCAGGCCACAAGGAACCATTTACGTGCGGTAGCATTGGCGTGTGGTACCACACACCCTTAGAAAAAGGGCGCGTGGTAGGGTATCAAATTTTGGTTAAATAGAAAATTGCGTGCATTAAAGTTGGCATGGGAATCGAACCCGGCCTTGATAGTAGGTGCCGTGGGCGTTACCAAAAGGCCACAGCACGTTGCAAGCTCCGGAATTAGTTACCTTAGTGCTTGTGGCGCTGATGTCTCATCCCGTATCAGGTGATTGTCATGGCACGTGAGCAGAACATGTGCTTCCTAGCAACGGGCAACTCTGTTTCTTGTGAAGATTTGAAATGAATGTCACGCGTTCACCTCGCAAAGTAATTCGAGGCAAATCCTAAAACAAAACGGAAGGAGCAAACATAGTGTTTTCTCACCACAGCGCGAGATGTGCTCCTTAAACCGGGCTAAAGAATGGAAAAACCCGTGGCCCCATTGTCGCATCTCCGTACAGGTTCTTGTACGAGTAATACAGGTAGGAGCACTTGTCGATAATAGCGAGTTTTAGCTGACCCTTTTTCTTGGTCCACTCCGCTCCGATAGCAAGCTGGAGCGCCTTTGCGTATCCGCGGCCCGCCTGGCCGCGAACGGCATTGGCTCAGGTTTTTCTAAGCGAGCCGCCGGTACCGGAGCGGATCGTCGAAGACGGTCAGCTAAAACTTTATAATGATTCACCCGCTGAGCGGTCTCTTCCCTTCCTGCGTTTGGC
Organism: Haemaphysalis longicornis; assembly: GCF_048455015.1. NCBI lineage: Eukaryota > Metazoa > Arthropoda > Arachnida > Ixodida > Ixodidae > Haemaphysalis > Haemaphysalis longicornis. Next base: position 4,276,720 of record NW_027526233.1, on the reverse strand, counting down.
AGCGTGAAGTATGTCTTGCAAAGATTCTATGCATTGTGACTGGTACGAACAACATCCAATCGAGGTTCCGGGATCATAGACGCACAGAACCACCAGGACTTAAGCAAAATGGAGTGACGAGCTAGTCGGCGAACATCCATGAGTGAAATGTAAGCGCAGTCAGACGCAGGGACGTGAAATGGAAACGACACCAGTGCTTTCGACAACACTGTCACGAAAGCAGGTGTTGTACGAGGCATTTTGTGTTCAACGCTCCGTGCTGTACATCCCGTTCATTCCCGTTCCCCTCAAGGAGAAACCCGCGTTACTGAGCTTCGTGACATCATCCCATCGATTGTACGCGCTTACTCGCTCAAAAGAAGAAAGCCTGTCCTCGATGTCCTGGTCGTCTGCGCCACTGAACTGCGGTGGGTCACGCTGGCGGATCGCGCCGGAGCAGATGATAGCCGGCGGGGACGGTGACGGGCTTTGGTGGGCATCAACAGGCATGGCTGACTCAGTGGGAGATTGCAGGGTGCGACTTCGGAGCTCCAGGCTTGAGGGTACACGGGGTGAGCTGAGGCGGAGAACCCGCACACTCCACCAAACTGTAAGATGGGTTTATTGCGGAAGGAAATGCGGCAGGGTGCTCAGAGAAGGCAGTCCAAAGCAAGCGGGGCACACGGCTGGCTCTTACGCGCTCTTCTCGCGGTCCACGCTGAAGATGATGCCTGACCAGTGCACCGGTGCTTCATCTTCCTTGCCGTTATTGCACGACGGCCAATCTCCTTGCAAGGGTAGGAGATAGCATAGAGCTGTTGACCACTGTCACCTCTTCATACTACAATCTTCTGATTTCGGGAGCGTATTCCTTTCGATTGCCTTTCAAAGAAGCAAAATGCTTGCTCTGAAAAGCTATTTTCTAACCTCGGAATCGTGCCCGTCCCGAGTACGAATTACCGCGTATTTCCAGGTGCTTTTGGGTTGCTTTTTATGTCAAGCTCTATTTCACAATGTCTGCAGCATCATTGAGGAGCAACCAAATCTGCTGGAGAAACTTTTTCAGAAAGGTTTTGTTGTTCACTTATTCTACTTGTTACGGTTGCTATCTGCGTACGATCTCGCAATTAGGCAACGCACAGTGTTGCCGCGAGTTAACAGTGTTAACACATTGATTTGTATTGCTTACAGCGAAATATAACGGGAGCTGGGTCATCCTTAAAACATTATTGCCCTTCCACTGTTTGAAGAAGGATGACCAGCGAAGCTTAACGCAGTACACGAAACGCAAGAAACAAAACACGTTTTGTTTGTAATTTGCTATTGAGAAATCAGCACTTAGCCTAACGAAAGTTTAAAGGACCCGAGATATATTTTTGTGAACAAACAAGGACCTTTTTCTCGCCCTCGTCGTAGAAATCTTGCCGTATGCCTAACACGCCAACTCAATCCCCTCGACAACTGAGGACACTGGAAACGTTGCATTTGGGTGGTGGACGTACACCTTTATACCTCCTGCCGGAACAACGGGCATGTCATCAGTGAGGGCATGAAACCTACATCTGCGCGGGCAGGCACCCCTTCCCTTCCCTCTACACTCAAGTCGCGCCTGATAAACCGGCAATGTGTTATTTGCGCGTGCCTAGAAGTGAGAGGCACCGCCAAAGTTGTTACTCTAAAAGCCCTTCAAAAAGCTGAACAAAAATATTGGCTCACGTAGATGTCGCTCTTCAATCGGAAGAGATTCTCAGCCACTCGGCAAGCTGAGACTTGCGGTGGAAACGGCGAAGGTAGGGCTTTCTGTAATTTTCGAACACGTTCGTGCTTCTGTTTCTGCAGAAGCTCCCTCTATTCGCGTTGTTCTTCCTCCTAGCGAACTACACGGGTCGGTCACCCTAACAGTTAAAACCTGGAAGTACTCGGTTTTTATTCTAGCGGACAAACGTGTGGCTGCCCGTTTCCGTATCGCGTCGTAAGCATCTCACTGTCTGTGTAGAACACTAAGAAAAACCAAAACAGCTCTACCATTGAGGACAGCTGACAGGTACCATTGAGCCCCATGACTTCCATGTTGAAATTTTCCGCCTGCACAACGCCAATGTCATCGGTAGCGGCATGAAGCCTAGCTTTGCGTGCATGTTCCCTGCTTTCACTACCTACCAGTGCACTCATGAACCAGCAACTGCTGATTTGCTCGTGCTTATACGTACAAAACACGGGCGAAAATATCGCGGTGAAAGCATTTTATGCTGAAAAAAAATGTGGGTTCACGTCGGCGTTCAAAGCGCGCAAGTTGCTGTGATAACGCCTGATTAGGGCACTACCGCCGTTATCAGCCGATTGCGTCGGTTGTGAAAGAGGAATCTGTGGCAGCGAGGGGAATAACAGTTGTGAAAGGGGTGTCGGCAGTGGCGAGGAGGAGCGCCGCAGCGGGGCCGAGCGGTGCCCAGTAAAACCTCCCTTAATGCCTTTTGAAGCTGTTGAGCAAGCCCTCGTATAACTAGTGGTTATTTAAAACTCGTAACACGTGACTTCATGATGATGAGTTTTTAGGTGCGACGCTGCCTTTATCTATATTTTCATAACCGCCACTGCAACCCAGCCTACGCGTTTGTGCAACGCGGAAGGATGGATGCTTCGTATTACTATTGTGCTAAAACGCTGCACAACGGACGATCCGTATGATAAAATAAAGGAATTTCAAAACCAGAAGAGCAAGGGCCAACCCTTTATTCATAAGAGCAGGGAAATGGTAGCGACACAATAACGCAGCCTCACGGTAGGGTAACTCTTCCACGTTGGTCATTATCGCCTTCTGTATGACGAATCCGACGACACACCCAGAAGGTTGCGAAGAAATATTTGCGACTAATACAGCCTGGAGGGCCCCTTGTGTAACTTGCACACGTGCTTATGCACTGACTAAAGATAAAACCACAAAATAAATTGTGGCTGAGACCTCTTTCATAGGAACCGGTAAAACACGAAAGTGCAATGTGCCTTGACAGGCGCAGCTGAATGTTTATTTTCCATCGCGGTGAAGTTGCACACCGCTATTTCTATTTCCACCGTATGACACCCTTAGACGCAGCAACATTAGACACTAAATTGAACGCGCCGGAGAATTGCGTAAATCCGAGTGAAACCTCAGGCGTTCGCAAACCATGCAAGCGAAACTGAGCTGGTTGTCAGCTATTCGCTTTGCAAATCACCGCCCGCTACTGAGAAAGGAGCATGATTTGCGGGTCGGCGGAAGTCGTGTGGGTGTGCTTGGCGAGCGATGTCCTGCTGGAGGGTCGCTGCGGCAAAAATGCAAACACTTCGGTCCTGTTCCAAGGCGTGTTTCGGAAGACGCTTGCGTTGCGACGAGCTCAACTTGTGGAACGCGAGAGACAGTGCTGGTTTAGCTTGCCCAGTGAATGCGTGAACGCGTTCCGCTTCCCGCTGGCGTGGCGGTGTTTGCGCTAAAGCTGTCAGGCGAGCCACATTCGTCAGTCGGCATTGCATCGTTTTTGCCTTAATACAACAGATTTCTTACATGGGGCCCCGGTATTCCTCCACCGTGCACGGGGCCATCACACCCTCAGCATAAGAGCCGGATAAACACCCCATATCGAGGCGCCTACTATCGGCACTGATTAGCGTCATGACGCACTACATTTCACTCTCCTAGAGGGCCGCATCATCTGAATGGAGAATTTTTCCTCCGTGGAGAATATTATAGGGAAGGATATAAGGCGTGTTCGTAGAGCTGCACAGACATCACTTCATTGCCCAGTTGAGAGAGCATTCCAGACCTGCCGTGGCGGCCAGAGTGATCGTGGGCTCGAAACCTAGCACTGCCGAGTGAATGGAACTGGTTCGGTCGATGTCATTTCCATGATGGATATGACTTCGATCAGTTCTTAGTGTACCCGGGCATGAAACACTTTCATGTTAAAATAGTGCTTTGTTCAACGGTAGTGAGAATGGAAAGCGTCTGCCCGTCTGGCGAGGGGCTGATTGAGGGATCACGTGTGTGAGCTTGTGTGTGTCAGGAGGCACGTCAGCTGTCATCATCACCGCTGCTTGTTTCGCATCGTTAGAGTTCACTCTACCATCGTCGCTGGTTATGTACAAAAAATAAAGCCATCATGCTCCATATCCGCGAGACCAAAAGGGACAATGTTTTTATCTTGAACAAAACTTTTGTGACATATTATTATCGAAGATATGATTTGCTGCTTCTCTTGTACAATATTTTTTTTTTAATTGCGAAAGTTTGCTCTGCAGCATAAAACGGTGGAGGCGAGTGTGTTTAAATGTACATAAACAGGAAGTTTTCACTAAGAAAGTCTAAAAGGCTCCGGTGATACGGCCCAAAGAGCCAGCGTCTGTAGTCGGGAGGTCGGCCTGGGTTAAGTCCCACACTATGTAGTACTTGCTGTCGGGAACGTTGGAGGCCACGGCAAGTCCACAGAAGATGGTGAATGTCTGCGGTCGATGCCGACGTGGTGCAAAATGGGCATGTCCGGCCAAACAGAGCCCGTCGATCCGGGGGCCAGGTGTGGGTGACAGCTGGTGTAAGAGCAGCCCCGACGCGAATCCTTCGTAGCGCCACCTCCTCACGGCGGGTGAGCCCACCAGGGAGGTTTGATCCACACGGTGGAGTAAGTGCGCGTGTGGAGCGCCGAAGGTCTTCTTTGTCGGTGGCCAACTTTGACATTGCGTCAAATGGAAATAAGGGCAGTGGATGCGTCGTTGGAGGTATACGGGTCGCCGCTTCCGCCTGTTGCTGTCCAGGGGTCGATGTCCTCTGGGCCCAAGTAATCTTCACTCTGAAACGTAGGGCCGCAGCCTTCGCGTGGATGGTTTGGGACATGGGCACTTGATGAAGTACTTTCCGGAGGTCTCGGACTTCTTGCATTGAATCTGTAAAGATGTTGACAGGTTGCGATTGGTCTGGCCTCAGCAACTCTATAGTCGTCAAGGCGTCGAAAATCGCCTTGAGCTCAGCAAGTGTTGACGGGGGCCTCTGAGGGGCGTAGTAATGGCAGGTTTGACAAAACTGCATGGCTGGGTTTACGACGGCTGTGGTAATAAGGCTTCCTGAAATACTGGCGTCGACGTGAAACGTATCTTGGCCAGCACTGGATGAGAGTTGCGGCGCAACACGGCTTCGCCGACCCAGAGGCTTGCAGTCAGTAATTAATATTCGGGTCCAAGGAGCGGGTTCTGGAGAGGGATCTGGCGGCGTGTTAGTTTGGAGGCCCATATACCACCTTAAAGCAGCCACGGATGTGCACACCTGCGCTTTAAGAGATCGTGCCTGTCGCCGCTGGTGAACCAACTCATCTATCGTGTTAAGGCCAGCTTCTTCCTGTAGTGTGGAGATGCGCGTTAAGCGAGGAAGGCAGGTAATAGTCCTCATGGCTTCTCTATTGATGGCCTCTAGACGATCCCATTCCGCCCTTGTCATGTAGTGAAACTGAGCCTGGTACGTGATACGTGGCTGCAGGATTGCACGTACGAGAAGCCGAGCCATCTCTGTGCGAGCTCCTCCCGATTTCATGGGAATCCGGCGAACAAGTTGTAGCAGTTGAAGGGCGCGCCGGCGAGCTTCCCGGAGCCATGGTGTAGCTGAGCCGGAGGCCGCAACGTCCAGGCCAAGGATGCGGTGACAAGTAACTTTCGTCACTGGCTCGCCATCAAGATTTAGTAAAATGGGTCGGTTTTGCAGTTTTTGTCGAGCCCTTCGATTGGCGACGATAAGTAACACTGTCTTATCTCGGGATAGCATGAGTCCCACGCGTTTGCACCACGTGTCAACCATATTTAAAGTACTCTGAAGAGCGTGTTCTTGATCCGCAATGTCTGGAAGTGTCGACCAGAGCGTGATATCATCCGCATAGATGAGGCATTTTAGATCTTTCAATGCCCCTACTGTCCAAGCGAGCGGGAGAAGGGCAAGGTTGAACAGTATGGGTGCCAGGACCGATCCTTGTGGTACCCCGCGGCATGTTGAAAAGGAACCAACCGCCTGTCCTGAGACGCTAATTGAAAATGTGCGGTGTGTTAAAAAGGACTCTATAAAGGACACCACAGGCGCCGGGCACCCAAGCCAACGCAGTATCTGTAGGATTGCTTGATGGCTCACATTGTCGTACGCTTTCTTCACATCTAGGGCAAGAACAGAACGAATACGACAAGAGCGTCCTCCTATGAGTACGGAAGTAGGGAACGCTTCAAGGCCGTCCTCTGCGCCGATGTGGGGCCGAAAGCCGATCTGAGAGGGATGGTACCAACCCATGCCCTCAAGCCACCATGTGAGCCTTGATGCTAGCATACGCTCGGCCAGCTTGCATAACGTACATGTCAGAGCAATCGGCCGTAGATTGCTGAGTCTATCCGGTGGTTTTCCTGCTTTCGGGACGCGTATGATTTCTGCGTGCTTCCAGAAAGTGGGTACGCATCCAGAGGCCCAAGCTTCGTTTATAGTGGTCAGTATGACCTGGAGATACTTCTCTGTGCAGTTCTTATACACTTCGTACTGTATGCCATCGGGGCCCGGTGCCTTATGTGTTCCTGCTGAGTCGATAGCTGCCAATAATTCCGCCATGGTGAAGGGGGAAACAAGACCAGCTGCCTCTTCCATGGTAAGGGGTCGGCCTGCCTCAGGGGGAAGGGGTGAAGGTCCCCCAAAGGAAGGAGGAGGCGTGTCATAATTGGGGAAAAAAGCCTTCATTGCCTCATCTGCAAATTCTTGCAAGGAGAGGCCCGATGCTAGGTAAGCATTGTCCAAGGGGTTCTGCGGCTTGCGGCCTCGTTCCATTGCCTGAAACGTGCGCCATATCGAGGCTGTGTTTGTTGAGGGACCGAGGGAAGCACACCAATCCATCCAGCGAGCCCTGGAAAGACGTCGTTCATGTCTTCGCGCTTGGGCTGTCAGGTGATTAAGGTGGATCCTGGCACTCTCAGATGACGGTTGGCGGGCCGCAGTCAGTTCCGCGCGACGGCGGGCGGCCCACAATCGGAGCAGATGAAGGTCAGGCGTAGGTCGGGCTTCATCTACCCAAGAGATGTGCGTTCATGCGTGCAGTGCGCTTTGTAAGATAGAAATCGGGTCATCAGTCTCTTGTTCGAGGGGGGAGAGCTGTGATCTGAACTCATCCCAATCGATGACCCGGCAGCGTCGACGAAGTCGCGGCACCGGTCCTGCAGCAAGCCTAATATAAATGGGATGGTGATCACTCGCCCAGCAGTCGAGCTCCAAGTGCCATGAGGGCGCACCGTGCCCAAGCCACCAAGTCAGGTCCGGCGAGTAAGACGGTGTGCGAGGGTGTGTTTGCCGACGAGTGGGGCTGAGAACATCATTTAGGAGTTGAAAGTTCGCCCCCCTAAATGTGTCTTCAACCAGCTGACCTCTAGAGCTGTTCCTCGGGTAGCCCCAGGATCCATGCGGGGCATTAAAGTCTCCACACACCAGAATCGGGACACCTGGGAAGTTGTGGCGGAGATGTGAAAGCCAGCCTAACCGAATTCGACTGGCATGACCACTGCTCGGTCGGGCGTAATAAGATACGAGAATCACCTCTGAGTGGGATAGGCGAACTCGCACAGCTACCACCTCTTGCCAAGCGGTGCACCACGCGGGAAGAGGGACCTGGGCTTGTGGCAAGTGGGACCGTACGTATACAATTGCTTTGCCTGGGGGGATGTCCGGACGTACACCCCGGCGGTCCCGAATGCTTGGCGACGTATGTACATTGAACTCCGATATTTGCGGAGCGCAGTTTGTTTCTTGTAGCAGGAGGGCCCATGCAGATAATTGGCCAATGCGCATGCGGTATTTCAGTTCACCGAGCTTACCCGTTAAGCCCCTACAGTTCCACTGGAGAACACAAGACAGGTGTGTAGGCCCTGCGGTGCTAGTCATCGCGAGAGATGAGCCGCGAGCACCGAAGCCAAATGCTGTAGCTGCTTCGACACGAACATCAGGAGCTGCTGTGGTGTCATCGGCGTCTCCCTTGTGTGCACCGGGAAGGACGGTGGTGTGGCAGGTGAAGTCGTGAAAGACGAATGTGGGGCAGGTGGAGTTGGTAAGCGCTGCTGGTTGTGTCGCTGAGACAGTATGACACGTCTTCTCCGAATGCGCTGAATTTCGGCCTCCAGTGTAGCCAGGCGTTGATCTAACGCGTCCAGTGTTTCAGTCTCTTCGGTCAGGGTCGCGGCCATACGTTGTACAATATTTATGCAGCAAGACGCTCTGCTTCAGCTGCCTTGTTTATGCTTGCCTCAACATCGGCTTTGCCGTAGCGGGTTCTATCCGTGGAGAGTTATCCGTGCTATCCGTGTTCCCTTGTCTCTCATTACGGTCAAAGGTTTATCCCCTTAAGTCATTTTTAACTACTTTCGAATCCGGCTGTTCTTCTCTTCTTGCATCCGTGACTGATCCAAATGCTTCTCAGGGGACGAAGTAACAAAGCAAGGAGATCTAACGTTGGGAGAGGGATATTGCCTTAAAAAATAGTGGGAGGAAACCGGTAAAACTGTGAGCCCACCTTGAAGCGCGACGCCTTAAAACAGAATGACGCCGGGATTGAAATGGTAGGGCGCCGTAAACCCAAATCCTTTTGTTCATCACCGTAACAGAAAACGACACGCGCGGTGTTCGGAACTGTTACTGTAGCTGCAACTGTGAGGGGGCGTCGTTCAGGGGATCTCCACAAGGGAAGCGATACAGAAAAAAAGCGGCTTTCTTTGTGATACCTCTCCCGTGCCGCACGACAGCTGGCAGTTCCCGGGGAAGGCACCTTCCTACATATATCTTCGGAGTAAATTGCACCATTGTGCCCCCTCAAGGGTCGAAATGAGCCGCATTTAGAACGTCGCCGCAGGTTCCCGTGAACTGGCGACGGGAGAGTGGAGCTTATCAATGGGGTTTTGGCAAGCCTTTGTACATCCAATTTACTTTGCACACAGAATTAGTCGACTGAATTTTAGCAGACGTTAAAGCAGCAGACACGGCCATGACCTTCCCATCAATTTAAATTGTCTTCTTATTTTTGTATCTGTCTTGAATTATATTGAATGTAAATGTGCGATATACCCGGTATTTCTAACACATCAGCCGCTGCCGATCTTGTTATTCGGCTTTACTTGTCATGAGTCCATATGCTGTCTTTTATCTATGTTTATATTACGTTTTGACGTGTATGTAAATAATACAATTCACATAAGCGCGGGGGAACGGAGATATCCACACAGATGTCTTGAAAGATCTTGAGATGAGACGAAATAAATGCAACGGTGCTGTTTAAGACTGCCAAACTACGTGCCTAAGGAAACCAACAATGCGAAACACTATATTTCTAGAGACGCATTAGGAACCGACCGTAAATGTTAGACAAACAGCAAGAATGGTCGACGGCAATAGACTGCCGTCGTTTTATTGAAATGTATGGAGTGCAGCCGAGACAGGAATGCCATTTAAAAAATGGCGCCAATGCTGAATCCTTTGCACTGTTTTAGGCATCTGTCAGGAACCGTTGCGATACCGCACCAGGTGGATTTTAAGAGTGTTGTTGTGGTTTTATTTTTCGTCGGTGGATTAGCAATGTTTGCAAGTTACCCCAGAGGGCCCTATAGGCTGTATTAGTAGCAAACATTTCTCTCTTGCTTGTTTTGATGGTGCATGCAGTTGTCCCAACTGAAACATTCAACCCATTTTAGGCAATATGGTCGCGACAGTAAAAGCACGGCCGCTCGATGGGAACTAGTTTCCATTGAGCGGCCGTGGCGACAGTTACAGCCAGCGGAAGCAAAAAAAAATTCCCCTTAAAATACTTCACATGTTGCAAAGGTATGAAAAGGACGAAATGTTTAGCACACGCTTGGGGGTTTGGGAGAGCTCAGATGCTTCACTTAAATACGGACAACAAGAATTTATGGGTGGACCGTCGATTTGAATCGCTCAGGCTTATTGCGTGAATGTTCCCCTGGCAGCGCTTTACATTTGAGCCCAGGCACTCGTAGCGGAAGCCGTTTATTGTCGCGCGTTGCTCTCGGCGCTCAGGACGAAGAAAAATAAAATAAACACACCTTTTTTGAGATTTGTACGTGAAGCTTCCTTTCGCTGTTTCCTCAGTGGAGCGATTGTTTTTGCCTTTCGCCTTATCGGAATGTCATTTTGGTGTCCCATAAATCTTGCGGAGAATGGTTTTGTTTCAAACATGCCCTTGACAGGAATATTTCCTACAATATTGTTGAGCAACGAGTGCCGAAAAGCGAAACTTGAGGCGGAAGAAATCCATTTTTGGCAGTACGGCCCGCTTCCCAGCAGTGCCCTACCAAATTCGATTCACGAGCTCCCGTTTCCCACTGCTACGTCGTCGTCTTCGTGGTCGGAGGAGGCAGCGGGCTGAGAGATTTAACATGCTCCGTGCCGCAGGAAAGTTCAGCGGCGTCAAGTTCAAATGGACAGAGCTTTAAATACAGTCTAGTCCACTTATAACAATATCCAAGTGCCAAGGAAATCCAATCGTTATAATCGATGATTGTTATATGCGGGTTGCTAAATAGGAAAGCTCAAAAAATTTTATTTGCATCCAAGCAAGGTTGTACTGCTACCTATTTGTGGAAAAGAAGCCTTACTCGGTCCGCTTTGTTTGCTGCAAATGAAGCTGGCGCACATTTTTTTCAAGATCATCAATAGGGGCTTCATCTAGCTGAGCGAAGGGTTCTTGGTGGAAACGACGTCCCTCAGACACCATGATGCGCTGGGCCTCCTGCGAAGGTGCTACCCGAGTGGGCTGTGCGAACGCGTACGCAGAGTTGTCACTGCGACCGCTGTCCACAGCACGTATCCACGCAACGATCGCCTGTTTATTGAGGCGCTCAGACGTTTCCAACACACCGGCCCTGACGTCTGGTGACTCTGATCCGCGGAAAAACGGAGGTAGTTGAACAGGCACCCAGTCAAACTCAAAGCAGCAGGCACGGGGACGGGGCCAAAGCGGCGGCATCGGAAGGGGTGTTTGGGAGGAGAACGGTTCCCCTCCTCCTCTCGCTTCCTCGTAAGCGGCGCAGTTTACTCGTTTTCTGAGGGGTGGACGGGATGCGAGGGGCACCGCGGCGCGTGGTGTCGGCATGGATGGCGTGGAGAGCCGGTGGCAGCTCGCATTTTCGATGTGTGCTGTAACCCGATTCAATCGTTATATCCGATATCGCGGCACTGGAGCATTGTAATAGGCGGTTTATTTTCCCATGGAAAGCATACAAAAGCGCACGGTGCCATAGCTGTTCATCGTTTTATCCGATATATTGTTATAAACGGTGTAGTTATAAGTGGACTCGACTGTGTCCCGGTTTCTCTGCAAAAATGTTGAGAAATATGAACTATGGTACCAGAATTTGTGGCTTGGGAATATTTTGCTTAGATAAACCCGTTTCAGTAATCCTTAACTTTTTGGCTGTGTGGCTCAATCGAGGCACGCAGAGATACAGATATACGGTCAGCACATACGTTCCCGGTTTAAGAAGCCAAAGGCAGACATCATCCTTAAAAGGCATTTTAGGCCACGAGGGATTTCAACTTGTTTCTCCAGAGTATAGGCGAAAGTGCTTTACTACCGCGCCATGCTCGACAGGTGCAAGTAGCGCAAGACAGTTATAGCGTTATTTGGCTCTTTGGGGGAGGTGAAGAGAACAGTACAGAACAAAGTAGTTTATTTCATCGAAAAACATAACAAAAACATGTTGATAAGGCACCTAAATCCATAGCCTGTACGGCTAGTATTGGATCCATTACAGAAATATTTTCAAAAATACAATCCTGGGCAAAAATGGTTGATTGTCGCACACAAGTAAAATAATTGGCAGCAAGTTACATTGTTACATTGTTACATTCAAGTTAACGATTCTGGTTTATTGTACTTGAATTCTGAAGTAATGTTTCAGGGACGGCAACATATTTGGTATTGTTTTGATGGACTTTGGTATGCTATTCCAAATTTTTGCTCCCATGAAGGACAACAGGCGCTGACCATATACATTATGTACTATTGGTAGGTTAAGATTTTTGTGATCAGCGTGCCTTGTATCTCTCTTGGGTGTAATTAGTGTTGACGAGGGGCACGGATTGTTTGTGGTAAGTAGTCTGTGGATAATCACAGCAATAATATAGTCCCTGACTCTATAAAAAGGTAATATGTTAAATTAGGCGAAGAGCATAGCTGATGGCTGATTCCTCGGCGCTCCGGCCAATATTGTAATGACTCTTTTTTAGATTACACACAGCGATTTGCAGTGCCACGCGTACATGAACCCCCATGACTCTATGCAATACGTCATATGGCTGTGAAACACGGCAAAGTAAATGAGGCGTAAGACCTGCGGAGAAAAATGTATGCGTGCCTTAACCAGTGTGAAACAGCCAAATGCTAATTTCTTTGTTAGTTGTTCTATATGAGGGGAACAGTGCAAAGACGAGTCAAGAGTTATACTTAAGTATTTATGGGTGGTACCCTGTTATATGGTTGTTTCTCCCAGGTTTTAGCTGAATAGGACGGGCTGTACTTTTCGGTTCGATGCGAATACTATAAACGTGGTTGTTTTGGTGTTTAATTCGAGCTTATCAGCTTTAAACCAGCTTAAGGTGTTTCGGAGTTCCTGATTAGCGAGCGACTCTGCTTCTTGATAGGATTGACTAGATATCATAAGGGCCGTATTGTCCGCGTATAAAACAGCATTGGAGTGTTTTAGCGAGCACGCAAGGTCATTAATGTAAAGAGAAAAAAGAAAGTATATACGCCTTTAGAGGATTGGCCAGGGATCGGTAGCTTTGAACAACTTATTTTACGGGGGAACGTTTTTGCTTATCCTTTCTCGCTTTTCTTCCAGAGTGGTTTTCTTCCCCAGGCCACAGACCGTTCCGGACTTGCGTTGATATAGTTGACATATTTAGCCTATGATGTCATTTGACTTGTTGAATGTTTATAATTTGATTCACTGGTTGTTGAATGGGCTTCGCTAGTGCTGCTGCCGTTGTGCTACATGAGGGACGGGGCCTCGTCAGGCGGCCCGAATGGGCTCGATCAGTCGCGGTTGATCAAACGGGCTGAAACGCATTTTGCCCCGTTTACCTCATGGAATATTGGAAAATTATCCTACTTTGCGCGGTTTACTTGTTTTCTGCCTAAACAAACAAAGAAACAAACAAACTCGCGCTCCGCACGCTCACCTCTTACTCAGCACGCTTGTTTCCCCTCTTGTAGGAAGTTAACGCAGTAGTACCGCACCTCTTCTCTGCCCAGGAGACCCCGGTTCAAAACCGACGCGAACCCAAATGTGTCTTGACTGACTTATTTTCTCTTTGATGGCGGCCATTTATGACGATTCGTGTTAACGACGACGATCACTTTTCTCATTTTAATGCACCTGCAGGGCTTACACCTTAAAATAGAGGTGCTTTTCTCTGATTTGATCACTGCGGCATAGGAGAAGCGAGACCATGCCCGCGTAGGGGCATACCAAATGCCTGTAAGCTGCAGTGAATGCAGGTAAGAACGGCGCATTATTTAACCACCAACCTCTTTGCTTTAGGAAGGTAAATGTCCTGCAGAGCTATTGCGTTGCTGTAATTGCGAGGAATGCTTTGAGGTTTGTTTATCTGTCCTTGGAACTTTCTGGGGCACCTTGCCTCCCATTCCTCTCCCCGCTTGACCGGCCTCCTGGACAGTAGACTCCTGCTGGTGCACTGCTGAACTTCTTTTTGAACTGTGCGACTGCGTCCTTCCTCTGAAGTCTCAAATAAACCTAAGGTTTATTTTGTGCTCAATAATGTGTGGTCGTATGAAACACGCCTGCACTACTAGTGGTGTGTAACTGTTCCGTGCAGGTATACTTCGTGTTCAAGCACACGCTTGAATGGTTGGATGAATCAAGAGCTAGATGCTGGACGAGGGAGAAAGGTTGGTGTCTTTAAAACGAGGCACAAAAATATACTGGGTGTGCGCCATCAATATCCCCGATGTGCGCGTTTCGAAGCCCGTGCGTAGAAAACAAGAGGTGGAAAGTGCGCGGGTTTTGTTGTTTGATAAGAACGCCCACACGTTCAGCGTCGACGACCTCGGCATTGGTATAAAAATCCCCTCAGCATTGGTATAAAAATCACCGCCGCCAACATTCTCTGAAAGCCACATCATGGAAGGACTCGTGTGCTTCTGTTTATTGTAGCATGAATTTAAAAAGCTTTATTACGAGCCTTTGTTAACAGGCATACTGTCCCAATAGAAATTTGATTAGCTAAAACGTATTTTTCTACGAAGCACAAAGAGCTTGAGAGCCCACTCATTTAACGCCAGGAACAAGAACACTACCAGCCTTGCCAATTTGCCATGGTTCAATTAAAAAATCAGAGCACAAAACGATGGACTTGAATGTATATGCTTTAGAAGACCTCTGTTGTTTTTAGCAACGGGGTTGCTACAACATGGGTGAGAAGATGAAACAAGAAAAGAACGTGGCATAAAGGGATCCCGGAAATGCGGAGCTCTGCACCACTGACACTAAGGCTTTGTCTGAGTGCAAGTCCTTGAAGCTGCGTTGAGTACCAAGTGGCGTTCTTTTGCAAAAAAAGTTGATGAATACTGCTCAAGGAAACCATAATAATACCAGCTCTTCGTAGCTTTAATAAAAGGCACCTCCCCCCCCCCCCCCTGATAGGATACCTGATAAGATAGGAAACCCTCTCTGCCTTTATTTTCCAAAACCTCAATAGGCTACGTGATATCGTATATAAAATAATTTGTAACCATTTTTCCTTTCCCAGAACTATTCTCAAAATACCCAGTACAAGTAGCCGCTCTGCCTCCGAGGGCAAATTTATAATCCCTCTCTCTCATAACACATACGGACAATGCCGTCTCAAGTACGCCGGGGTTAAAGTTTGGAATGATCTTCCGTAATCCATTTTACAATCAACCAGGGTAGACCGTGTTTATAAAGACTTCGCAAAATATCCAGCACATCAAAAAAAAGTAAGAAAAAAGTGAAAATACCATCGTCTTACAATGCCTTGCACACGTTTTTGACTGCTGCTGTCTTGAGGACAACGATCACAATTGTAGCTTTTTACCACTGACGATGTACTGCATTACTGACTTATGGTCTGTTGTATGTGTTGTTGCAATGTTAACTATCCACAGCTGTCTTATTCATTGTTTAATTCGCCTATATAGAACCGAGCGTTTGTTTTTAGCAGGGTAATAATTCTTGAATGCACCTTTCTTAATCCGTTTTAATAACAATTTTTGGGGCCCCTGTACATACTACATTTCCTTCAAACATGTGATTGTACGTAGCATGGCCCCTGATTCCTTTGTGATATGTTTTTAATGAATTCATTACTAGTCAATAGGCTAAGAATCCAGACATTCATGCATGTATTCGTTGAAAATTAAAAAGAGACAATAAACAAACTTAAACTTGAACTAGATCCACTTGGCTGGAAAGTGTTAGAAGCACATCTCGTTGTTTTTGTGTAGAACGGTTAGAACGGTTCTAACGGTTAGTCTAAAACTATTCGGTGAGCGCCTGTATTTCTCTTTACCTCCTAATATTTTCTTTTTTTTTTCATGTAGATAGACATTTCCTGCCCTGCGATGCAGTGACTTTTTTCCAATTTTGATATCCAAAAGTTCGTTCTGTATGGGTACCGGTGCTGCAAATTTGCACACTGCTGCACTACAAGAATCACGTGGCTTCATAACTGGTGTGGCAAACGCTCAAGCTCTTGTACTAATTGAAGTGTTCCCGGACCAGGAAGACGTTATTTCTGATTGGTGGTCTCGCGTGGAAACTTTCCCAACAAAGTAGGCAGGGGATGCACTCAGCCCGTTTTCTCGGTCGATAGTTGGGAGGTCGCCTAGAAAACGGATTGCCATATTTTCTTGGGAGGCTTTGAAAACACCTCTAAAGAGCTTTCATAGAATGCCGGAACAGCCAGTGGACGAACTTGCGCAAATTCAGTCAAGGCACAGATGGTGGAATCAAGGTATATTTTGACAAGCGCATCGCTAAAAAACAATGAAGCTCCTGCTTGAGAAATGTAGAAAGCTCTGGGACTCTGCGTGATCGTCGCGAGTGGGTTGAGAATATTGAAAGCAGAACTTCCCTTCCTCGCACCGCGTAGAAATGACTGAGCTGTGACAATACTTCAGGACAACTGGCGAGTTCTTGGGACGGCTCCCAGTTTCTTACTTTAGTTGATTTCTTTCTTGATACTGGCACGAACCATGTTTTGGGTTCCTTGTTTATGTTTTCTTTTTGCCGACCGGTAGCGCTATGTTATCTGTGTTATCCGTTGGCCAAGTGAAGCCAATGTTCCATTCTGCATGCCGCATGTGTTATCCTTTGATAGGGAGTATGTTAGGAACTAGCATCACCATCCTAGAATAATCTTATTCTATCTACAGCGTTCGGGAGGCAATTCGAAAAACCCCTGCGCCGGGTGATAAATGCCGGCTGAGCAGACGCAACAGCATTCGACTTGCCGATGCTTGCCTGCGTACATCACTTTGTTGACTGCTGCTTCGCCGCCTGTGTATTGTTTGAGTTGTTCGCTCCAATAAACTTGTTTTCTTTGAAGACAACTGCGTGTTCTTTGGCTTATCGAGATTTGCTAGGTGCTTCGTACGCATCCTTTATGCTCCGTACGCCCTCTGGAAGCCGACAACCCAACCCAAGCCGTGCAAGCAGCCGAGTTCAAGGTTACTGTCTGAGATCGGTCACCTGCTAGAACGAACGAAGAGTAAGACCGCCGCAACCGACAACATGGTAGATGAAGCCACTCCCCCATCGTCTTGCAACATCCCCGAGAAAAACCTTCATTCCGCGGATCTCTCGCTGAAGACCCCGAGGACGGGTTGGACAAAGTTGGCCCTGTTCGGATCTTTAACAGGTGGGATCAGGAAGAAACGTTTCCGCATGTGTTCTTCTATTTTGAGGATGCCGCTCGAACTTGGTTCGAGAACCATGAAAGGTCTCTGTTGGACTGGACGCTTTTCAAGAGCGCGTTTCTTAAAACGTTCGCCTCAGTCGCACGAAATGAGCGAACCGCACTTTTGCTAGAAACGCGCGCGCAAAACCCCAACGAAGGGGTAGTGATCTCTGTTAAGGAGATGAAGAAATTGTTTCGACGTGGGTATCTGGAAATGACGGAAGAAAAGAAACTAAGTTCTCTATTGCGAGGGTTAAACCAAGTGCTTTCTGCTTGCCTTGTCCGCAACCCTCTTGAGACGGTGGCTGAATTCGCGTCTAAGGCGGCCGCGATGGAGAAGATGCTGGAAGTTCGAATGAGGCAGTATGATCGCCCGCTCAATGCGCTGGTTTTCCAGATGATCGGTGCCGGGGCTAAAGGTCTCCCGCAGTGTGTCGGAGCTAGTAAGCTCCGACACACTGCGTGAGACCATCCGAACAGTGGTCAGGGAGCTTTTTCCAACGACAATGCAACCGCAAGTGGCTTCCCTGAGTGACGTCATCCGCGATGAGTTTCAACAGGCATTGGGGTCGTTTACGCCATACCAAGCATCCGCGAGCCACAAGCGATAACCTACTCCGCAGCCCTTCGTCGACCCCGCCCTCCTCCAACCCGTCGTCAAAAGGCCCCGCCATACAGCGGTCCACTGTCGCGCGCCCGACGCCCTGTAGTCCAATATCACACGCCGAGGAAGACCGAGGTGTGGCGAACGCAATTTTCCGCTCTGCTGCCACTTCCGAGAGGCCTACCACATTTACCGTCGCTGCCCTTACAAGAGGCTCAATTTGCGAGAATTCTCCGTCGACGCACCCCGCCCCCTACACCGCCAGCGCTACTGAGATTGAAGAATACCTGTTCAGCACCTACCGAGGTCACGCCCATTTCAACAGTTCGTCGTCGCCCTACTCGTACCAGTCGCCGAACCGCCGTAGCACTGCAGACATCTCACGTGGAAGTTCCCCCAGCACACGCGGGGAAACTAAAAGCAGCAACTTCTGGAAGGGAAGTTGCACAACGGTGGAAAAACGAAAACCCTCCAACAACGCAAGGACGCGCCGAACACCCTGCCCTCACCCCGACGACTCGATCTAACCTTGACGTGACTCGCGAACACTACGACGACCCAACGGTGCGACGCGTACCCTACAGCTGGTGGAAAGCCGACGACAACGACGACGTATACTTCCGGCCGTGAACACATACAAGCCGAGATACGGCGCCCCGACGCACCCGGAACTCGAGGAAGGCGGCGTCCGATGTCCAGTTGTCCATCAACGGCTTTGATTTAGTCCCCCTCATAGAGATGGGAGCCGACTACTCAGTAATGAGCGGATTATTTGCGTCTAAGCTGAAGAAAGTTACGAATAAGTGGGACGGTCTGCACATACGCACAGCAGGAGTCCATCTCGTAACGCAAAGTGGAACGTGATTGATTGATTGATTGATTGGTTGTAGGGTTTAACGCGCCGACGAAACGCAGGCGATGAGGCGCGAAGTAGTGGAGGGCTCCTGGTTAATTTTGACCACATCGGGATCTTTAACGTGCCCAGAAATGTCGTACACACGGGCGTTTTTGCTTTTCACCTCCATCAGAAAAGCGGCCGCCACCGCCAGGAATCGAACCCACGACCTTGATGCTCAACAGCGCAACGCCTTAGTCATGGAGCCACCGCGTCGGGTACCAAGTGGAACGTCCATCTCACGCATCACCATAGATGGCACCACGTATCCTGCCACGTTCGTCATGTTTCTTAACTGATTCCGCGACAAAATTCTTGGAATTGACTTTTTGATGGTCAACGGCGCATTTATTGATCTACAGAACAAGCCGACAAAGTTTTTCTCCGATCACTCCATGACGCCGGAACCGAACCCCGTACAACCTGCTGTTGTGCGAATGGGCGATGATCTTGTCACTGGGCCACCCCTGACAAGCTTGAAAATCACCGTCTATTCTAAATATGCTGCTCCTGACGTCAACGTTATCGTATAGAGTGACCAAAAGTTGCTTCTCGACCACCGTGTTTCTGTCGCAAAACGCATCTCGTGCTTTAAGCAACGCTAATCCTACGTTTTGGTCACTAATTTCACCAAGGAGTACCATCATTTAAACAAATGCGCTGCAATTGCTTTCCTCGATGGATCGCAACAAGCAAGTGACGTGGCCGCGGTCGGAGACTTTGAACCAGGACGCGGAGATACCTGCGAGCTGCCGCGTCTTGTCGACGTGAATCCGGCGCTACCGCAAGAAGAACGAAACAAATCATCGACTTTGCTGCGTCGCTACAGCGAGTGTTTTTCGTCAAAATCCAAATTACGTCAGATACCTCTAGTCAAGCACCCAATTATAACCGAAGATCGAGCGCGACCTACACGACAGTCACCGTACCGCGTGTCTTTACACGAGCGGGAAGCCATCCTGACACAAGTGGTCGACATGCTCAGTGACGACATTATATAGCCATCAAAAAGCCATTGGGCTGCGCCGGTCGTGCTGACGAAGAAAAATACGGCACATTAAGGTTTTTGATTGACTATCGGAGATTGAGACAAATTACCAAAAAGGACGTGTACCCCTCAGTCGAACCGACGGCGCCCTCAACCACCTCTGCCACGAGAAGTACTTTTCGTCCGTGAATTTAAAGACAGGCTACTGGCGAATAAATGTGGACGTAAGAGACCGATGGCAGACTGCCTTCGTAACCCAAGACGGCCTTTGGGAAATCAAGGTGATGCTGTTCGTGCAGTGCGCGGCTGCAGAAACGTTTCAGAGTCATGGACACCGTGCTAGCTGGCCTGTAGTGGCACACCTGCCTCGTATACGTTGACGAAGTTGGGGTACCCGCCCGAACTTTCGACGAACACCTTGCAAGGCTGTAGTCTGTACACGAGGCTATTCGCTCGTAAGGGCTAACACTGAAACTTGAACAGTGCCCCTTCGCATACGAGGAACTCAAGTTTTTGGGCCATGTCGTCAACGCTGCGGGGGTCAGGCCTGACCAGGCGAAAAATTCAGCCATAGCGAATTTGCGGAGACAGATATTCAAGAAGGGTGTGCAAAGATGTCTCGGATTGCGTTCATATATACTACCGCCGCTTCGTCGTAAACTTCGCACGCATTGCAAAGCCACTCATACGCATGACGAAAGATAGCACCCCTTTCAGCTGGGAAAACGCCCAAGAAAAGGCATTCTGCGAGCTGCAACAACGACTGCAAAACCCGCCCGTGCTCGCTCATTTTGACGAAAACGCCGAAACGAAATGCACACGAACGCCAGTGATATAAGCTTGGGCGGTGTCCTCATTCAAAAAGAAAGCGGTTGCGAAAAAGTATTCGCTTATGCCAGCCGTGGTCTGTCCAAGAAACACAAAGACTACTCGGTCTCTGAGAAAGAGTGTCTCGCGCTGGTATGGGCCATTTCAAAATTCGCCCATTCGTGTATGATAGGCCATCAAAGGTAGTGAGAGACGACCATATGCTGTGTTGTCTCGCCAATTTGAAGAACCCCTCCGTCCGTCGTGAGCGGTGGAGCTTGCTTCTGCAAGTGTTTCACGTTACAGTCGTCTATAAATCCCGCAGTAAACAATCCTACGCCGACCTACTGTCCCGCGCCCTCGTCGATCCACCATCGCAAGACTCTAATGAAGAGAGCACGCTCTTCCGAGTCGTGACGGAGAGCGGTATAGCCGCCAATCATCATGCCGACCACGATTTAGGCGTCATGATCGACTACCTCGAAGGACGCAGCGTCGCCGGGACTAGGGTGTTTAAATAGAACTTACCAGCATTCAGGCTGAAAAACTCCTTCCTCGCGAAGAAAAATTTCAGCCCCGGAATGAGAGCGACTTATCTTCTTGTCATCCACGCAGACCTTCATGACGAAATTTTGGAAGCATGCCACGACGACCCGTGTTCCGGACATCTCGGCACAGCGCGCACTATTGAAAAAAAAAAGGCCGCATCTCCACTCCGTGAATGATGGCGATGGTGCAAAGTACGGGGACTCGATATGACATCCAAATTGCTCCCCGACCGTCATTCGATTTTATCCGTGAGTTGCACCTTGATTATTCCCTAAATGAAACTGCAACTCACGGTTAAAATCGAGTTTCGCTTGATTTTTGCTTGATGGTGGTGTGCGCGCGGATTGACCCGGACGGACATTGGGAGGCCCTAAAGGTACTTCACGCCGTTACAAGCGAGGGAGTAACCTGTTTGACTCTGGTACTGACTCACTGTCGTAGCCCAATGGGCAAAACGACTTACACTATGTCTCGTCTACCAAAGACAAAGTTATGCAAAGGAAAAAAACACACGCACACTAACAACTCAACAAAGAAACGATATTGCATTCTAAAAATTTGAGAACGGTACGTGAAAAGCTTCTTTGTACGGAGGAAAAAAAAGAAAAACATGACGAGGCACATACCGATACATACAAAATACGAATACTGCCAGTTTACAAAAATGCACTGGTAAACAAAAAGTGATAAGAAAAAAGTACAAATATGACCAACCGCGTACAACAGAACAGAAACAAGCCCTTAAAAAAAATGGCTACACATATAGCGGTATTACCCGCAGTCAGATGCATAATGCATCGAAACATTACACAAAAGCAACAAAAGTAATGCTAGTTATGGAAGGCCCGAAAATATCATAAGTAGCAACCAACAGAAAGAATAAAAGGAGGCTCGCAAAAAAGTGTTTCGAAGGAAGTGTTTCGAAAAGAAGTGTGGTCATATCATAGGCATACAAAATGCGCTTCAATTGTTAACATAAGCTTAAAATATCATTAATATATAGATTAAACAACACAGGTCCTAATATGCTACCCTGTGGGACGCCAGCTATTATATGCATAACAGATGATCAGTGGGTGTCAATGCAATCATACTGTGTAGGATTGGCTAAGTAAGAGGGGAGCAGAGAGTGAACGTAACCACGGAAACCATACCTATTAGGTGTCGATAAAAGTAAGTTGTCATTGATGCAATAGAACGCCAGAGGGAAATCTATGAACACGCCTAGAACAACTTTCTTTTCTTAGATGGAGGGTAACACGTATTCTTGTGGTTGAAGCAGTGCTAATTCCGCAGATTTGTGCGTTACAACACCAAATTGATCACCAGAAACCTATTCATGCGTTTTAAAAATGATGACATCCGAATTTGAAATATTTTTTCAAGCCCTTTAGAAAATACCGGCAATATTGACATTGACACTGACAATATTGACATTGACACCGGCAATATTGACATTGATATTGACATTGACAATATTGACACACATCTCCTATCTGCCTTTTTGAAGAGGGCGGACACTTTTGCCTTTTCAATTTCGGTGGAAAAAACGCCTGAATTAAGGCAGTGATTAAAGTTGTTTCTAAGTATTGGGGTAATATATTAAGGACATATTCCACCGGCTTTATCTGAACGTCATCTGCATCCCGGCTTTGAGAATTTTTCACGTTTATAAAAGAGAATAAACTTCAGAGCACGTCACCGGGTTCATAAACATGCAATTACTGTTACAAAAATACGAATTGTCGACGTGCGCTGTAGCACATTCAGTCCTTCGGCTAAGAAAGTAATCATAAAGGCATTACACATGTCTTTTCCCGCAATTCTAGCTCCACCAACAGTTACCTCAACGGGAGCTATGACATAGTTCGAATACAAAACTACTGTATTTATTTGTCTCCATATTTCTTTTCGCGTCATCATGACAGGATTCAAATATTGCGAAATACTACGCATTTCCTGGCTGTTTTAATTCTTCGTTGAGTTTATTTCTGTATAGTTTGAATTGCGAAAATAGTTCTTGATTACACTGTTCAAGAAATTTCTTTTGCATTTCATTTTAGATGCGACTGCATCTCAGTCACTCGCCTTGTCCCTCCATACGGCGTTGTTGTTGTCCGACCACACCCCTCCCGCATTCTCCTCGCCGCGCGAGCTGCGCTCTCCGCCGCTCACCCCCTCTCCTCTCCGATAGCGGACACTGTCTCGCGAGGGGCATTGGATTGGATTCGATTGGCTTGGCTTGGCTTGGCTTGGATCGGATTGCATTTGGATTGGATTTGATTAAAGTGGATTGTGTTGGATTGTGTTGCGTCATAGCCGCACCACGTTGCGTCATAGCCGCGGCAGGGGGTTCACGGCACGCTTTACGCGATGGGAGAATCAACCCAACGGAAACAACAACGGAACCTCCTATGCGTCGCATCTACACAGGGGTTCCCGCGAGGGCAGGTGGGAGAAATTTTTCTTCCGAATTTTTTTTGTAAGCTCGACGTGATCTACCCTTTTTTTCCTTTTGTAGCTGGGAAACAAGCGCGGGTTAGAAAATAGGTATCGCAAATTTCTAACAATTCTGCAAAAAAAGTGTTATACGCAACCATTGCATCTGTCATGGCGATGACGTAAGCCCAATTCACACAAGAAACTGCCTCCCTAAAGGCCACAAGTCCATTTCCGGAAACGCCTTGTACTAGACGCCGCCTCGGCAATGTCGTGCTTACTTGTGTTTTAACTTCAAATACAACTGGAAAGTGGTCGGTGATACCGTAGCCAACCACTAAACTTAAATAACAATTCTTACCAAAGTTTTTAATAAAAAGGTCAATAAGAGATTCATTGGTTGGCGTAATTGGTAGGCGTAGTGGTAGCCGCCACTAGCAAGGTTGCTATGGGCCCATTTGATGTGTTGCAAATCAAAATGTATTCCCTTCTTTGAGAGTTGAATTGAAATGAATTGAATGGAATTCTTGTTGGTTTAATAATGGCGTTGGCGCAGATATTGGCCCAATAACTACAAAAACTACCTGGTAACGTTACTATCAGAAAGCAAATTTATATTAAAATCACCCCCGTAATACTTTTCAGATTTACATAGTTCGAAAATTTCTCGAGAAATGAACGGAAATCTACGATACAACTAGCACGAGGCGGTATAAAATTCCAATGGCTGTACAGCCCGATAATGTACAAAAAAATTCGTAATCTAGTTTAATTTCACGAAATTCAACCAAGGGGCCACAAGCACTTGATTGTTTAACCAAGACACAACCTCCACCACTGGCGCCAACTGTTTTATTTAAAAATAATATTTATAATTGGGAAGCTGAATAACTTGTTCCGGACAGGTATACCAAGATTCCATTAACATAAAAACACATCTATCATGTCAAGCTTACTAAACAGTTGTTCGAGGTCGGCCGAAGTATTAACAGCAGATAGCACATTGAGGTGTGAACAGCGAACCAAATGTGTCACATAGGAGTCGTGGTGAGGTGGTGAAACATTTATTCAAGTGCAAGAGGTTCGCGCTTAAAAGCGGGAGAAGCCCTCAGTACAGGGCCCCTGCAGCGGCTGTGGACCTGCGCGCCCGGTCCACCAACTGTCGCTGGTCCTCAGAGTCCCAACTGCACAGCGTGGCCTCCCACTGCTCGAGGGTGGGGGTGCGAAGAATGGGGGCTGCTGCTGTGTTTCGGGAAGCCCACGTGGTGTGGTACAGCGTTGATGTTTGCTCTAGTATGGGCATATTGGTGGATATATTGTTGGGTGTATGATGGGCAGGAAGCTAAGGTGGGGCTATGTGTTTGTCTGTAGTTGCCGCCAGGACACAGCCTCCTCTCGGGTGAGCTTCTGGTGCGGTGGTCGGTAGGCACATCTGGCAAGGCGGTGGTGTTGCAGAAGTGCGCAGTACTGCTGCTGGATAGGCTCTTGGTCACGCAGCGATTGTTGCAGTGCCCGGAGGGTGCATGCTCGGGCTGTAGCGTGTGCTCGCTCGTTTTTGTCGAGCCCTGCGTGACTTGGCGTCCATATTAGTACAGTTGGGTTGAAGGTGTCCTAGTGTAGTGGGAGGGCGCATATTGAGATCTGACCGTTGTCGTTGTTTCTGCATGCCTGCTGGCACTGGCAGTCTATAATTATGTGAAGTGGTTTATTCGAAGTTGGAGACGTCATCGCAAGTGCGATGGCCGTTTGTTTGGCTTCAACGAGGTTTTTGGTTTTAACGGTGGCAGTGGGAACGACATCACCCGAGGCGTCAATGACATTTACTGCTGTGGCTGGATGGAATGCGTAGTGGGCCGCGTCCGTGAATCGCACATGCGGGTGGTCAGAGTACATCCTTTGCAGGAATTGTACCCGTGCTTTTCGGCGCTATGCGTGCTGCTCAGCGTGCTTTTCTCGCGGGAGCGAAGCAACCCTGATGAGCGTGGGTTGTCCTGTGGCACAGTTTCCGGTAGAGGGTGGCTGGCGTCCGCTATCCGGTAGCTTAGCTACCTCAACACCGTGTGACCGGTCGAAGCTTGCTTGAGCCGCTCTAGTTGGCTGACAAGGTGGGCATCAATGATCTACCGCACCCAGTTGTGCGTCCCGAGCGCTTCCCTCTTGATAGTGTTGTTGTGAGGAGACAGGCCTAGCGCCTGCCTGTACGCCTTCCGCAGTAGTATGTCAAGTTTCCCCATATACCTCGGTTTCAGCTGCACGTAAGGCGTAGAGTACACCACGCGGCTGACAACCAGTGCTTTCACCAACTTGATGACATGATCCTCTTTCAAACATTGGGGCCGGTTTGTGACTCGACTTACCATACAGATGATTTGCAAGGCAGTGTGGTTGAGGCGCTGGATGGTTAGCGTTCCTCCCCCGTCCTGTTGGATGTAAAGTCCCAGTATGCGGAAAGTTGGGACTACGGGGATCTCGCTACCCTGAAGCTTTATTTGTATTGTGGTATGTTCCAGGGGTTTGCCACGTGCCTTGCGCCTCAAAATGATCAGCTCGGACTTCTCCGGGGAGCATTCAAGAGAGCACGCACTGGCGTACTGTCGGACTGCGCCAGCGGCTTGCTGGAGCGCATCCTGCATGTCGCCTTTTGGCCCCCCAGTAGTCCAAATCGTGATATGATCTGCGTAGAACACATGTGTAATCACCAGGATGGTGTTGTTTTGTGGGAGCTTCATCATAGCTATATTAAATAATGTCGGGGAAAACACCACTCTTTCTGGCGTTGCTTTGTTGAGCATGGTCTGAGGGAGTTCGTAGGGGTCTGATGCCCACAGGCGCCCTGTGATCCTTGAGAAATGCCTTGATATAATGGAACATCCGTTTCCCACACTTATTGTCACTTTGGGTTTCGAGGATGGCGTCGTGGCTCACACTGTCGAACGCTCCTTTTTTAATCGAGAGCGAGGATAGCCATGCTGGAGTGAGGAAAAATTGCGCCAAGGGGTTTTACTTTTGTTGAAGGAGGATGTCATTACTTGACAGGTGGGGCCGGAAGCCGAACATTGTGTGCGGATAAATGTCTTTGGCTTATAGGTATGTATGTAGGCGGGCGAGGATCACACGCTCAAAAAGCTTCCCTGCGCATGACCTTAGCGATATGAGGTCCAATGTGCTCACATTCGTAGGTTTGCTTTGCTTTAGAATAAGCACCATTTCGGCGTTTTTTCATTGAGCCGCTATGTGGCACGTTCCCAGTGCTCATTGAAGTACCCCGTTAAGGGTTGGATGCTTGCGTCGTCGAGGTTCCTGAGTACCTTGTTAGTGACACCTTGTCTTTGCCCGGTGTGGTGTGGCGGGTCGAGGCTTAAAGTGCCTGCCAGACCTCCTGAGTCGTTATTGGTTTGTGCAACTCCGGGCTGGGACGGCCAGCGTACGTGCGAAAAGGCACGGGAAGTAAAGGTGTGCCAATTTACTTGCCTTTGAGCTTAACCAGTGCCTCATCGTCCCTGCCAGGATGAGAGTGTAGCGAGCGCTGGATTGCTTTCCGACTCTCCAGCTTACTCTGTATGGGGTTCACCATACCCTGTAAGCTCTCACAGAGCTGAAGCCAGTTTGCTCGCGTGACCTCGGCCGCGTAATCCGCTGTTTGCCGCGATATCTCTGCTATCCTTTCTTTTAACTTTCTGTTATGTTTCTGCCAATTCCATCTTCGTTGGAGGCCTTTGCGGGCTTCCCAGAGATGGAGGAGGTGGGAGTCCACTGCAGGCGCTTCCGTGGTGCGGACGATGTCTTTCGAGTGTTTGTTTGCATCGTGGTGCAGGTCCAGGATCCATTTCGTCGTAAGTGAGCTTACGACGGTTGTCTCAATTTGGGTTCTGTGCTTGCGAAAGGTGGTCCAATCAGTCATTTTCGTGGACTTGAGTATTCGTCTTAAAGGAGCGTAGGGATGATAGTTTGGACAATATAGTGGTCACTGCCCAGTGATTCTTCCGGATTTTGACAGTCTGCTTGTGGAGTGTTTTTGATCAGTGTTAGGTCAGGACGGTATCCCTTGTGATGCTGTTCCCGATGCGAGTTGTATTCGTTGGGACAGTGAGGACTGTTGGATGGTGTTGCTGAACGGTAGTGTGGAGCTTGTTGCCCTTTGGCGTGGCGAAGTTGTAGCCCCACACCGGATGCGACGCGTTGAAGTCTCCTACTATTACCAAGCCGTTTCTGCCCGTCACGCCCTCTGCTTTCATTATTAAGTATCTGAAGGTATCGACATCTGTGAGTACATGCTCAATGCTGCAGCCATCAATTTGATGTTGTGCGACAGTGATGGTTCGTGACGTGAGGGTAGCTACCCTAGGCGGAAGGTTCCCAGAGAGGTGTGTAACGTAGCCTGTCATGTAGGGTGTACATTCTGTCTCCTGTAGTGCTATCATATCGGGTGTTATGGTAGCATTGCTTATGTACTGCATGAGCGCGCCTTGTTTCTTCGAGTAGCTCCGGCAATTCCACTGCCAAAACGTGCGGAGTGTGGTCTGTCGATTTGGGGCCATTCTGCTGCTAAAAAGAAGTGGCGGGGTTTAGGGTGGGTCGTGCGTATGGGTTTTCACACTTTTTATTGCGCACTGGGGTAGAGGTTAGCCTCGTAATATGCATGTTCTGCGCCCTTTCTACCGTCTTGCTCAACTTTCCTTGATGGCCAACATGTTCTGCGGTATGAGGGCTTGATTTTCGCGCAGTAAATTTATCTGCACTTGTGTATCGAGGATCGATGACGGGGTTTCGGGTGGCTGCTCAGGTATGAGCCCACGGTCTTGTTCGTTAGCATGGAGCGCTTTTCTCTGTTCCTGATTTACATTCCTGAGCTCCGCGTTTTCAGCTCGAAATGTTTTGACCTCAGTTAGTACTTGTTAGAGTGGAAGTGCGGTGCCGGGAGAAGTGCGTGTTGTGTCACGAGTTGAGGGGGTGTGATTTCGACCAGTGGAAGGCAGCGCTACGTGCGCCGCCAAGTTCACCTTGGTGACACCTGCGCCTCCTGCCTGCGGGTCGTCGGGATTCCTGGTCCACGTTGACAGACTAGAACTGGATCTAGACCGGTTGTTGGAGTTGGGTCCAGGGCCAGATCTGGAGGCAGACCTGAAGCCTGTTCGGGAACGGCTCCCATGTCGGGAACGCCGGCGGGACCGGGAGCGGCGTTCCGATTTCGAACAGGCCTTGATCTTGGATCGGGCCCGGCGCCTGGATTTGGAGTGGGTCTTGCTCTTGAATCAGGAATAAGGCTTTGACGTGGAGTGAGCCTGACACTGGGACGGGGAACAGTGCCTCGCTTTGGAACGGGCTCGGGAGGCAGACCTGGAGGGGCAGCGTTGCTGCTCTTCCCCTAAAGATGAACGCTGTGACGACCGCCTACGCCGCAAAAATCTAGCAGGAAGTTCCTCGTTTCTGTACTGGGTCGCGCGTTGCAGGCGTGTGTGCTTTCGTAGGCGTGCCGTGCATGTCTTTTCCGCGGTTTGTCGCCTTGGCAAAGTGTGCAGGTGGGCTTGCAGTTATGACCTTCCCTTGGAATTGCTTGTACGCACTGTGACTAGCGGTTAGTTTCAGGATTTGGGCAGATATCGGCTCGGTGATCTGCACACAGGCATATTGCACATACCTGTCGCATCGACCGGTAGGGGAGGCAGCGTGTTTTAGCACCGTAACTAGACGTAGTGCGGCCCACGTGTCCCCTCGAAGGTGATGACAGCTGTCTGTGCTTGACTGAGCATCCGTGCATACAGAATTCTGTAGTTCGGGGCTCGGAGGTGGGCTTCGAATTCCGAGGGCGCGGTGCGAGGCTGGATACCATGGATCACGCCCTTCACCCAGTGTGTGGGTGTTGCTACGTAAGCGAACACGGCGTGGTCTTTGCCGGCGAGCTTTCTGTGCGTGAGTTTTCGAAGTATATCGGGCTTCTCGGCGTGCGGTGTGCTGATAACCGCTACATTCAGGGGGAGGTTGGTGTGCACGAGGAGGTGATTTTCGGTGCAGTACGGTGGTTTTTGCAGGACAGAGCCATCCCTTCAGCTACGTGGTGGGGTTTCCACTGACTGAGGTTCAGTGCCTCGCGTGGTCTCAGAACCACTTTGTAATCCTGCCGCGGAAGTGGGGGTGATATTCTTCGCTTTAAATTCAGCTTAAGGTTGAGAAAAGTCGGGCTCGAAATGCCGTCGTGGCCTTCTGGTACTGGTATACGCTTCGATTTGCGGTAGTACACCGAAAACCAGCCACCACCTTGCTGTTGGGTGTCTTGCGGGTTGTCCATTTCTTCTCAGTCTATTGCGGAGATAAAAACTGCCAACTAAAGCCAGCACACAGCTCTCGACAGTGTCTGCACTTTTTAGCACGGGCGCAATCAGCGCACGCGCAAGTGGATGCTGTGTTAACTCGTAGCATGGAAGTCTTCGCTTCAGAATTTGAAACGGTCATAAAATACCAAATGTTCTTGTCAGCGACCTGTATGTGGGCTTGTTCGATGCCGCTAGTCGAGAGGAATCGGTTGGTGCAAACTAATGCAGTGGATGGCGCGTTTGGCGGAAGATTGGGATAGTTGAAACGGGAGGCAATGTACCGAACGGCAGCAAAGCTCGTCGTCGTCGTCTTCCACATAGGATTGGTTTATTTTTCAATTCATCAAACGTGCTGTACGTATTCGTGGTCATCATTGTTGAGAGTTTCATTAGCAGAAACACTCTTTTTCTCACTTTACTCTTGAGCAGCGAAGGGTTGTCTTGCTTGGTCATATGTACTTAATACAGAGACCTCAATAGACATCATAAGCACAAATATTACATGTTGTTTATCTGCAGTAAATTGAAATGCAACACGAAACACAGAGCTTAATTTTAAAGCAAAGGTGCCCCATGATTTCCAGAGAAATTGGGATAATAAAGTAACAGACAATACTACCGTACAACCCATCACATTTCCAGAAATTATCTGTATACAAAGAACAGATTCAGTTGTTGCGTATTTCCACGGGGTGATGTTACATTTTTTATGTGTATCACAAGAGCAGCAAGGACAGGTTTAAAAAATGAAGTTTTCCTCTAGAAGCTCTGAAGCTTTCGGAAAATGGCAAGCTATCTAGTATATTTCTGCATCAATTTAAATCATTTCGTCAAGGTCGGCATCGGAGGTGATCTGCAGTACAAGTGATGTTTCTGCCTTCCGCATGAGAATGCTGCCCTGGGATACCCAAACGAACTTCCAGTCTTTATCACGCTTCGCCTGAAGAGCTTTGCCCATCTGTATTTTGTTTTCAGCACAAAGGTGCTAAATTAAGCAGAGCGGGAGGTCATGGTCAAAACCGAGAACACCTCTGCGCAGTTTCTTTTTTGTCGCGCCTTCGAGCAAATCGTCTCGTGCACGTCTTTTCCGAAATTTGCCTATTACGTGGAACTGGTCCTTTTTTTGTTGGCACCTGATGAGCGACGTCAAGGTCGTCTTCGCTAATTTCAACCTCAAGGCACATAGAAATCCCTTCAACGACATTCTCCAAGTCTTAGCGAGGCGCTCCAGGTTGACCTTAGATTTCCATGTTCACATTCCGACTGTACTGCTTAAGTTCAATCAATTCTTTCCTATCCAAACTCCTGATTTTGTTTCAGCATTCTGCATTCCAGGTCTTTACCTCAGCGAGCTTACGACGAAAACCATCGACATCTAAGTTCTCAAAACAGTCGTTGATGAATTTCATAGATTGGTGAATATCGTCCAGCTCGGTACGACTTTCAGCATTGGAAGTTGCCACCTTTGCAACCTCATTCTTAACGCCATTGGAAAAAATATCAAGGTTGGCTAGCAACTCGCCCAAAACTTGTACAGCCATGTTAATACTGTTTGATTGCTTTTCAGCTAGCGCCTTCGTCACGTCCTGGAGGCCGCTAGCATTTCGCTCCCCCATACCTCACTTAGGGGCACCGACAGAGAGGGAACAACTTTGAGAGGGGTAGAAAACAACTTCAAAGCACTGCTAGCAAACTGAGCGGTAGCACACTTGTGGCAGCAACAGCAACAGCAAAGAATTGCAAACAATTTACGCGAATTTTCGGTCGGCATAAGCCGCAAAACCAAGCTGTAAAATTATAGAGGAGTTTATTAGCGTTCACAAGACGCCGCTACCGCTGCCACGTTTGCGCAGAACGCGGCTATCCAGGAAACTACGTAGATAACAACGTTTGAGCTTGCCTACGGAAGACGGCTGACTACGATGCTTGACGCCATGCTTCCGCACGGAGCAGACGACGAACTCAACGCCGACGTCTAAGGATACCTTCAGAGTGTGCAGGAGGCCCACCAGCTTGCTCGAGGTCGCACAACGGACCAGCAGCAGGTGCATTGTGGACGCTACAACCTCCGACGCCGAGGCGCCGAGTACAAGCCAGGGGACCGTGTGTGGGTTTCCACTCGCATGCAACGGCGTTGACTCAGTTAGAAGCTTCTGCGACAGTATTTTCGACTCTATCGAATTCTACACGTGTTGGCCAACTTACTTGGCCAACTTACTTTCGCTCCGATGGTGATTCCGTAGCATCACGACGACGCGCGCGGCCCAAAGTCGTCCACGTGGTTCTCCTGAAACCTTATTTCGCAAGATGGCGGACTTTTTGTTGTTTGTTCTGACGATCTTTTTTTTAGCATTCGGTCGATGCCCTCTCAGAGAGTCGGGGGGGGGGGGGGGAGGGTAATGCCTCCAACCAAGAGTTGGGTTTGTTCGTTTTGTTTTTGGTGACCGGATGCGCCCGGCAATGTTATCTGTGCTATCCGTAGGCCAAGTGACGCGCATGTTCTAATCTTTACGCTCATGTGTTACGACGCATGTAGTTCTGGATGCAATTCGACTTCTCGACCGTTTCACTGAGTGATAAATGCCCACAGAGCAGAAGCCGCAGCATTCGCCTCACCGACGCTCGCCTGCGCATGTCCTTTTGTTGATTGCTGCTTAGACGCCTGTGTATTCTTTGAGTTGTTAGGGGAGTACAACTTCGCTCCAATAAACTTGTTTTCCTTAAAGACAACTGCCTCGTCTTTGGCTTCGTGGCCATATTGTTAAGTTATTTTCCCTGGACGTTTTAGAAACTACTTGAAATAAATGAGAAACCCACTATAGGAGCTGCGGTGCGGCCCTATATCGACACCGCTCCGTTCCGCCTCTTTCTAAAAATAAATCCCTTGACTTCCGTGCGTTATAATTTGTACATTTGAAACAAAGAAATTAGACGCAGCTGTAATCCTTTCTTGCTTCCGGGAATAGCATAGCCGTTAGGTTCCTCTCGCTTTGAATCTAGGCGAAGCTTGTGCAGTAATGGTGAAAAAAATTCACGAGCCCCTTGTATCCGGAAACAGGGGTTCCCATGAAACACTACCTCCGTGAGAACGAAAACGACTAAAATCAATACGGAATGACAGCAAAATAAAAGCGAAACACTTTCGCCAACATCAAAACGCCATGACCGAAAGGAATACGGAACACCATACATCGACCAGAACAAAACCCTTTCAGTTCGCTACGCTTTACACGAACGCAAATATTCGGTATGCGTTACCGTAGATCATTCTTCTGCGATTATCGGGAATGTTAGGTTCTTCAATAGCAGCCCGCTCTTCCGCCGAACGAATCCCGCATGGCCGACCCATGCTGCGCTTGAAGGTTAACGGTCCAACGAGGACGAGCGACGGCACCTGCGTAGGGGCGTCATGCTAGCGATGACGCTGATTGGCTCACATTGTGGCGTGATACGAGCGCTCCCGCCAGCCGAGCTAAAAATGATGTATCTATAAGCTCCATCAGGCGCGCACTCAGCACTTAATTCTTGGCCAGTCCCCCGAGTGGGTATGTGAACCACATTTGAAGGACATCATCAAAGTCATCGTCGTCGTCGTTACAGCGCGTGGAGAACGGGAACTCTTGTTGTGCAGCTGGCAACATGTGGTAAGCTTTACATCGCGCAAGTACGCTTTTCCTCATAAACTAAATAAAATCTACTAGTCCCATATCCACAGTGATGTTTAAAGAGAGCCCAGTATTGCGCACCATGCGTCGAGCAGCGGAGGTCAGGTGGTCGTCCCGGGTGATAGGCGAGAACCATCATTCGGCGCCCTCGACCTCACCTAGGAGCCGAACACTTGCCAAACATGCGTTCCATCGTCACCTCAGTGACAACGGCTACAGGATTCTACAACGTCGTTCCATAGGAGGCCATAAAACAAGGATATGTATTTGGGATAACTTGCCTCGTCCAAGAGGTTCTAATCGCAGGGGTCAAAGCGGCATCCACGCGGATTTTCCGAAGTGTCACCCTCTCCCAGCAGGTTAAACCCCCCCAATGTTAATTTTTTTAGTTCCGATTCGATTTACTGGCTTCCAGACGCAACCAACGGCGCTGAGCGGGCAATAACGCTACTCCTTCTTCCACTGTTTCTCTATCTCTACCTCTGCCTAGCGCGACTAGAGGCGCGCATACGCAACAATGGTCGCTGGTGCTGGCGGAGCAACAGCACAAAGCAAAGCGGGAAGGCTCGCGCTCGCATGGTAGCATAGTACGAGAAATCTCGTATCAGCGTTCTGAGGATTACAAAAAAATTAGCCCCATCTTCCCGAAGGGAGCGCTGAGTAGATGAGGAGCATCTCGGGGTTCCGTTGTGTTTCCGTTGTGTTCGTAGAACTTTATCGGAAGAACGGAGTGAAGTGGAGTATACCGCAGCAAGCGCTGAACTGAACGCGCGCAGCGCGCTACTCGATTTACATTCAAGGTTGAAGGGGAGGAGACGAGGAAGAGAGATGCGCAAGCGCCGAGTATTCGCGCCGACGAAGCTCAGGGTCCGCCGCTCGCTTCAAGCGTTTGCGCTCAGCGTCGCGTGCCCTTCGCTGCGCAGCTTTGTCTTCACTGGACGTACCGTTGCTGTTAGTTTGTGGGGTGGTGCTGACGCTTGCTTGCGCCAACCCACTAACTGACGGGACTGTTGCTTCCATCACACTTCATCGCAAGAACGGAGTGAAGTGGAGTCAACCGCAGCAAGCGCTGAACTGAACGCGCGCAGCGCGCTACCCGATTTGCATTCAAGGTTGAAGGAGAGGAGACTAGAGGAGGAGAGATGCGCAAGCGCCGAGCATGCGCCGCGAAAGCAGAAGCGAGAACGCGGGAGAAGCGAAAGTGAAGTGCACGCAGCTGGTACGAGAGAAGTGGCGGGAGTATCGCGCAGCTGTGGGAGAGACGGAAGTAGGAGAGTTCCGCATGCGCAGTGTGAGTGCGGACGCCGACGCGGGACATGCCCAGACTATAAGATGCTCCGCATCTAAAAATTGGTGCAGCTTGCAACTAGTGGTTCAAGGCTGCAGAAACGGCAGAGTTGGGGGCCCCGGCTGTTGCACCTCATAATTATTTCCGAACTTGTACTGGACCTTCTCTACTATTGGCAGGCGCGGAGCGTTTTGTCCGCAGCCTTTCCAATCTCACTCAAAGTGGGCCACATTAGCACGAGCTACAACTCGCGGCAACCGCCTTCGCGAAGTCGACGTCTGCAGCGCGAACTCTGTGCTCTCCAGTTCAGGCGCGAACACACGTAAACTGGCGATATTTACACCAAGTGAGAGATCGCATAACGAACGCAATCGCATAGGAGCCGGTGTCATAAGGTGAGATACCCAGGTTAGACACCGAAGAGGGGAAGCGTTTTCGCCCCATTTCTTCGGTTTTTGTTTCATGCAGTGGTGGTCTTTTGATTGTTCCCTGTAGTGCTTAATTTGCAGGGTTAGGGTATCGCTTTTTTTCTTTTATTATATTTTTTTCAAGCTTACAACCGCATCCGTGAATTAACTTTCCTGTCTCCTATTGAGGCGGTCTGGGAAGCCAAGATGGAATGTTTTTTTTTTTTGCACCCTATGTGCGTCGAAATTTGTTGTGAGGTTGATTTATTTTTCCCGCTTCAAAAGTAGCCCATTTGGCTCTAGTACTTGAGAAAATTCTTTTCTAGCCTTTTCTCGCTGTAGGTGGTGCGCACTGCGTGCCAACCGACCTTTTGTTTCTTTCCAATGACTGCACATGTTATTATTCCCCGCCGCTGCTTACACCGTACACGTCGGGCCTTTGGGGTGGCCTAGTGGTTAGTGAAGTCAAGCTAAACAACAGAAGCCGTGCCGTGTACAACAATGTTGCTACATCGGAGTTTCTCGCTACACGTCAAGTTCGCCCCGAGCAGCATATTCCTAACACGAATAAAGTGTTGGCGTGTGATTTAGGCTGGTGTGCTTACTGTCCAAGCGACGGAGGAACGAGGGTACGACGGCAACACCTCTTCTGCCACCCCCGTTTCCGCATGACGATGACAATTACAACGCCTTCTGGCTCAACATGGCTGCAGCGTTGCCATGGCATCTCATTTATGTCCGCCCACCGCCACTAGGGAAGATTTGGTACTCCTTCCAGAATTAGCGGAACGCCAATTCTCTCTGGCGCGTGGAGTGCCAGATAGTGAATGAAGACGGTGTCACTCTTGGATAACTGAATCAAGGGCAGAGGCCTAGTCTACCTTTGGGGATGGCAAGCAGGGTGAACGTTGGTGTTTGCAGGTGACCAACGTCGATTCCACAGAACTCGCACGTGGCACGCGAATGATTCCACAATTCCATGCTCACGACAGGTCAAGTCCAGATGCTTGACGACGCGTCGCAGCTCATGAACTGCCTGAGTGGAGTCTGTGTATACATACGTGAAGGCGCAGGCGAGGCTCTAACACATGCCAGATTGCCACAAGTTCTGTCAATCTGGTGCAAGTGCCTTGGTATGACAATGTCTGCCGCATGTGCGGTTGAGTGGGGCCAAGTAAACTGGTGTGTAGCAGCAGCCCGTAGCGTTACCGCTGCACTTCTTTCGACCAATCTTCCAGAAGACCGGCGGTGCGTGTAGTCGCGTGCACGCATGCTAGTTTGATCTATCCTGCAACACCGGCTGATAAACTAAGCCCAGTTTCAGCGTCTCATTCTGAGGAACTGGGATCTTCTAGAAACTAGAAACCGAGAGGCTACGCGGGTCATTACAAGCCTGCGCCGCACGACCCCTGTTCGAACCATTCAATCGGAGGCGCAGTTGGACAGCCTGGGCCAGCGTCGTGAATAGCACTGAGTACGCGCCGCCTAAATATTCAAACAGTTTCAAGAGCTGCGAAACTGGCCCCTACTACTTCGGTTAGAGGTCACCTGTAATACCGAAAAAAATTGCCCGACCTTCCCCCTTGCAACCGCAGTCAAACCATAGACAGCTCTCCACTTACCCCGAGAGAGAGAGAGAGAGAAAACGTTTATTTGAGCTTTCTAAAGTGGGAGTGGTTCCCTAGTCCGGGAATCCATCAAGTGAGCAGAGAGCCTTTGCTCTGGATGCCAGGAGCTGCTGGACGTCCAGACGGTCGCTGGTCAACAGGTTCTCCCACAGCTCAGGGGTGGGAAGAGGGGATCGGAGAGGCGGATACGCAGTTGCCATTATCAGCAACTGCAGTCCGACCATGTACCCTCGCATTCGGATGGCGCGACCGCTGCACTGCAAGTATAATCAATTTCCTCCTCTAGACCCCCGCCCCTTACTTTCCGGGAAACCCCTTAATTGATTGATTGATTGATTGATTGATTGATTGATTGATTGATTGATTGATTGATTGATTGATTGATTGATTGATTGATTGATTGTAGGGTGTTTAACTCGCCGATGCAACGCAGGCGATGAGGCGCGCCGTAGTGGGGGGCTCCGGAATAATTTTGACCACCTGGGGATCTTTAACGTACGGCGAAATCTCGTACACACGGGCGTTTTTGCTTTTCGCCTCCATCAGTCTACCAAATTTTCGGGCTATTCGCTCACATATTTTGGACTCTAATATCTACCAAGACATGTCGCTGGCACGAACGCGCCGTGACAGGGTCGTTCTCTGTTCGCGCCATCTTTCTGCGTAGTGTGGATGCGTAAAACGCCCCTCCCATTTCTTCTATCAGCTGTTCCAGTCGTGAACGAAGTGAAGGATTCATAAAATGATAACAAATGGCACAAACGGAACGCAGAAAGAACGACGGCTTCGTCCAAAAGCGATTCTGCGGCGCTGAATATCGCCGCAGACGACGCGCGCAACCAGATGTTCTTGCAGACGTCACCCAGAAGCGAGATATCATGGGCAGTCACGCTTGCGCGGTGCAATTAGGTGGGCGAAATGAGGGAGAATCGCGGCGCGGGTGAAAATGCGATGTTTTGATTTGCAATATCTCCACTTTATTTAAATTTAACAAAATTCTTGAACGGGGTGATTACCACGACATTGATTTCTATGTATCGGTAAAACCTCTCTCAGGGCTCCTTTATCCGCCACACAATTTCCGTTTGCGCTCGCAACACGCCCATTTTACCCTAAAAGGGGACGGAATTACCGCCCTCAAATTGATCGGGTGAGGAGCTATACGCGCGGTCAAAAAATGAGCTCGATATAAGAAAGAGGTCACAACCGGGAATGCATGAGAGATATACAATTGTGAATGTGCTTTAAACAGAAATAAAATATCAGGCTTTCGACTTGAAGCCGTTATATTTTATTTATACCATTTGGCCCCGCAGTCATCGGCGCATGATCTACGGCATCTCAGTTCACGGTATTAAAAATGGGCACATCTCACTGCTTCTTTTGATGTGCGGGAAGTAATTCCCCGCATTCAGAAACGCTCAGGGTAAGGCAGTTTGCGTCCATGCCTCCGAGTTTTATAGGCCGTAATGCTTCTGCCCATACCGCGCCAGAGCCCAAAATGCGGTGTGTCGATGGGATCCTGTCGGGCGAAGCGTAATGGCCTTCCCTTCAACGAAACAAAAAACCTAAACGGCGTAGAGCCGCTGTGGTGGGACCAAATACTACCCAAAGCTTGTTTCCTCAGCGTTTACGGGGCTCCCGATTCGGCTGTTCGACCTCCAATAAACTCTTCACGCCGTTGACACTTCGATAACCGTTGTGAGGTGCCCCTGACGTGGTGGGGTCTTCACGATTTTATTAGAGCGCACGGGGAAAACGAATGGGACCTGTTGCGGACCCTGACGGTCCTTCCTTCGGTGGGCGGTCTGCACGTTTGCCCCGTTTTGCTCCTGAATTGCTTGTCGCTGGGTTTTTTACGCCGGCAAGCGACGTTGTCGGGGATGACTACGTTGTGACTGCCCGAGATGACCACCTAAATGATATCGAATAAAAAGGACAGGGGAGATTTATATTTCGATGTTGGACAAAAAGGCCAGGAGAGGGACGGCAAGGTGGCCATTCGAAATCCAATTACGTTCACAGCCGTTTTGTCCCCACCGTTTTCTAGGAGTACGTTCTGCAGGTCACATGTTTAAACAAGTCCGAGTGCTGTCTTTTGGTGCTAATTTTCCTTTACCTGTTCAGGTTCAGGTTAAAAAGAGTGGGATTTCCTATTGTTGCAATGCAATTTATTTCAAAGGCGCCACGGCGGAGACCATTAAACAGCGTGGAGGCGATCCTTGCTCTAGCGGCGGAGATGAGGCAGCCAAGCTGATGACGATCGGGTTTGGCATGCTGCGGGTTTGCTGCATGTGGATTGTCGAAGTTCAGCTTGTTCTTTTTTTTTTGCTTCAGCTAGAATTCTTTCACCTGGAGCTTTCTCCTAATCTTGGCTTAGTGTTCGCTGATTTTAATTCGCCATAGCAGAGTAATGCGTTGTTGTTTGGCCCATATTTTCAACAGCTGTTGTGGCTCGAAACGTTTCTCCACTGTACTTCCGCGCAACTTCTCGATAGTAAACATTTGCTAAGGTAGAGACCAAAGAACACAAGAAGAGAACAATGCGACACAGTGCACGAAGAACGGCCTGCCTATCATTTTTTCGATCACGAATAAACGTTTGCTTTATTGTAACCATTGCTGAAACTGGGAGGGTACATGCAAGGAAAGAGACAGAGGCGAAAGAAATGTCCCTAGTTGTAACGGACGTTGATCACACTAGCTCTGTCTACCCGTATTTAGACGCGTCCAGCTCCCTCTCAATATCGACATTGGCATAAAACTACCAGACTGCGTTCATGAGTACCAGTATTAAATGTGGGAGGTGGAGGAATGCCTTTAATGATAAAGAGAAGTCAGCCTGAAAGCGGGCTCGCCTTGCTACTCCATATGAATATGACTGGGGCAAAAAAGAACGAAAGAAGCCAAGGTGCAAAACTCGTACAAACCCTAACAAACGCAGATAATAAAACAGAAACAGGCGGACGCAGGAACATACACACAGTTTAGTGGTAGAATTAAGACAAACATTCAGAGAGTTGGGTTCAGGCCGGAGTCACGAAAAATGACACCAATGTCCCTGTAGACCGTGTCACCACGGAAGTTGAGTGGCATGCAAAGTTTACGTCGCGAAGTTTCAGAGGTGCATCAGCATGCTGCCCAAATTTGTATTCATGGTTAGCCGTCGAGTGCCAGAACAACGGCGAAGCGCTAACGCAAAGTCAACCGATGCCGATCTTACGCTTAAAACAATGTTTAAGTAAATAATGCAAATACCAGTTATCATCTTGTTCAAAGTTTTATTAAAATGAATTTACTGCCCTTGCCGCCATCTATGAAATTTTATTGATACCGCGCGTGCTTTGCTTGTTTACCGCATTATTTTGCTTTGTTTCATCTTGTATTCATAAGTAGAGCGCAGCCGAATATAAGTATAACAACCCTATTCCCCTTGTTTTAGAAACAACGTAACAGCATATATATGTACGGATGGGATGGGATGGGATGCTAGGGGTGACCACGAGAAGAACTTCACGCAATTATTTAGCACGTGTTCATTCAGCATGGGCGATTAGGCAATATTTACATTTGGGGTCAATTTAGCACCCTCTCTAGCAAAAGCAGGACTGGGCGATCGCGGGGCTGTCGCAAGTTCTCAACAAAGTTAGATAGTATACTCAAAAAGAAATTGTAAACCCATGGTTGGACACGATAAATACGGTTGCCAATGTAGCTTTCATATCCTGGATGCCATGAACCACGTTCTTGGTTGAACAAAGCAGACTATCCTTGCACCATCTTGTTTCATTCATTGCTGCATGCAACTCTAAATTCTGCAAATTGCAGATGTGAAATGCTTATAATTGTAGTAAATGAAACCACATATAACTTTGCAGCAGGAAACCTGGTAGCGAAATATTTGCGATGGTAGTCCCACCCCATTTGTAACCGGAAATACAATTAACCAGGGTACAAAATAGGATAGCCAGCCAATAACAATAACGCCCGTATTTTTTTCCTTAGAAGCGCCACTCTTTCTAGCTAAGCCCAAGCTCTAGCTAAGCCTAAGCTCAAGAAAATCGATAGTGAGTGCTCACAGGAACATCGGAGGCAGTTCCGACGTTTTCCCTACAGCTCATGAGGCTTCCAGCAATTCCCATATATCCCGCTCATCGTTCTCTCTTCGCTCTCGGGGTTGTTTTATTGCCGACGTTGCTGGGAAGCAGCCAGCTGCAGAAATGTTGGGCAACCGATCTCGCGGCCGTGATGTCTAAATGAACTGACGACCACCCCACACCATCTTTGGGATCCGTAGACTTTCTGTATATCATCTCTTAACCGTTTACGCACTGTAGCAGTAGAACCAAAGATAACGTCATTTACGTCGTTCATCACATTGCGCGTGCAGTTTGACAAACGACCGCGCACGCGTCTAAGCGTGAAATGAACCACGCCTTGTAAATAGCAATTTTATTCCCTCTGCACTACACAATCTGGGTACCCGATTCCATCAGCAGCAGTCGCAACACTTTTTTAGAAAGAAACTTGAGAACATTCCACCATGTGAACAGAACTCGCCTGTACTTTTACGTGCCCACCACTTTAGGAGCTCGCCTTGTCGATGTAGCTCGTTCGCTATTACGTTGCTCGATGTCAAGCGACTGCCAGAATCAGCCACCACAGCGACATTACCGACGAAAGTATAGCCCCATTGCGTAGCCGTATTGGCGTCCCACACAAGCTTCGAAAAGCAAGTGGTCATAACCCTTCTAAACTCGTGAACCGCTGTCGATTGTCATACATCTCCGAGTTGTTTAGCGCAAAGAAAACAGGAGGTACATTTGAAGCAAAGTATACGTAATTAACCGGCAGCTCCGCCTTCTTTAGTTAGGAACGCTCGTTGGGTTGGTTTTCACTAAACATTGAGAAGCAAGAAGAACATTTCGGAAGGGTGACCGCGCGGTAGTAAGAAAGCCTATCGCTTTTCCCCTTCTGAAGGTAAGGTGCAAAATACTTATGAACATAAGGATCAGTTCAACTAGCTCCCATGTCTCGCGTACTTTCACTTCTAATGTTCCCGGATACAGCACGAACACTATTATTTTAGAGAAATTGTTTCAGAGAAGCCTGATTTAATGATTTGGTGTTAGAATGGCACTGTTTCCTGGTCTTACACTTCACAATAGGTTTTGCACTTCCCAACACACACACAGACACGCACACGCACACAGAAACACACACACACACACGCACACACGCACGCACACACACACTCACACACATACAAACACACACACACGCATACACACACACACACACACACGCACACACGCACACGCGCACGCACACACACACACGCGCACGCACGCACGCACGCACGCACGCACACACACACACGCACACTCACGTTTCGACTGCAGCGCTAAATCCTCCGGACAGACCTCCAACTGCTTGTTTACTGCGATGAAAATTTAGGTAAAGAAAGGTGGACTTAATCTGCACTGATTTCCATCACTTATGCCCAAAACATGCACAAAGAACTCCCGACCAACATGGGCTATTCTGTAGTACCGAGGGCATGCAACTCGTCCGTCCTTTTATCTCCCCCTATTAGCACATAATACTGCCCATGACGCACAAATAGTGAAGCTATATGAGCAATCGACCGTACGGGAATTGATATGGGAATCCACCGAACGCGAAGTTTCGATCATAGAAGAACTGTGATTAAGTGACTGTGGAGTTGAATGTATAATGTGTGGCCTTGGTGTATTTTCTAATTTTTCACAACGGTGAGCACGATGCTAATGCAATAGCCAACATACCGTCTAACAACGTTGAAAATCAAAATGTAGGGTGCAAAAAAGCCGCGCGCAGAGAGCGTGATAGGAGCATGAACTGGGAGCGTATTTCCTAGCCACCAATTGCAAATGGCTTCCCCGGCCGACCGCTTGGGCGCGGTGCGGGGAAACAAGGGTAATCTTTCACCTTTCGTGGCCGCCCACCTCCCTACGCCCTGCACGTCGCTCTCCAAGCCTAACGGGTTCTGTCCTCACAGATGGGCATTCTCTGATGTCAAACAAAACGTGCGGAACACCCAGGCCAAGAAAGCCGGAGCAACCGCACCAACGCACCTTAGATCCGGGAGAAGAGCGAATGAGAGATTCTTGTTAACATTCCCGATGGATGCAGGCAAGGCACAAGATATTTCACGAATACAGTTTTGATGGCTACCGAGAGGCCGTATACCATCCGAATATCAGTACACAACACCGAATTTCATCCCATGCCACGATACCTTGCACTAAGTCGCAAGTATTTCAGTTGACAGAATTGCTTGGGTTTGGGCGAGTTGGTTTTCCATATCGACTTGAAATTTCAGCTTGAACAAAAAAAACGACAGGACTTGGGAAGGAAACACGCACACAGTGCTGGACACACAGACAGCACTGTGTCCGTGTATCCTTCCTAAGTCCTGTCGTTTTTTTTTTGTTCAAGCTGAAATTTCAAGTCGATTCAGTTGACAGTTGCGGATGACTACAAAGAAGTCGAAGTTTCCTATAAACTAGCGAGGGCAAGAAAGGCAGCAACTCGTCTTGTCTGTATAATACAATCCTCCACTTAACAAGCTCCCTTTTAAGACGGTGTTTAGGGCCAGTCAAACTTAATTTAAAAAACCTACACCCGACCGGATTCTTACCTAGCTTGTCGTCTATAGAACCGGGCGTGCGAAATCTCGATTACATACAAACGTGGATATGCGCATGTATGAAATATTCGGGTCAGGGAACATAATCAACATCCCCCTCCTATGGATACAGTGCTCTTGTTTTTATGTAACAGCGCCTTTGGAATATTCTTAGGAGGGTGCACACAGTAGACCGGTACGCAAATATGTGGCAGGTATAGGTTAGTCCAACTTCCCCATTGGCTTAATTAGCAGCCCACCCCTTGTTCACGGGGAGTTTCCTTTCTTGATGCTGATAGTAAAACTAATGTACACAGGTGTGATATTACTCTGACAGTATTGTACACATGCACTTCAAACCGGTGTCATGCGGCGTGCTGCTCGAGTACTGTGGACGGGACTCACCTTCTTATTCTTGTTTACCTCTAGGAAACCTTCCGGTCAACCTTCTTTTTCTCGATACTACCCCGCAGCTGGGTCAGAGTGGCACATACCGGCGGTTCGCACACGGAAAACCATAGTGATATCCACCACATCCGCGACCCATTTCTGTTTTATATTTCCAAGCTGTCATTGTGCCAACCGCCGTTTCTTCTGCATGAGGTATTTAGCAGGAGTACGCGGTAAACAGTAGGCACAGAGGGGGTTTCGCACACCTTAGTTGTGCGTGTAGACGAAGAGAAAGAGGGGGCTCCCGCAAACACTAATGATTAGTCGATCCCCCATCAAGTAAGTGTCATTCACCGTCATCATCGTCCACACAATTAAGAAGTGTCACCACTCCGCATAATGGTAGCACCCTTTTCCCCTCAGCACATCCCCCGCACGGCGCAGCCGGCATATTCAAAGTGACGGTGTTGGCGATCCCGCAGACTTCGAGCCCCCATACTTACAATATTTTATACCGTGGCTAGAAATTTTTAGATGAAGGGTAGAAACAACAAACCGTGGCAGACGGAGCCGTCGTCAAGCTCCGGTGGGTGGGCTCCCTGTCTGCTTACCAGGCAGGTAGTACCGGCACCTCTCTCGGTATCATGGTGAACCGAGCGAAGGGAGTATTCCCGTCCCCTGCTGTTCTCTATGCAGTATCGAAAATTCAAGCCCGCCCGCACGCATGATTGGTCCCTGAAATGGGGTCTTGTTTCCTCAACTTCCGACCATAATATTCCAACCATGAGAGTAGCCTGACAGCTACTCTCGCTTCCTGACCTCTTGCTACAGAATCACTATTTTTGATCACAAAGTATGTTGAAGGAATTATTGGAAATGCATACAAAGCAAAAAATAACGAACAAGTGAAGACCTTGCTGAGGTGAAGAGCCAGCAACAGGCGACAATGTTTTTTCGTCAGGCTAAATTTGGTCGGTCTCTATTAGAAGGGTCACATCAGGGCCACACCCCACCGCAAGCTCAATA
Source organism: Haemaphysalis longicornis (assembly GCF_048455015.1). NCBI lineage: Eukaryota > Metazoa > Arthropoda > Arachnida > Ixodida > Ixodidae > Haemaphysalis > Haemaphysalis longicornis. Next base: position 4,232,096 of record NW_027526233.1, on the reverse strand, counting down.
GCTCGCTGGGATCTGCTCAATGAAAGAGATGCCTAAACTCTTGAAGGTTTAGGAACGGCTGTGCTGCATCGTGATGCGGCACAGCCGTGCGCCGCATCACGATGCGCAAAGATAACAAGGTAATAACCACCAAACATGTTATCCTGACATTCAACCGCTCCTCCATCCAAGATGATCCAAATGCAGGCTTCATCAGATGTCCTTGCACCACGTTCTCAGACCCCTCCTCCGCCTCCCTTCAATCCACCCAAACGTGACGACCTGGCGGAGCTAAAACGTCGAAGCGCTCAACTTCTTGCCGAGATTAAACAACAGGAGGAAATCCGACAACTCCATAATGAGCTGTTCGCACTCAAGGCCGAAATCAGGCAAGGGATAAACCATACGCCAGGAAAACGCAATGAACCTGAACACGCCACACCAGAGCCCGCCTAAACACCTCCTTCAAATTTAGCTTCCCAACCCGCCAATATGGCAGAATGCCTGCTGGCACAAAATAATACCCAAATCGCCGAAACCGTAAAGCAAATGATGGCAATGTTAAAACAAATCACACAACGATTAGATAAATTAGAAGGACAGGGGCAGGCAGTCACTGCTCGTCACTCTCGCCGAGACCTCAAGCCTTACAGCAGGCCATCAGCCCTGACAGACCACGCCGCCACCTCTCAAGATGGCCCTTCCAAAGAATAGGCGCACTTCTCAGCAGGAATCAAAGCTTACCATATGGCAATGAAACTGTAGGGGCTACAAGAACAAGTCAAGCTCACTAGCTCAGTGCATTGCCACCACTGAGGATTCACAAGATATCGTTACACTTCAGGAAAGAAACTCCCCTGCGAAACTTCCTGGCTTCGTCACCTATGAAGATGTACCCACGAGTTCTCTCTCCACGCTAATAAGCAAATGAGTCACAGCCATACAGCACCCACTCCAGTAATCGGAGCAGATTGGAATACTTACTGAAGTCATACCAAGTAAAGTTAAAGTTGCACAAAGCTTATACGTGTTAAAGATATATTGTCGCCCCAGAGGCCAAGAAAGTAATCTTTCTCATGTCATCAAAGAAGCAATGCGCATTGCATCCACTCATTCACTTGTTATCATGGGAGATTTTAACGCGGCACACCCCTTATGGGGCTACATCTACACTGACAAAAGAGGGACCACCTTGCACTCCATCCTCCAAGAGAAAACTTGATTCTGCTATCAGACCCGCGTTGTGCCACGCGTTTGGGCAACAGTGTTTCCAAAGACACGTCCCCGGATCTCACGATTACCACAGGGAACGTCAAGGCTATGTGGTATCACACGGGGGATACTCTGGGAAGCGACCACTCCATCCTTGCCACCACAATACTTGGAAATGCATACGCTGCCCCGCTAGGTACAGCCAAGCTAACGGACTGGCCGAAACTTCGCCAACAAAGGGAGCAGGCCCGACTTGACGGTGCAGACACCCAGCCACTCACGCTAAGGAGTGAACTGCCCAAATTCGCGAGGACATGAATCGCGTTACAGACAATATTCACCTTACAACGATGGCCCCCTGTGTAGATCCACACCTTGTCCACTTATGGGAAGCAAGAAGCAGCCTAATCAAACGATGGAAACGCCAGCGCCTCAATCGTCGCCTGAAAAAAAGGATAGCTCTGCTGACGGAGGAAGGAGCCCGCTATGCGGCTCACCCATGTAAAGAAAGTTGGCTATCCCTTTGCGACAGTCGACAGAGCACACTTACTACATCAAAGACCTGGAGACTGCTACGATATCTAATCGACCCTTCGAAAAGCAAGACCGAGGCGAAGCACACTATGCGAAAGGTAATTCACACCCACCCAGGGGATTCCGCTGACCTCATGAAGTCCCTCCAGGATAAAACCTCACGGTCTATCCAAAAACCCCACTACCTCCATATACAGGGCAGCCAAATGTTAAATTGCATGAAGACATTTACATCCACGGAGTCAAGGTGGCCCTTCACATCTTCAGGCGCAACACGGCTCCAGTTGGGGAAGGCATAACAAATAAGCTGCTTGCGAACTTAGATAACGAATCTATTATTGACCTCACGGGCCATCTCACCATGGTGTAGAGGTCAGGTTGTCTCCCGGAGAATGGAAGATGGCAGAAGTGCACCTTATTCCAAAGCCTGGAAAGCCACCGAGCACAGAAAATCTACGCCCCATCTCCCTTACCTCGTGTTTGGGGAAGCTATTGGAACACATTGTCCACAAAAAGCTAGAGAACTATCTCGAACAGCACAACATGCTACCTCATACCATGTGTGGATTTCGCAGTCATCTCTGTGCACAGGACATCCTTCTGCAACTTAAAGAAGAGGTCATGCTTCAATCCTCTCAGGACCAACCAAAATCCGTACTAGCCCTAAATTTAAAAGCGGCATTTGATAATGTCAGCCACACAGCCATACTCAAACAGCTAAATGGCCTAAACTGCGGTCAACGTACCTACACCTACGTTCGATACTTCCTTGACGGCCGAAAAGCTATTCTGAAGGTGGGTGACTTGACATCACATCCGATTTCCCTCGGCAACAAGAGCACACTCCAGGGTGCCGTCCTGTCCCCATTGCTATTCAACATAGCCATGATTGGTCTCCCTCCGCTCCTGGCTGCTATACCAGGCATACGCCATGGATTATATTTGGACGATATTACCATATGGGCCATTCATGGATCAGTAGGGGATATGGAGAATAATCTCCAACAGGCGGTTGACGTAGTCATCCAATACGCACGGCAGTGTGGCCTAGAATGCTCACCGCAGAAATCGGAGCTGTTGATCGTTTCAGCAAAGAAGAACCCCTCTTCTGGGTCGCCAACCATCTCTCTACATATGGATGGCCATGTAATTGTTCCGGATCCACAAGTCAGAATTTTGGGCATGCTTTTCCAAGCGGATCGCTCGAACATCCAACTGCTCAACAGATTTAAGAACACCACAGAGCAAGTCTCCCACATGATCCGGAGGATTAGTACCAAGACGAGGGGCATGCGAGGAGGATGTACTCAGGCTGGTTCAAGCCTTCGTAGTATCCAGGGTCACTTACCCCCTCCCCTACGCCATACTCTCCAAGACCGAAAAGGAAAAGGTGGAAGCGATGATACGCAAGGCGTACAAAGTAGCATTAGGACTACCTGTTACCACCTCAACGCGGAAACTCTTGCGGTTGGGAGTCCACAATACCTTAGCTGAACTATTCGGAGCCCATCATTTGAGCCAACTCTTACGTCTTAGCTTTACCCCTACCGGTAGAGCCATTCTGTCTCAACTGCACCTGCGCTCTCCTCTGCAACACCCGCAGGCCTATGCGACTCAGCTTCCCCATGAGGTTCGCAAGTTCATCGATGTGGCCCCACTACCACGCAACATGCATCTGACACACCACGAGGCTCGTAGGGAAGCTCGAGTGAAAGCGATTGTTAATCAATACAGCCGAACTCTGCTACAATCTATACAGACGCCGCTTCCTATCCAGGGCGAAAAGTTATGACCGCTGTCGTTTCTACAACCGAAAACCTCGTCACATGCCCATCCATTCCCACCATGCACTCTCTCCAGGCGGAGGAAGCGGCCATCTCAATAGGCATTGCACAAACCTCTGCAGATATAAATATCACAGACAGCCAACAAGCATGTAGAACCTTCTCCAGCGGTTGCATATCACGACCTGCCAGAACAATTCTTCTCCAGCATCCTCCTCGACATCCCGTGAGGATTATTTGGGCTCCAGTCCACTCCGCCGTGTCTGGCAACGAAGCTGCCCATCAGCGTGCCCGAGAGTTGACCCACCGGCAAAGCCAGGAGTTCGCCGAGCAGTGGCAGGTCTGCCCCATCTTGTCGTTCCACCAAATCACCCAGCATTACCACCTGGAACGAACGCTATATCCCCCTGCGCACAAAAGCCTCACTAAAGAACAAGAGCGCCACCTCCGAGGCATCTAAACAAATACTTTTCCCCACCCCACTAGAGCCCACATTCTGGCCCCCACCCTGTACTCCTCGCAATGCCGCTTCTGCGAGGCTCTGGGCACCCTCTACCATATCATGTGGGGCTGTGATAAGAACCCCCCCCCACCTACACCCCCTCCCTTCTCTTCCCCTCCCCTGAGCACTGGGAGAGAGTACTGTCCAGCTCGGACCCTGACGACCAGCTTTGGCTGGTGCAGAGAGCCCAAGAAGCCGGATGGACTCAACGGATCCTGGAATATGAGGACTCTTCCCCAGGGCTGACTGTTTTTGAGACACGTTTATTCCTCCTCCTCCTCACCATTGCAGGCCGAACCGCACCGCTGCTTCAAGTACAATCGGTTCATGTGTGGCACAAACTCTTGCAGCGGCAAAACGAGCTGTGCGAAATGCGCTGCGCAGGACCACCCTCGAAAACTCCGCCTCCACCACCCGAACTTGTGCTAACGTTGGTGGGCAGCACGCAGCATACTCCCGCGCCTGTGAGAAGTTTCAAATCGAAATGAAACAACCAATGTCAAAATAACAGAGAACATTTCCTGCCCAGGGGCGAGAAAAACGTTTGCCTCTTTCCCCTGGGGAGGTGCGGAGATGCCCCTTGCCGAGGGGCGCAGCGGCGTCTGGTTTGGGCAGAAACTCCGCACCGTGAGTCGGCCTTTTTCCCGCCGCAGCGCCCCCCCCCCCCCCGATGGCAATCGTGTCGGTTGGGATGGACGCTGCATCCCCCGTTTCTCATCCATCGGCCCACAGAACACGTGCCGGCACCGAGGAGATGGACGCGGAGGACGCCATCCATCCATCCCCGCCGCACCGCATGTGCCACCCGTTGGGCTCCTCACGCAACGAGTTGCGATGTTCAAACCTCCAGAAAAGGCCGAAAAGCTTATAATCACTGCCCCTAAAGACAACACATAAACACACAAATTTCCTCAGCTCTAACACTAAATATATGGAAGAGAATACATACCTCAGTGGAACTGCAGAGGCCTCTCTAAAAATATCGATGATGTATACGAGATAATATATTAATCAGCCAAGTGTCTTGTGTCTCCAAGCAATACATCTAAACGCCGAGCACATAAATGTCTTGAATATTTACACGTTATTTAGGAAGTACAGGGATGGCCGGGGCACATTTTCAGGTGGTCGATCATATCCCGAATATCCTTTTGCTGCCAGACGATACAATTTCAGACCGTTCTTGAGGCTGTTGCCTTTCGAACCATAATATTCAATAGGCGTGTAACGGTACATCCCTCCTAACTTAGACCCCTCGAGCTGCGACTCAGCTTCCGCACGAGATTCGCCAATTTATTGATGTGGCCCCACTGCCCCGGAACATGCATCCAACACACCACCAGGATCGCAGAGATGCCAGAGCGAAAGCAATCTTCAAACGGTACGGCCAAAACTCCACCACAGTATACACGGACGCAGCATCCTATCCCGGGAGGAGAGCTATGACCGCTGTTGTGACTACAGCTCAAGCCCTCCTCACAAGTGCATCAATTCCTACCACCCATGCACTCCAGGCAGAAGAAGTGGCCATAGCCCTAGCAATTGCTAAACCCCTGCAGAGATCATCATTACGGACTGCCAACAAGCATGCAGAACATTCTCGAACGGCTTCCTCTCACCCTGCGCCACACAAATTCTACTGCAGCATCCTCCACAACACCATGTAAGGATTATTTGGGCTCCCGCCCATGCCGACGTCCCCGGCAACGAAGCTGCCCACGAGCATGCCCGAGATTTGACACACCGGGCTAATCAGGAGTTCGGCGAGCAGTGGCATGTTGTCCCCTTTTGTCATACGCACACATCACGCAGCACTACCGCCTGCAGCGAACAATGTACCCTCCTCCACACAAAAACCTCACAAAAGAGGAAGAACACCACCTTCGATGCATCCAAACCAACACCTTTCCCCACCCAACTAGAGCCCACATTCTGGCCCCCACCCTCTACTCCTCGGAATGCTGCTTCTGTGAGGCTCCGGGCACGCTTTACCACATTGTGTGGGGCTGCGAGAGGAACCCCAACCAGCCCCCCCTACCCATCCCCTCCCCTGAGCACTCGGAGAGAGCACTGTCCAGCTCGGACCCTGATGACCAGCTTTGGCTGGTGAAGAGGGCTCAAGAAGCCGGGCGGTCTCAAGGGGTCCTGGAATAAGGACTCTTCCCAAGGCGAACTGCTTTATAGGGACGTTTATTGCGCCTCCTCTTCCTCGATTTAGAGGGCTGTGTGCATCAGCTACCCCAGCCTTTAATTCTCATAGGCGATCTGAATGCACATAACTCTCTTGGCGGTTCTTCTGGCCCGCATGCCCCAGGTCGCCTCATTGAGAAATTCATAACATCATCGGGAGCATGTCTTTTCAACAAGAAACAGCCCACATACCATAATATGACACAACACATACTCATATCTTGACTTGGGTATTGGTCCCACAGTTCTCTTGTCTTGTCTTGAGTGGGGCGTGGGCACAGACCCAAATGGTAGTCACCACTCCCCTACCTCACTGAAATATATATGGTAGAGGCCCAAGATGCTTATCTTCTCCTGAGAGGTTCAATGAAGCAAGGGAAAACCGGAATACATTTGGAGAAACATCTCAACTACATTACATATCCATAAGACACGTAGATGAAGCCGCTAAACTACTCACGGCGCATCCTCGACGCCGCCAAAAAGTCCACTCCCTACGCCTCTAGTGCGCCGCAGAACGAAAGGAGGCCGTGGTGCAATGAGGCCTTCAGGAGGGTGCGAGAGCCCCTGAAAAAGCATGCGCTATCCTTCGTCGGTGCCCCACGTCACAGAACCTGATCCGGTTGAAACGGGCAAATGCACTTGGTAAGCGTGTGCGCGGTGAGGCGAAACGGGAGAGTTGGCGCGCCTTCTTCATATCCGTTACCTCCTATAGAGACGCACGCAAAGTATGGAGCTGTATACGGAAACTCAAGAAACGTCAAGCACACAGCCTTCCCATGGTCACACACACACTCGGAGGCCAGGCTAACATACTCGCATAACACTTCCAACACGTGTTCAGCTATGCGCATAACAAAAACACCTCCATAAAACACAAAACACCCCGTGAGAAAAGTCCACCGCTACGGCGTACCTTGTTACTAGGATGTAGCGGTGGCGACCAACAATTCATACGATGCATTGAACATCACGAGAATGCTTTCGTGGGACCAGATGCGGGCGCGACACGTGCGAGCATCATGCAGTCATTTCATCAGCAATAATAAAATATCGTTTTTCCTTTGAATAGCGATACCCTTTATCACAAAAGTGGTCCTGTGCAGAGGAGGTCTTGTTACCCGCAACTGCCTATTATATTTAGGTCACTGGCGCCAAATTTTGGGCATTCCGCTTTACTCGAAACTCCGCGTATCTCAAATTTTCCAGCACTTTTTACGACTTTAAGTTAGCGAGGAACTACTGTATTTGTTTCCCGCCTCTCGAAAAGATATGCGGATTGGCCCTCTCGTAACGTCCCATCTTGTGACCGAGTAACGAGGCCGCCAGGGAAGGCAAGATAGAACGACTTTTGCACGGTATGGGCGCTCAAATTTGTTGTGAGGTTTATTTTATCTTTGCTTCAACATTCATCCATTTCGCTCTAAGATCAGCGAAAATTCCAGCTGATCTTTTTGCTTGCCAGGTGTTGAGCACAGCGTGCCAATTTCTTTCTTTTTCTTTCCAATTAACTGCACATGTCATTGTTTGCCTCCGCTAATAAACCTGTGCCTTTCTGGATTTTTGAATGGTCCAGTGGGTAGGTGGCCGGTTTAACAGCGTATAGGTGCCGGGTTCAATTACAGGGGTTTTCTTAACCGCAGTTTTTTTTTTGGGGGGGGGGGCGGAAGCGGCACACTTCCAACGCATGCTCATGGGCTCCTTTGCTGCTGGCCACGTTCCCTCGCAGTTCGAGGTTTTGGGTGCCAGGGATGGATAACGCTCGGCCTAAACAGCTCTGCGGGCCAAAGCAAACCAACTTTCACACAAAACCGGAATCCAAGTTCTATGGCAGCGCGTCTAACCCCAGAGAGATCCCGTTCCGGCTACAGTCATCATACTAGAAGGTCTACGACAGAACCCGAGAGCTTACACTAAACTACGCCCGCATATTGGCAAAAAAGAACTGCTTTTTCGTAGGAAGGTGCCACGAGGTACCCAACGCATGCTCATGGGCTCCTTTGCTGCTGGCCACGTTCCCTCGCAGTTCGAGGTTTTGGGTGCCAGGGATGGATAACGCTCGGCCTAAACAGCTCCGCGGGCCAAAGCAAACCAACTTTCACACAAAACCGGAATCCAAGTTCTATGGCAGCGCGTCTAACCCCGGAGAGATCCCGTTCCGGCTACAGTCATCATAGTAGATGGTCTACGACAGAACCAGAGAGCTTGCACTAAACTACGCCCGCACATTGGCAAAAAAGAACTGCCCTTTCGTAGGAAGGTGCCACGAGGTACCCTTCTGACCAAACATGACTGACCATTTTCCAAGGGACACCACTCCCATGGTGCTCACGACGAGGAGCCTCGAGAAGTGCCGTTGTAGGCAATTCTGAAGGTTCCTCTTCGTCTGCATGATCAGCAGCGTCGCCGCTGCTGCGATGTTAGCGATGTTAGCGTCGGACAGCTTCTGGTAACGGGGACCTCGGCCTCCTACACAGCGTACTCCGCTTAAAATTATCTTCAAAACCACGTTCGGCACATTTTGGCAGCCAAGTCTTAGAATGGATACCTATTAGCTGCATCTATCGAACTCTGCCGTGTATTTTCTCTCTCAATATTTTGAGATATACCTGGTCGCCCGAATAAAACGTTTCGAGATAAATGGAGCCAATACATAGCACATATGTGAGGTAAGGCAAAAAAATTTCTACGAAACCTATATTTCGAGATATTCCAGTTCGAGTTACCGAGGACTTACTGCAATAAAAGAACCAAAAAAGCGACAACGTAATCCCACAAATTAGGCACAAAAAAATAATTAAATTACTGCCGCCGCATGGAAAAAAACAGACGAAACAGGAAAAAAATCACGCCATGTCCACGGAATGAGTGGGGCGAAGCTCGAGAGGGGGAGATCATCGGTAACCGTAACTCTCCCGTGAAAGTTCGCCCATTACATCATTAAGAAAGACGTAGGACTGTGTGCGTACATTGTACAAATCAACTTTTATTTTCGGAGTCAATGCTCCCAGGCCCAGACCTGGTGAAAGACCCCGCGCTATCGAGGGCTACCCCGCACCTCCACCACAATTTGTCACGTAGGATGGGACACAACGGTAAAGAAAGAACTTTTATTTAGGGCGAACTTGTGCCCGAACAAGACGAGAGGAAACGAGCAAAGGTCCTTGCGTCTCATTCGATCTCCGAGAACGACTGCCTGCGTTCGTGGCGTGATCTCTTGCGTCATCTCCCCCTCGCAGTGCACGTGCGCTCGCGCCTCCGTTGGCGAACACAGACAAGCTCGCGCTCCCGGTGCCGAGTTTGCGCTGCCGGTTGCAGCCGGTTCTTGAGCGTGCAACGCGGCCCACTTTGCGAAATCTCCGAAAGCATGCGGCGGTCACGTACCACGAGACACAAGGGACGGACAAATTCATGACTTAAGGAGCTTCGCCCCTAAAACACTTCACGTGGTCCTAATCTAACCTGGGTTCCTCGCATTAAGAAGCCGGCTTCCGTGAGATTGCGTTAGAGCGGTGATTTGTCGCGTTCTATTCTCCACCCCTGTTCACATGCGTTCGCGCCTGAGCGCAGATGCCGAGATCGCACTGCAGACACCAAAGCTAGACGCCGAGTTCGCAATTCAGACGCGGAAATTGCAAAATTAATTCCACGTATCTGTTCATATTTTCACTGAGCATAAGTTTCAATGTTGTCCTATTATTGTCACTGTCTGGAAACCCGTAGCCAAAGCAGTTGTTTATGGTTTACATTGAAATTAAGCGTCAAAAATTGAGGGCACCCACACATATAGCCAAAGGTGAAATTGAGGGCTTGGAACAAAGGGTTTACGAAAAGGTTAAGATTATAAAATACAAAAGGAATTCTCTAAAAGAGTTCCGGTGCATGCGGAACTTCACGCACTGACACGAAGGGTTTAGCTGGCGGCAAGTAGTTCGAGCTGCGTCGATCCCAGAGTGGGGTTCTCGTTAGAAAAACAATGGGTGGATATCGTGCACGGCAGCCGTAATAACGCGAGACCTTCAGAGGTTTCCTAAAAGAAAACCCTGGCTCACTTCTTCCTACTCTGGGCTTGAACGGGTTTGGAGCCCATGTTGTTGTTTTTGATTTAGGTCACGGTAATGGGTTCTAATATCAGGCCTAAAATAATTCTTCACGACTACATTCTTGTTCCTTAACCTCCAAGTGTTTGTGTTCTATATAGATGCAAATTTCGTACCTCGCGCTCCTGCTATTATACTATCCTCTTTCGATATGTAAAAACAGCCAGTGAGGACGGGTGTCTTAGATTTGCATATCGGGGCTTTCCATAAATTATGCCCCTTCTTCGTAACTGATATACGAAACGCTGGAGTTGTCATACTAATTGATCTAAGAAGAAGCATATTTTCGGCCCTTGAAACCCTTCTTTTCTCGTTAGCCGGTCTCCCGATGAACCCTTTTCATTATAGTAGGCAGCGGAACACATATACTCCGCTGTAACAAGTGATGGAAAGGATGTCGCTGAGGAAATGAAGTACTATATTTTAGTCTAAAGCTTTGAGAAGACCCCCAAAGAGCCCTTGTATAATGCCGGGACTGGCTGGGAACGCACTGAGTCAGCCCGTGCAGACTCTCACCCAAGGCAGACTCTCACGACTGAATTGCGGCAAAAACAATAACGCCGGTGCATAACAAATAGACGAGGCTGTAGGAATCTGCGTGATGGCGGCGAGTGCGTCCGTGTGCATTACCATTCCTTGAAATCAAAACAGATTGCAGACGGGTTCCCTGAAGGGCCAGTTGCCATACATTGTACTACGACGAAAAACAGCTAAAAAAACCGGACAAGGTAAGAAACCAAAAAAACGCAGCCGCTTTGTTTTGTGGTTCCTCCCTTTGACCAGTCTCTAGCGCTGTTTTTCTTCGTAAAAGGGATCGCTTTATTCAACCCATGTGGAAATGGATGTGGGACAATGTTTCAATACCACTCAAGTGTGCTCGTGGAGGCTACTCAAAGCAACCATTTCCAGTTTGTCAATTTGCCATATTTTTATTACGAATTTGCCTCGTTGCTTTACAGGTTTGCAATAAATACGCGAGCCAGCCATGACGGTTCTGCCCCGTTGCAACAGCGCCCCCATACACAATTTTTTAAACTAATGAATACTTCGAATAGTTTGAAAACAGCGCTGAAGACAGCACTAAGCAAGTAACAGACGACACAAGCGCTTGTGTCGTCTGTTACTTGCTTATTCTGTCTTCAGCGCAGTTTTAAAATGACATGACGTACCAACAAGCCCTTCAGTTCACCCTTTTGGAATACTCCGAAAAAAACAAATACAAGATCGATATCAACTTCAGTTACAGCTGCATGTTTTTTTTTCAAATATACAGATATTTGAAAAAAAACTTGCAGCTGTAACTGTGCTCTCATCAGGCGACAATATAGCTTTTTACGTTGTTCTGAATAATAATTCTGCGGTAAAATATGCAGTGGCGGCAAACCTTTTTAGCTCTGCTCCATCAGACCAAGTTGGACATACCGTTTTGTCGTCCAGCAAAGCGAATATTCAAGCATACGATTTACTGGTGCGGCTTATGAGCACGCGTTACTCTTCTACTTGCAGCAATTTGGAGTTCTCTGACGGTGTTATTGCCTCAGAAGAAAAAAATCTTAAAAGTCCAAGGCTACGGAGAAAACTACATGTCCCTGAACCACTCCTGCATTCTGCGCTGGATGGTAATATCGGCAGCTGTATGCAACCTTTTCAGCCAGAAATGGCAAACCCTTTGGCATTCTCGCTTGTGCATGAAGATCAGCGAATGCCGAACACAACTGCGACGTTTACGAACGCAAAATATTAAGAAAGGGTGACAACAGGCAGAGTTCTTACGTTGCCGCACAAATTTTTAAGGGAAAAGGTTTGGGCGTGTTGGTCCATAGTCAGACAGAAAACAAGCGCTGTATAAAAAACACAGGACGAGGCGTGGACGGGAAAAGCGGTAAACTTTCAACAAAAAGTTTATTGCAGAACCAGCGTTTATACAGACGTCTGGCTAGCATGAAGCGAGGTGGAGGAAAATGGAAACATCAAAACGGTGGTCGAAACAAAAAACAGTGACGTACCGTATACGACAAGAAATCCAATTCCAATTTCGATAAGGCTACAGACGGCCTGCTGACGCATTGATCCCCAGACCTTGCTATCTCTGCCGCTTCTACAATTTCTCTTGTCAGGCCCGAGCGGTAAATATACAAGACGGTTGTTTGGTCGTACAGAGGATGACACAGGTTTCCCGAGACACATTTTTTACAATGGGCAGCCAGCGGGACGTCGGTGCCAACTCTCCTTACCTTGTTCTTGTACTGAAGTGTGAAGACGGGCTAGTTGGTTCATACTGAAGGCAAAAAATAGCGCAAAGAAACGACACGTAAGACGAGAAAAAGACAAACACGGGCGCTGTGTTTGTCTTTTTCTCGTCTTACGTGTCGTTTCCATGCGCTGTTTTTTGCCTTGTTCTTGTGCTCTTGTAGGTGAACATTTAAGCATCTGCCGGTCTGGCCGATATAGTGTCTGCCACACGACAAATTTAGACTATTCTTTGCTGTACCCCCACATCCCCATAAAGAACCCACATTTATAGGCACGTTTTTAACGGAAGTAATGCTCTCAAACTAACTTTTTAGCATACTACGCGCGGTCCAAAATATTTTCAATATAAGGAAGAGGTGATAATGGGGAAGGGATTGAAAAAATAGAAGTGTCAAAGTATTTAAACCTTTAAATTTTGATTACAGCATTTTTGACCCGCAGTCAACGGCACATGAACTACGGCGTCAAGTTCGCTGTACTAAAAACGGGTACATCCAACGTCTTCTTCTGACGAGCGGCAAGTAATTCCCGGCATTCAGAAACGCCCACGGTATTAGAGTTAGCGTCACGGGGACTGTGTTTTATACACCCTAATGCTGCTCCCTGTATGGCCCACAGCCCAAAGATCGGCGATTCAATGGGATCCTGAGGGAGAAGCGTAATGGCCTCCCTGCAATGAAAGAGAAGACATGAGCGGCATTGAGGCGCTGTGGTGGGACCAAATGTGTTGGGACCAAACGGCGCGTATTCCCTCAATATTTGCTCGGCCCCCGTTTCTGGTGTTTCACCTCCCCTTCACTTTCCGCGCCGTTGATACTTCAATGACCGCTGCGAAAGCCTCGCTGCGGGGGTGGGGTCTTCCCAATTTGATTAGAGCGCGCGTACCAAAGCAATGGAAGATGCTGCCAATACTAACGTTCCATTCTTCGGTCGTAACTCTCCAGGATTGCTCCTGTTTGCTACTTAATTGCTTATCTTTTCCTCTTATCGGCGAAAAGCAATGTCGTTGCGGATGACTACGTTACGAGTGCCCGAAAGCACCCCCGAGAAGAAGTTCCAGAAAAGGCCAGAAAGAAGTTATATTTGGATACCGGAGGAGAAATGTCAGTGACGGCACAGCGTTGTTGCGGAATGTAACTATTTGACAGCCCTATTTGTAGCTTGGTAGGAATATATTGTAATTGCCAAAAAATCTATAAGAGAGATTTATGGCTGTGTTTCTATGTAAATAGGGCTCTTCATGTTTGGGTTTAACTTAAAGGGGCCATGTAGACAATATGCAAGTTTGTTTTATTCGAAAGATTTTGTGTGTTATAGTGCCCCCAGCGCTTATCCGGCCGCCAACGATGTCATAGTCCCTGAGAAATTCATCAATTTAAGTTACAATTCTTATTCTCCCGCCAAATCGCACTTTTTCGCGATGTCTGCAATGAAGTCATAACGGCGCGTAACAAACGGACTTCCACTGCGCCACTCGGCTCTGCACCCTCGCTTACCGTCAGTCCCCCCAGATGGCACTAGCGTACTCAGCCACGGACCGTTGGCCGTCGTTGCTTTGTTTGTGACCGTATTTGCACCTTGCTTGTTTTTGTTGCGGTAGAGGGTTATCGTTTTCTGAAACATGCAGTACGCTCGGTAAAGAGGGTCACGTAAGACAACATCGCTTCGCCAATCGGCCAGCGTCGTGTAAGACAACTGAAAATCGGCTGACTTTCTGTGGAGCTACAACAAACGTAGCGCGCTCAGTACCAACAGCTGCGCGCATCGGGACTTCCACGTTTACGTGTATTTGCGTCACTTTCATTGGTTACGCCACCACTCTTACAGCTGTAAAATGAATATGCACTACATTTAGGCGCAAAGAGCTCATGCGGAAAGCTTGCAAACTGCGTAATTTGCGTTTGCTTTTGCGGGCTTCAGACAATCGCACAGCTGGGCATGTGACATCATAAGTTCTGTTGCGGGACATGAGCCAGTGGTGGTGGTGGTAAAAAACTTTTTTTTATTGAGCAGCCAAGGGAGCTGGAAAGGGACGTGGTCAGCCTCCTACGTCCAGGAGGCCGTGAGCCTGCGCCGAATCCAGGGCTCGTTGCACCAGGGCGATTTGATGCTCCGGCGCCGAGCTGGTCAGCGCAGACTCCCACTGCTCAAGGGAGGGGGAGTGAATGGGGTGGGGGTGGTGGGGACATGAATACACAAGGTGGTAGGTTGTGAGAGGGATGTCACATTGTGGGCAGTTGTGGGGTAAAATAACCAGTGGGCTGCATTTTTTTAGTTATACAGTCAAACCCGACTACAGTGAAATCCCGTTATTGCGAACTTCAGATTAATGATTTTTCAGATTAACGAACATTTTGAAAATTCCCTACGAAATCCCGATTAATTTCTATGTAAAAATATTTCACTACTACGAATTTCAGAACACCGATTATTTCAGAATACCGTATAGAATTTTATTATTCTCACATAAAACAACACTTCAAAACAACGAATTCCGAGTGTGCGAATTTACTCGTGTTGGTGTGAACGACGGCTAATCGTGGACAGGTACAACTATCATCATCAACATACTAAATGCAGGTTACCTCTATCACCAATGCCTGCGCTTGGGGATCTCGCTTCCTGACAAGATCATGCATTTTAAGGGAAGCAGCTGCAAAGGCGGCAAGAAGTCGAAAGTCCGAGTTTCTGTACTGCTGTGCTGCAATGCCACAGGCACTAAACCGCTCACGCCTTTGGTCATATCGGAGAATACAAGAAGCCCGGCTGCATGAAAAATTTGGTCTCGTTGCCGTGTGATTACCGAGCCAATTCACGTGCGTGGAGCACGCGAGAGCTGTTCTACGCATGGCTGCTCAAGGTGGACGATGAGATCAGGAGGGCTGGCAGAAAGATTCTCATTATCGTGGACAATTGTTCCAAACACCTTGTCAACGTTCGCCTAACAAGTGTTCGGCTGGACTTATTCCCTCCGAACTGCAAGTCCCTGCTACAGCCGCTGGACCAAGGGGTCATAAAGAGCGTGAAGGCTCATTACCGGAGGCATCGCGTTCAGCCTTCCAATGAAGGTCGCGACCGCAATCAATGTGCGACAGGCCGGGGAAATGATTACCGGTGCCTGGTAGAGCGTGACAGCGACCACCATCGAGAACTGCTGGAGGAAGGCCGGCCTACTTCAGACGCCACCTGAAGCCGAACACATGGTGCCGGACAGTGAAGAATGCGAGGCATGGGATGAAGTCGCAGAAAAGCTCGCCGTGGATTGCTGGAGTCATCTTTGAAGATTACGTGCAGTGCGACGATGAAGCATGCACGTCTGCTGAACTGACGACTGAAGACATCGTCAACACCGTTCGTCGCGATGACGGAACCAGCGACGAGGACGCCGAGAGCGATGACGACGACGCTGAGACAGGGCCCACAAGCCAAGGCGAAGAAGCCGTGTCTAGTGCCGATGTTTTGCAGTGCGTAGCAAAAATGCGAACTTTTCTTAGCAGGTGCACCAATGCCACCGAGGCAGCGCACAAGAACATGGACAGCTTCGTATCGTTCGTCTTGCAGCAGTTGAGTGGCACACGTCACGCAAAGATCACCGATTTCTTCAAATAAACGTGCATCTAGACCCGCGTTACAGGCTAACACGATTGTACACGTGTTTTCAGAAAAGGGAGGTGGATGCTTTTGTTACGCTCATAATTTTTACCCCACATTTTTTTATTTTTTCACTATAACCATTATTCAAAATAACGAACTATTTTTAGCGGCCCACTGAAATTCTTTGTAGCGAGATTTGACTGTACAACGAACCGCGATAGAGTGAATTATGCTATATATATATATCGAATAAAAATAAATCAGTTAAGAAAATACACGCGAAACATATTCCTTATAACGAACTTCACATCTGATATATCGAACTCAGCGTGCCTAGAATGGCCGTCAAAATGCATGGTCTCAGAGCGGCTATTGAGATGTTGATTGGCCGCGACCACTGAGCAAAGGCCGCGACTGATGCATTGGGCCTCATATGGAGTGACATGACGCCTGACACTTTCGGTAACTGTTTCCGACACGCGCAACTAACGACGGAACCCGCCCAGTCAGTGAGTCCGTAGCAAGACGGCAGCTCACCAACCTCCCCGATGCTGTGCCGAAAGGAGTGTCCTTCGAAGATTTTCTGAGTGTTGACGACGACGTTGCCGTATCTATAAGCCCCTCGGACGCGGGAACTGTCAGCAGTACCATCGTAATGCTGATGAAAAGCACCGCGGTGGCAGAGGATGTCGCGAGTGAAAGCCGTCCGACGCTTAATGAAGTGTTTTCGGCAGTCGATGTCCTCCGGCAGTATTTCTTCGATATTGAAGGACACGGGCTCGAAACTGGAGCAAACAATGTCTCGTGTAAACAATGCTTTCGTTTCCCAAAAGGAAAGGGAAAACACAAATCACCACTTTTCTTTGAAGTAGGCAGTTAAGGTGTAAAGGCGGAAAGTAGCTTTATTATTTGCAATAAGTCGGTTGTTTTCTACATGTATGGTAACGACATACTTGATTTTGTTCGTTTCTGCACGCGGCGGTGGCAAGGAGATTCTAACGCATTGTGAACTCGTAAAAATAAACTCGTTATAGGCGGGTTCGGCTATATCGAACCATTGAATATAGCGAACTAACCATGGCGCATATTGCACTTATCTATAACCGGGTTTGACTGTATAGCTTATTTTAGCGAAGTGTGGGTTAAAAGTGGTGTCAGTATGATTATAACGAGGCATTATTTCGACTGCACTAAACTTGTGTTTTGGCTGCATGGCCCATTTCAAAAAGAGCTCCATTTTTTCGGTGTATGCATCCCCATTCAAGCGTGATGCGGTTTTCTATTCATTGTTTATACTTCGCAAAACCACGGTAATGCATCATCGTTTCGCGCCTGTTTTCTACATTGTTTTTTTTCAATTCTTTTTCAATCTGTAACAATAATTTCCCTTGTTCTTTTCCTGTATGCAAATATTTTTCAATAAAAGGTGAAGACCTGAAACCCCTGGTCTCCTGCGCCCCTTCTTGATAATAAACATTCGTGCTGGTTAAGTCTCCAAAACGTAACATACAAGACCATGCAGCCAGCTTAACGTACTCGGAGAATGCGATTTGGAATAAATGTTTGGTACAATGTAAGATGTGTGAAGATCTAACTTTTGATGAAATTTTGAGGGTGGAAGCAAACGAGCGTAAATAGAGACGAAAGAAAGTGCACAGTTATATGCGTATTGATTCCCCTACGTTTGTTGGCGTGTATTCTATGTGCGTCTAGCTTACGTTGGCATCGGTGTAATTTAAGAAGTTGGTAAAAACAATGCTCCAGGCGGTTGAAACTAACGGCTTGCTTTTTAAAAGTGAAGTTGGCTAGGCACGCGCACAACCTCTGTAAAATCAATCCACGGGTGTTCATGACACTCTTTTTGTTTAAAGCAAACTTTAGAAAAAAAGCAATGCAGGCTTGTGGACCGACTAGTTTTATCGTTTACTGAAAACTGTGTATCTAGAGCGGCGCATCCAGAGCGCATCTGCATCTGCATTTACGTGATTCAGCTGTGTTGTCTTGCCTGATGTCCGGAATGCAACTACTTATTTCCCGCCATAGATTTTAGGGGGATAATGTAAGAACGTTGACATTTTTCGTATAATCTCACGGAAGAAACCAACCGTGGCATACTTTAAAGTAAGCTGACCCAATCTAGACTAAGCTAATGCTCTTTGATGCTTCACACAGAACCGATAAGTTAAATTCGTAGAGTTTAATATTACAGCTTTCACTGAACCAACAAAAACAAATAAAAAGCTCCCTCAACTGCCGCATTGAAACTAGTCATTTTCGTCAGGAGGTCAATATTTATTAGCTAAACTATTATGGCAGACAATCAACAAGGCAGTAGCCCAGCTTGAAAGAGACGAAATCCGGAACACGGCAGTTTGGCCGTGTTTTGAGCGCTGAGATGGAGCTTCCTCGGACGGCTCTCTAGACACTGCATAATAATACATAAACACTTTCACTCTTTGTACTTTCTTTCAAAGTATTGTTTCGCATGCCTGCGCTAATGTTGCACGAGTTTATTGTATTCGTTTGTTTTGGCCTGCTTCATAGAAAATAGAAGTAGGTTAAGCGCCATCATTATTAAAAGATTTTTCAATTAATTGTTTTGCGAATTCCTTCTCAGTGTGCTCGTGCCCGACACGGATTATAAGTGGTAGAAGACGCTTATTTTGGTTACCTGAAGAGGGTACGAAGATATCTTCGTGTAGTGTAATCACCGGATTTAGGCCTTTCAATTAAGCCCAATTTAGCTGTCACTATGAAAACATTGGGGCAGGGCCAACCGCGGTGCCATTGCGAATTTCTTGGAGTACAATTTAAGCCCACCAAGAGACAAAAAGCATTATTTGCTAAATATTTTCAATATTCTTGATTCCATGTGCCGGTTCCTTGATTGAAAGGGGAAGACTGTCGTTATTGCCATGACCGTTGTTTTTCAGGCATTCATTTATTGCGTCATTTTTTGTTAGCAGTGAATTTCAAACTAGAAGGGTTTGCAATAATAGCAATTGAAAGTACTCATGATGCTTCAGCAGTGGAGAACAAAGAATCAATATGACTACTGTTGCATGAGGAGCAACATCGGATGAAATTAACAATGGTGACAGTGGGGCAGGCAAACAATTGAGAAAGAAAACGTGCGCATATAAAATCACTGCTCCTAGTCGCGGCTGTTCGTTGTGGAGAACCGGTGGATCAATAGGAGGGCTCCCCGTACCCAATCTGCCACTCGCAATACAGGTTTTCTTGACAGCCCCGATCCTCGAAGGATTACCGTTTGTTTCGGTTATGGCTCTCGGCTCGTTTTCCTTACATGAATGCTTTTATTGCCTACGTCGCTGAGAACTGGTAGCTGCTGAAGCGTTGGGTAAAAGATCCCACGGCCGTTATGTCTGTATGAGCGCACAGCCATATTCGAAATCAGCTGTTTTGTACACCTTGCGCTAGCCCTTTGCCAACCATGGCGTTGCAACTTTGGCTCCCGTTACTGACGTCCCCTCTCAAAGGGCGTAGGCGGTTTCCAAAGCGCCCAAAAGTACACGCTTCCACAGACGTTGAAACAATAAGGAAATTTGTGTTCGCGGCAATGACGTGAACATTGTTTGTTCATTTGCTGCGATCCCAAAAAACTCGAAATTTGATCTCTTCGTGTTCAGTGAAAGAATTCTACTGCGGCTGAGAAAGGAACTAGTTCAAAAATAACTTGTCATGGTAGTGAATGTAACATGTGGGGCAGCACCAGGTTTGTAGCTTGATTGTGATAAACTTTGGGGATAATACTTTTTGCAGCTCTTGCATGTCACAGAAGAATCTCGTTGCATGCGGAAGACGTCGATCTACATATTTGTTCATTCATGCTTTGGTGTTAAAGATTGAACATTCTAAATATGTCTACATTTACATGTATGTATGTATGTATTTATTGCACAAAAACAAGAAAGGAAGGTCCACCAACAGGCGTAAATTGTCTCGCCTAGGGGCGGACACCGGAACGCCTGCTGGTGTGGGGGAGGTGGGATAGGGAGGAAAGAGTACATAGGAATAGGGGGATAGGGTAGAGGGCTGACATAAATATATAAAACATGGGCAAGAATAACCTATATACAACGTTAGGTGAAAGAGAAAAAAAAAACACAAAAAAACGAAACACTAGACAAATAAATAAATATCAAAATACAGGACACGAAGGAGTAGGACACCTGCACACTTACACACACCCACACACACACCCCCACACATACACACAGGAATTTTACCCTAACAGCTACATTCCACTGCGACCCGGGCAGTTACGTAGAGTTGTAGCTTAGTGCATTGTGGAGCCCCGAGGCCCCCAGGTATGCTCCCAGGGCCTCGAGCACTTTGTCCCGCTCCCTAGCATTTCCTCGGGGCCAAAGCAGTTCCTCGAGCGGCCGCACCCCTCGGAGCACGGCCAGAAGCTCCGCCCGCCATGCCGCAAACTTGGGGCACTCGTACAGTACATGCGGCAGGGACTGCACGGGCGCTCGGCAGTGAGTGCAGGCGGGACTGGCCACCCGCCCCAGTCGGTGCTTCCGCTCTGACGTCCACGCGGCCCCCACGCGGAGGCGCAGGACGGCCGAGCGCAGTCGACGAGGCAGGCGTGATGCCCGCACAGGCGGCAGACCCCCTCCGACACGCAGCCGCGGGTCTGGATGCCCGGTGCGGAGGTGTCGCTGGATGAGCAGGCGGGCGTCGTCCGCTGCCGCCTGGGCCAACATGTTCGAGGGAGGCAGCGCGTGAGCCCCGGCGGCCAGCTCGTCTGCCCGCTCGTTTCCGTCCAGGCCGATGTGGGCGGGGACCCGCTGAAGGCACAGCCGAGTGCCCCGGTCCGCCAGCTGCGCCGCTTTCTCCCGGATGCCCCGCACCAACAGGGTGTAAATGCGAGTCGCATTTACATTTCGGTGCACGGATATTTCGGTGCACGGACATTTCGGTGTGGGACTTCTCGATGCGGCAATTTCGGCGGCGCAGGGGATGTCCCACAAATTATTTAATGTATTAGCGTGAATATTTTAATTTCGCGGAATGATATTATTTTATGTTCGAGAGTTGGGTTTGGGCAGCACTGAGCGGCAATTAATGCTCAACCGAGGCTTAGAATGTGCGCGTTAAACCCCATTTCATTAGTAGATGTGTGAAAAATTAACGTTGTTACCTTACTTCCGTCCGACCTTCTTTTTATGTTAACATTTATGTGACGAACTCTAATACTTTAATTGAAGTGTTACCGGCGCGCTTTGATTTCACTTCACCCAACGCTGCAAGACGCTGCTGCTGGTGGTGGTAATTTATTAAGGAAGCAGGGAAGAGAAAATAACCGGTGATAATGTTGAACTCAGTCGGGGAGTTCATCCTCATACAACCCAGTCCAGAGAAGGGAAGGGGGGGTTCCAAAGGATCGGAAGAGAGATAGAGGAAAGGAGGAGGAGAGTGGGGCACAGTCTATGTAGCGTTCATCTAGTCCAAGGTTCGACGGCTACAAACGCTGCACTAGTCGTGTCACAACTAGGATGTTGAGGAGGTGCTGGAAGACCTCCCCTACGTAAGACGTCCGATCCTGTGGGGAACAGGTAGTATTCTAGCTTGTTGCCTGCGGCACCGAGTCGCTGGAATGTGGCCCGAAGTTGCTCCCTCGCCGTGTCGTGCTGGCTCCAAGAGCACAGTAAGTGTTCGAGCGTCTCGGGCTGTGGGCAGTTGGCGCAGGAGTGGGACGCCCGGTGGCCCTGGTGGTGCAGACGGGCTCCTACGTTGCAGCAATTAAGCCTCAGGCGAAGCAGGAGCGAGCGGGTGTCTCTACTGATGCGTCCGGGCAGGACCCGTGAAGCCTGACCTCTGACCACTCGAGCATCTGGAGGGCCTCTATCACTGGGGCCAGGATAGTCCTTGCAGTGTCGAATGACACCTCATGCCGAGAGGCTGCTACACCTGCCTGGCGAGCAGCACCCTTGGCCAGGGCGTCTGCAACCTCGTTGCCCGTGATGCCCACGGGCGATGGTAGCCAGTGAAATCGCAGTGGATAACCCATGGGCCTCGACTACATGAAGCTTGGCCGCCAGCGTCCACTCTACGTAGCCGCTGGAGCTGGCTGGCTTGTCGGCAGCTCTTAGACGGAGGAGGGCAGACGGAGACTCAGTCAGGATGACGGCCCCCCGGACCTGGGCCCCCTGCTCTAGAAGAAAATCCGCGGCCAAGTGGAGTCGAGCCAGCTCTACGTAAGTGGATGAGTCCGGGAATGGGAGGCTGCACACCTGGCTGGTGCCAACTTCCAGGGCCATGCAGGCAGCTCGGGCTCTGCCCGTCGACTGGTGCATGGAGCCATCCGTGCAAACCTGCAGAAGTCCAGTAGCATCGTCCTGCAGCAGGGCGGCCACTTGTTTATAGATGGCCTGGGGTGGAATGGGCCTCTTGCCACAGACCCCCGGCAATGTGGTGGCGATGCGTAGAGCCTGCCCCGTGCCTGGTGGTGGTGGCTCCCGGCGGGGCTGATGTGGCAGTGCGATATTGCTCTCGTAGGTACTGAGCAGCATGCCCATGCGAGAGTTGGACCAGGTGCGGTAGCAATGGAGGAGTTCCATACCGTCCGGTGTGCCCTGCAGGCGGTAAATGTGGTGGAGCCCCACCTCCACCGGCAGGGCCCGCCTCTCGATAGGCCAGGAGCCTGCCTTCGTGTACGTCGCCGCCACCGGGGATGTGCTAGGAAGGCCCAGGCAAAGGCAGATAGCCCGGCGCTGATCCACCTGCAGCTCCTCCCACCGGCGCGCCTTGAGTTTCACCACAGGCAGAGCATATAGGACAGCGGACGACGTCATGCCGTGGAACACCCGCAGGGCCACGGTGTGTGCAGCCCTGACCACGCGCGAACAACCGCCCGGGTGGACTCCCATTGTGCGTTGCCGGGGCGCCTTCCCCGCAGGTAGCCACGGCCACTTGCAGTCGACCACGAGCCCCAGATACTTGGTCCTGGTGCACCACGGAAGGGACCGCCCGTTCAAGGTGAGTGGTGGCGTCGACTTGCGTGCCCTGCAGCCCCTCGGGTGTAAGACCAAGGCCTGCGTTTTTGACTCGGACAGCTGAGAGAGAGAGAGAGAGAGAGAGAGAGAGAGAGAGAGAAATCACTTTATTTTCCAAGCAAGTTGGCTAGGAACGCGTGGTGGCTGCCGGCCGAAGGCTGGCGGCGACGGTGGCAGCTCGGTCAACCAGAATTAGCTGCACCCCGGTTGCGAACTGCCCAGCGCGTCCTCCCACTGCTCGATGCTGGAGATGGGGGGGAGTGGGTTAAGAGGGCAGCCCCACATGGCGTGGGTTAGAGTGTCCAGGGAGTAACAGAGGGGACAGTTGGGTGAAGGGAACTCAGAAGGATAGATCTTGTGGAGGAGGGACCGACTGGCGAGGGAGTTTGTCTGAAGGAGTCGCCATAGGCGCTCCTGATCGTTGGTGAGGGATGTGTGGGCAGGGGGATAGCGGCGGCGGGAGAGGTGGTAATGCTCTGTGACCTCTTGGTACGAGAGCAGTCGATCGCGGGCTGACCGAGCACCATGGTAGGGAGTAGGAGCGAGCCCAGCACGGCTGGCGAGTTCTCGTGCTGCTTTGTGGGCCGCCTCGTTGCCTCCCACCCCAGTGTGGGCCGGAGTCCTGATGATGTCGACTGGTTGATGAGGGGGATTTTGGAGGATAATTTTGAGTGCCGTAGTCGAAATGCTACCGCGAATGAAGTTTAGAACGGCTGTCTAGTGATAAGGGCCAGGGCTATTGCCGCCTCTTCCGCAGTTGCGGCGTAAGGTGTCCGTACCGTAAGGGAAGTGACTGGGGGAGAGTTGGGGTGAGTGACCACTGCGAGAGCAAATCCTTCCGTTTGTCGGTACTCCGCGGCGTCTACATACGTGATGGTTGGGGAGATGGGGTATTTACCTGAAAGGGCACGGGCGCGCTGGCACCTGCGCTCCGCGTGATGCACTGGGTGCATGTTGCGCGGGAGTGGACGTATGCAGAGGCAGTCTTGGATGTCTCGAGGCAACGAAGCTTCGTTCTCTGCCATTGCCGGGATGCCACTTCGTAAGCGGTGAAGAATGTGCCGCCCTGTGTAAGTGGTAGAGAGGCGGCGTAACTAATTGTAGTATTGTAGTGGGCAGTATTGTATACTCCCAACGAGCCGAGTCTGGCAGTGGACGAGTAGAGGGGGATTTGTAATGCTGCCTTGTATGCCTTTCGGATGAGGCAGTCAATTTTGTCTACGTCGGAGGTGGTAAGCTTAAGGTAGGGGAGAGAGTACATGATCCGACTGATGATGAAAGCCTGTACTAGACGGATTCGCTCTCTCCTTGAGCCCGTAGGGACGGCTAGCGATTCGTCGATTAAGGCCAATTGTTTGATTTACTTGAGAGTTAAGTAGAGATAGGAATTTAGCGTTACCTCGATTGCGTTGTATAATTAGGCCTAGCACCTTAAGGGTTTGCACCTCTGGGATTATTCGGTTACCGAGGGAAACTTGTATGTTCGGCGAATCACGACAAGACCGGGCAGGGAGAATGAGCAGGGCAGATTTTCTGGAGAACAGGATAATCCAGCGAGTTGCGCCTCTGCTCCACGATATGGGCACCCTGTTGAAGGATGGTTTCTATCTGAGCATTGCTACCTCCAGGTACCCACATCGTAATGTCGTCGGCATATAGACTGTATCGGAGGCCAGGTACCGAATCTAACTTTTTGGGGATGTTCAAGATTGCCAAATTGAACAAAAGAGGGGACAATACTGAACCCTGAGGTGTAAGTATGGAAGGAAGTCGGATGCGATCAGAATGGAGCTCGCCTACCTAAAGTGCAGCGGTGCGTGCGGTGAGAAAATCGCGTACGTAGTTGTACGTGCGCTCTCCTGGGTGGATAGACTCTAGGCCTCTGAGGATTGCACTATGGGAGACTCTGTGGAATGCTTTTGTCAAATCAAGCGCAAGGATCGCTGCTGCGTCGCGTTTAGGTGGTTGGGAAATTATCTCTTGGTTTAGCTGCAGGAGGACATCCTGGGTGGACAGTTTAGGTCTAAACCCTACGACTGTGGGGGGAAAGGCCTCCGTGCTCGTGATGTGAGCGGTTAGTCTGTTAAGGATTACATGTTCTAGCACCTTGCCCATACATGAAGTGAGAGATATGGGTCGAAGGTGTTCGATAGTAAGAGGTTTGCCTGGCTTAGGAATTAATGTTATGGAGGCATGTTTCCATGCTGGGGGAAGGGTGCCTTGAGTCCAGCAATAATTAAAGTAAGCAGTTAGAGCCGTAATAGAAGGGTCGTCTAGGTTGCGAAGAAGTTTTTTGGTCACGCCATCTGCACCTGGTGCGGATCCTGGCCGAATCAGTAGGAGGGCGCTTCTCACTTCTGCTGCCGTGATGGGTGCGTCCGGTGTTTCGTTAGGCGAGCCGCGGTATGACGCGAGTGGAATCGAGGGGCCGGTGGGGATGTAATGCGTGCTCAATGTGCACATGAGCTGTTCGTTGTCCCCCGAGAATTTCTGTAATATAACTGTGAGGCGGATGCGTTGTTCCGTCTTAGAGTCTGTCGGATCTGGAAGGTGCCTTAAGAGGGACCAGGTGCGTTTCATTCCTAAGGTGCCTTTATGCCGTCACAGATCTTAAACCATCGGTTACGGGTATCTTCAGCCGAGTATCTGAGAATTTCCGCTTCGAGACGAGTTACCCTAAGCCGAAGTTTCCTATTATGTTTTTGCTTCCGCCATCGGCGCTGTATGCCGCAGTACGCTGCCCAAAGATGCTGTAGGTGTGGGTCGACCGTTTGCGCCCGTATGCATGGATCAAGGGGAGTACTGGTTTGTCGGACATCAGCTACCATTTGCTGGACCCAGCGCTCGAGACCTAGCGGTGAGATTTCTGGGTCGTCATGACCACGGCGCACCTCTCGGAATTTGTCTCAGTTTGGTAAGTGGGTCCTGCGGAGACGAGTATGAGAATGTTTCGTAAGGACAGCGTGGTTTGAATGATGAAATGATCGCTGCCTAGTGTGTGAGTCAGGTTGGCCCAGGCTGTCTGAGGAGCGTTTAACATGAGCGTGAGGTCCGGGGAGGAGTCCCTCTGAACGCTGTTACCCACACGCGTTGGGGTCTGCGGATCCGATTCAATCACAAAGCGGAGTGCCTGTATGTGATCCCAGAGGCGCTGTCCTTTGCGGGTGCTGTGATGATACCCCCAGGCGGTATGTGGCGCATTGAAATCCCCCGTGACAAGGAGTGCGTGGGGACCGGCCTCGCGTTTTGCTAAGGAGAAGGCTACGCCTTGTAAGGAAGGCGGCGACTGCCCACAGCACCCCTTGGAGCACGCCTTCACCTTGGAGAGTAGTCCCGCTGGTCCGTGTGCCCAGATGGCGATGTCGTCGGCATAGAGTGCCATCCCCACTGGAAACGCAAGCCCAGTCGGGATGCAGTCCGGGAGTGGAGCCAGGACGAGGTTGAATAGGAATGGGCAGAGCACACTCCCCTAGGGAACCCCGGACCTGACGTCTCGTGGCCTGCTGGTTGCTCGGCCCACCTTTACTCGAAGGGTCCGGTTAGCCAGGAACGCCTTCACGTAACTCCGGAGGTGCCCCTCAACGCCTATACTGTCGAGGGCATCCAGGATGGCCGTGTGAGGGGTGGAGTCGAAGGCCGATTTTATGTCCAGCAGGAGCAAGAAGGCCACCTTCTTGTCATGGTGGGCCTGCTGGGCCTGCTCCAGCATAGACACCACATATCCTAGGTTGAGCGATGCACGATGGCGTAGAGGTAGAACACCCGCCTCGCGTGCAGAAGGACCATGGTTCGAATCCCGGTGCCGGACAATTCCCACCGGATTTAAAAAAAAAAAAATCCGCGTATGATGGAATTGCACGAAGGGGCTTGGGGTGCGGCCTGACCCCGGCGACCATTGCCGGTAATGCACTCCCTCACCAGAGCAGGATTGGCCACCCTGGTGTAGTAACGGCCACAACCTCCCATGAATACGCCAACTAACCCTCGGCCCTCAGTCCCCAGCGGCTGCGAAGCAACTGACCACGGCGGCGGTCAGACCTGTGACGCAGCAGAGGGTGCTAAGAATCCCTGGATCCGGACAGGCCGCCAATGGAATCTGAACCTGGCAACGTATAACGCACGAATCTTATCTAGCGAAGCAAGTCTCGAGGTGTTGTTCGAGGAACTAGAGGGCATCAAATGGGATGTAATAGGGCTTAGCGAGGTTAGGAGGGCAGGCGAAGCCTTTACGGTGCTGAAAAATGGACACGTCCTATGTTACCGTGGTCTAGAGGACAGAAGTGAACTTGGAGTGGGATTTCTAGTCAATAAAAGCATAGCTGGCAACATAGACGAATACTATAGCATTAACGAACGGGCAGCAGGTCTTGTAATTAGGCTCAATAAGAGGTACAAGCTCAAGGTGGTACAGGGCTACGCGCCCACATCCAGCTACGACGACCAAGTAGTGGAACGCTTCTATGAAGATTTGGAATCGGCAATGGCTAAAGTAAAAACACAGTATACCATAGTTATGGGGGATTTCAATGCTAAAGTAGGCAAGAATCAGGCTGGAGACAAGGCAGTTGGGAACTTTGGTCTGGGCTGTAGAAATAGCAGGGGGGACCTACTAGTTGAGTTTGCAGAACGGAATAAACTCCGCATAATGAATACCTTCCTCTGTAAACGGGAGAGTCGGAAGTGGACCTGGAGGAGACCGAATGGGGAGCACAATCACAAAAATGAAATAGACCTCATATTATGCGATATCCCTGGCGTCGTGCAGGATGTCGAAGTGCTCGGAAGGGTAAGGTGTAGTGACCACCGTATGGTAAGATCTCGAATTAGGCTAGATTTGAGGAGGGACCGCAACAAGCTAGTACGAAAGAAGCCGATAAACGAACTAACAGTAAGACGTAAAGTAGAAGAATTCAGGATCGCGCTGCAGAACCGATATTCCGCCCTTAACGAGGAAGCCGAGCCCACGACCCAGGAAGCCAGCGACAAGCTTACACGCATCATCACGGAGTGTGCAGTAGAGGTCGGGGGCACTATGGCTAGACAGGATACTGGTAAACTTTCACAGGAGGCGAAAGATCTAATCAGGAAACGGCAAACCATGAGAATATCTACCGCAGCTGACAGAATAGTACTAGCCGGGCTCTCGAAGTTAATCAATAAGCGTAAGACAGCTGACATACGGAAGTATAATATGGAGAGGATCGAATACGCTGTAAAGAACGGAGGTAGCCTGAAAGCAGTGCAGAGACGTCTTGGCGTGGGGAAAAATCAGATGTATGCACTTAAGGATAAGCAAGGCAATGTCATCACAAATAGGGATAAAATAGTCACAGTGGCCGAGGAGTTCTACAGGGATCTGTACAGTAGCCGGGACATACAGGATAATGCCGAACGAGACAGCAGTTCAGAGGAGATAGACATCCCACCAGTAACGACCGAAGAAGTAAGGAAGGCTTTGAAAGAAATGAAAGGGGCCAAAGCACCTGGTGAGGATCAGATAACAGCAGACCTCTTGAAGGATGGCGGAGAAATTGTACTTGAAAAACTGGCAAACCTGTATACGCAATGCCTAATGACCGCAATGGTACCGGAATCTTGGAAGAACGCGAACATCATCCTAATCCATAAGAAAGGCGACATGAAGGACTTGAAAAATTACAGGCCGATCAGCTTACTGTCAGTCGTCTACAAGGTATTTACCAAGGTAATCGCTAACCGAATCTCTGCAACCTTAGATTTCAGTCAACCTAAAGAACAAGCAGGGTTCCGTAAAGGTTATTCAACAAAGGACCATGTTCACACGATCAATCAGGTGATAGAGAAGTGGGCTGAGTATACTGAACCCCTATATATAGCCTTCATAGATTATGAGAAAGCATTTGACTCGGTCGAAACCCTAGCAGTCATTCAGGCATTACGAAACCAGGGGGTAGATGAGCATTATGTAAGAATACTAGAGGATATCAACAGTGGGTCTACAGCTACAATCATCCTCCATAGGGAGAGCAGTAAAATACCTATAAGGAAGGGTGTCAGACAAGGAGACACAATCTCTCCAATGTTATTCACAGCATGCTTACAAGAAGTATTCAGAACGTTGGATTGGGAACAGGTGGGAGTAAGGGTTAATGGAGAATACCTCAGTAACCTCAGATTTGCTGATGACGTTGCCTTGCTAAGTAACTCGGGGGACGAATTGCAAAGCATGCTTTCCGCACTGGGCGAACAGAGTAGAACCGTGGGCCTGAAAATATTATGCAGAAAACTAAAGTAATGATCAATAACCTCGGGACAGCACAGCAATTTGAGATAGGTGGCGAGGCAGTGGAAGTGGTAAGCGAATATATCTACTTAGGCCAAGTTGTGACCCCAGATCCCAACCATGAGGCAGAGATAATTAGAAGGATCAGAATGGGGTGGGGTGCATATGGCAGACATTCTCAGATAATGAATGGCAGCCTACCATTGTCGCTGAAGAAGAAAGTGTATGACAGCTGCATCTTACCGGTACTCACCTACGGGGCAGAAACTTGGAGGCTCACTAAGAGGGTTCAACTTAAATTGAGAACGACTCAGCGGGCAATGGAGCGGAAAATTATAGGTGTAACATTAAGGGACAAGAAGAGAGCGGAGTGGGTCAGAGAGCAAACTGGTGTTAAAGACATATTAGTAGAAATTAAGAAGAAGAAATGGACGTGGGCAGGGCATGTACTGCGAAGGCAAGATAACCGCTGGTCATTAACTGTAACAGAGTGGATCCCTAGAGAAGGCAAGCGTTGCAGGGGGCGGCAGAAAGTTAGATGGGCAGATGAGATCAAGAAGTTTGCGGGGATAAATTGGTCACAGTTGGCACAGGACCGAGGTAATTGGAGAATAATGGGAGAGGCATTTGCCCTGCAGTGGGCGTAGATAGGCTGGTGATGATGATGATGTTGATCCTAGGTTGTCCGCCGTGCAGCGGTGAAGCCTGAAGCCGCTTTGCTGCTCCTTGAAGACGCCGCGACGATCAGGAACCCACTGGAAGTGGGACAGCACCACCCTCTCCATCAGCTTGCCGGCTGCGGACGTCAGAGAAACTCGCCGGTACGATGCAAGCTCGGTGGGAGGCTTACCGACCTTCAGCAACGTCCTGACAAGTGCGACCCGCCAAGAAGGTGGAAGGCTTCCCTTCCTCCATCCACACCCGGCTGACAAGCTGCAGAAGCGGCTCCAGCTGGGTGACGTTCAGGTTCCGGAGCACCTCATGCGTCACCCCGTCAATGCCAGGAGCGCTGCGCCGTTTGGGGCATCGATCCACAGCTGCCCGCAGCTCTCGAAATGTGGTGTTGGCACTGCAAACGGCCACCACTGGCGGTCACCACTTGCCGCAAATGGCCACCACTTGCGGCAGCAGGTGTAGCTGGGCCGCAGTGGCAAGTGAAGCCGGGGTAAACTGGTCGGCTAGCCCCCTTTGCCAAGGCCTCCTCAGTGATGCCCAAGGAAATGGCGGAGGCCAGCAGAGGTTGCTGACGGCAGAGTGAAGCAAGGCCCGGAAGACTATCCAGGCTGTGGCTGGATCCATACGCAAGTCAATGGAGGAGCAGAGCGGCTCCCAGCTCTGCCTCCGCCGCTGCTTGGCTCTCCTTCTGCACTGCGCATCCACCTGCCGGTTCGCCGTCCGGTCTTCCAGACCCCTGCTCCGGATGGCTCGCTGTTGCAGCTGGGTACGCCTGGCACGGAGTCTCAGGAGCTCCAGGTCAGGCAGTGCCGTGCAGAGGGGTACCTCCCCCGTACCGTGGCCTTGTTGGAGCTCCACACGACACCTGCCAGGAAATTATCCTCTGGGTCCTTCAGACACTGTGCCACCTGCTTGCGGTAGTTTTTCCAGTTGGTGGCGGCGTCAACCCTGGTGTCTGCTCTCCTGCGGTCGCTACTAGGGGTGACCAGGATGGGGTAGTGGTCCGACTCCCAGGTGCTGGTGGTGGTTTCGCAGGTGTAGGCACACCACTGGGAAACCAGTGTGACTTCAGAATGGGACAGTTGAATCGTGCCAGAGGGGCCAGGGTGGGTGAAGGTGGGGTTGCCTGTGTTGGCCACGAGCAGGCCGCAGGCTGTGGCAGAATCCAGCAGCTCTCGTCCCCTGCGGGTGGGGCGGGGGCTGCCCAGGCCGGATTGTGTGCGTTAAAATACCCGCACACGACAACGTCTAGGCCCAGGTGGGCCCGCAGCCGCCCCACTGCTGGGGCATCCCAGGGACGCGTTGAACCGACGTAAACGCTGGCCGCAGTGGTGTCCGTGGAACCCATGCACACCGTGACGGCGCCGCATTCCGTGGGGCTCTCCAGGACCGAGGCAAGGTCCAGTGGAGCACTTTTGAGCACCGCCCTCGCATAGACAGCTGCCTGGGACTTGCCTGGTCGGTGGCTGGTGTCTTGGCACAGATGGCTGGTGCAGGAGCGCAGGGTGCAGCTGGTTGCGCTGGCGTGGCACACGTAATAAGTCCCGGTTTGTTTCCTATGAAATTCCTGCAGAAATTTACGGACGAGGTATAACTTGTCTGTTTATTAGTGATGTACCACAGACGTTTTCTAGGATATGTGCAAACTGTCATCAGGTTGGGAATTCATTGAAACAAAGAGCCTTTTAGAAAATTTCAAGACAAACATACCTTATTAGTCATAAATCGAAAACATTCCCGTTTTGTCTACCATCCCTCAATATACACGTACTAATATCTATTTCGAAACAAAATGCCTGGCGACAAAAGGGTACCCATGATATCATCAAGTTAAACCTCACCCTAAACACTAGTTCTCTTTCTCTGACTTAACATAACCTCAACTTACTATAGAGGTTGTGGTTTAATAGGCACTCAGCTATTCGTATGCAACGTCCGACATCACTTTAAACTTCACTTATGCTTAGCCTGACCTTTAACTCAACTTTAGTACGGTCCCAAGAATTTATTACTTTATCTTTATGTCTATAAAATTGCAGGTCATTTCAGTCCCAAATCTTTATGTATGAATTGTGTATAAAGCGCCTTGATTCACTGAGAAATGATTGCACCCCGAACATCTCAACTATTGTTAGAAATAACTGGTGTAGAACTGACAATAATGTCAGAATTTCACTATCAGTAGACACCCAAAATGAACTAATACAATTGAAATATAAACAATACAGTACAAAATTTGCTAGCTATCGTAATTTTACGCTGTGTAGGAAGATAATGCACATTGGGGCACGGAGTGTTTTGGGCCACCCTTTAGAAATTATCGGGTTTGTTTCAAAAAAGGGACACGGCTGAGTCGGCTCAATGTCTGAAATGACAAGTGGTTAACTAGAAGTATCCTTCAGGTATTTTTTCTACCCTAAACCCATTCTAAATGCACGGTTCCACTCTACCGTCAGCGGCGGACGTCTTCACACGGCCGCTCCAGCAACACCGGCTCTTGCTTGTAGCTTAGGAAAGGAGACTGGAAATCCTCAGGAACAGTACAAAGGCCAGACAAATATAAAAAAAAACGTTATAACAGAACAAATTACCCAGCCTGTTCACTTTGATTGCGGGGATGGGGCGCATGGCTACGTATGCACGTTGCTAAGCTATATTTGCCCTACGGGTAAATTTCACTGAGATCTCGGCCCACATAATTTTTTTTATTAAAAGTCTATCTACGCTGTCTAAGCGTAGTAGCAAGTGAGCGGAAGTTTTACTTCACCTCAACCTGTGACAGTTTAAATTCCACTCTGCTTGACGTGTCAGCAGAAACGGGGTTCTGACCTCCGAACTAACACACTCAGCAAGTTACACAATTTAATTTTACCTTCCCCTTATTTTACCTCATGAGTTTAAGGCTAATTTCATTTTGGGTTTTCTGAGATGCGGTTTGCCCCTTCGGATGACGACAATTTTTCCGCAACGTTTTTTTTTTCGCCATTCGTGGCGGCGCAAAATATTCCGTAGAATCGATTGGAAGAAGTTAAAAACAAATTTTTCCATTTAAGCACAAACCGAGCCCCGTCAGTGGGTTGGAGACAGTCTGCACGAAACATGCTTTTGTCTCGAGGGGCCACGAATCAGGGAGCGTAGCAACCCCCACCGGGAACACCAATATATTTCTGCCAGGTTTCCGTGTTTATGCACAGTTTGTAGGAAGCTGGGTGGAGATGACAGCGTCTATTTCCAAGATTCTGGAACAGGCAAACCAAATATTGGATACGAGGGGTGATTAATTCCATAAGAACACGGTTTGCTTTAGTGGACCCGCGAAAGCGGATGCAAGAAATCGGATCGTTTATGCAAGATTGGATCGCAGTGGGGCGCTCTCCCTGTAGTCTGAAGAAATTTATTCCAACAATATGAATGTTTTTCAAGTTTTCATGTACCGGTATCTGAAAGTCATGACAAATAGGTTCTCCATTTCTCAATCTACGGGGTGCGTAGGCTTTCCAAAATACATGAGAAAGAATTACACACCGAACCCTCGCTGATTTTGTGCTCTCCCAAACTCGTGCGCATCACAGTTCCGCTCAGAACATTGAAAATAAATTTTTATTTATAATTGCGTGTTCGCTCACATTTCCGAGAACCCTTTCGTTGAATACAAACTGCACCACCGCTTATTCCATACTACCCATAGATTGAAAATACTTAGAGCCAAAGTGCGTTCTCTGCCTACCAGTCACCCTCGCGGAAATGCAGTTAACATGAAATATAAATGTTTTAGGGAGAGAATTTGGTTAAAACTCGTACGAGCATTGTTTCTATAAATTTTGGGAATACTACTTTTTTGCAGCTCTTACATGTCACAGAAGAATCTCATTGCATGAAGAATACGTCGATCTACATATTTGTTCATTCATGCTTTGGCGTTAGAGATCGTATATTGTAAATGTATCTACATTTATATTTTGGTGGCCGGACATTCCGGTGCAGGACGTCTCGGTGCGGCCATTTCGGCGCATGGGATGTACAAGACATTA
Source organism: Haemaphysalis longicornis (assembly GCF_048455015.1). Classification (NCBI taxonomy): domain Eukaryota; kingdom Metazoa; phylum Arthropoda; class Arachnida; order Ixodida; family Ixodidae; genus Haemaphysalis; species Haemaphysalis longicornis. The sequence goes on along the minus strand of NW_027526233.1, from coordinate 4,197,955 downwards.
TTTTAACGCATTAGTTTTAATATTTTAATTTCGTCTGATGATATGACTTTTCGTTCGAGAGATGGGTTTGGGCCGCACTGAGCGGAAACGGAGGCTAAACCGAGGCGGAGCATCTGCGCGTAAAACCCCATTTCGATAGTGGATGTGTAAAAGTAACGTTGAAAAAGCAATGTTGAAAAAGTAACTTCTGTTCGACCTTCTTTTTATTTTAACATCTATGTGAAGAACCCTAATACTTTAACTCAAGTGTTATCGACGCGCGTAGATTTCACTTCTCCCAACGCTGTCAGACGCTGCTGCTTCTAGCCCATTGGTATCCCCCTTCCCCCCGCAGCAAAACTGCCGCGGAAAAGAAAGAAAGAAAACAACCTAGCTTAAGCCCGTCTGCCTCCCCTTTTCATTATTTTCTGCATCAATCTCGCCTTCCTCGCATTCGGTGTCGGTTCTACTTACATGATAATAAACCATCGCATTTACAGGGGCTTCGCTAAAGGTGTGGTGGTACGGGGGTAGGCTGAGCACCGCCCGATACCAGCCCCCTTGGTAGACATAATAGTGGGGGGGGAGGGGGTGTCAATTAGCCTCCTCCAAAGTGTACAGTGGACATCGAAAACTTGAAACGACTGTCGCTGCTCTTGCCAAACTAGCCTATTAAATATTTTCTCCTCTTACAACGGAAGAAGGGGAGGAATGTCAGGGGTGACCGTGATATGTGCGACTTGAACAGTTAATTGCGTACCGGGCGACCTAAAGCAAAGAAAGAGCGATTCCAGGAGAGGGGCGCCTTCCTTCGGCGTGACCGCGACGCCCGGAAGAGTGTAGCCAGCAAGCTCGTTGCTCAGTGGGGGAGATAGGCGCCAACAATCGTGGTCATTGTGTCCTCTGAGGCTTTTTGGGTGGCTTTTTGTTGTGCACTAGAGAGGTTGTGTAAGCTCATGCCGTATGTATCGCTTTTTCTTGCATCAATGCGGTGACGCTCGCTTCGGGGTCCGCGATCTCCCCTATGCCTTTAAGATGTTCACATGAAATTGAACATAATGTGGCTGAAAAACAAATCTGGGGAAAATTAAAACATAACTACGGAAGGGGGGGGGGACTACAAAGAATTAAAATGAGATGAAAGCAATCATGTAAAGCTAAAACGAAAATTCGTTTGACCGAACAGAATGGGTGGTTTGTACGCACAACCCGTACGCGCTTGATCAGCATTGAGGACAAATAGAAGCTGCAGCTGTTTTCAAAATGCCCATTCTTCTCCGAGACAATATCCTAGACTTGTCTGTAAAAAAAGCTGGTAAAACCAGTGTCTCCAAATTTATTTTAGCATGACAGTGCAGCCTAACTAAACTTTTCATAAGAGTGTCTGCATTTTTGGGGACAACCAAATGTTTGTACAGTTTGGGATAGTGAGACTGTGTATTTTATTTAGGAAAAAATACATAGCGAATGCGTCAGCCATCGTAAACACCGGCTATTTGTCTTGGCTGATTTGTATGCCGCAAAAAAAGAGCGAATGTAAATAACGTCTTGCCATGAATACAAAAAACATGTGTAAAAATTTCAATTAGCTGGCTGCATAGCAGGTGCTCCCTGAACGAGGTATGAAAGAAAAATGTAAAAATGTTCAGTTTCTAAAAATACCTTGTTAAACTCGAACACGACATCAATCTAAAAATGTAACGATTTTTTTCAAGATGGCCACTGGGACCATTTTTTCTTGACCATTTTCTCCGGGACTATTTGTTTAGGAACATCTTTTCCGGGACCATTTCTTTCGTTTGCGGCATAATCACCTTTAGCGCAACTATAACGTTCCTAAACATACAATAAGAAGGAATCACTAATGTACAGAACCCTGCGCTCGTACTCATCTCAATGTCAGCAGTACAGAATTTTTAAAGGAGTCATATTACTCCATCCCAAGAGGAGTCATTCGAAAACAAAAGGGAGGACACCACGCAGATCGCAACGACTACAGGATATTGAGCTGTGGAAAAAAACAAGGCGAGGAAACATCCTTAAATTACACTCAATTGCCGAGGAAAGTTGATAGCAGCGAAATTACATTTATCCGCACCCGCAACGACGTATAAATTCTTGAATGCATTGAAACTCAAAAAAGAATACAGTAGTAACTAAAATGGAAGGCGGTAGAGAAGTGACATGCGCATACGTTTAGAGTTTCTTTATCCCTGGGCACAGTCGGAAGCCCTTTATTGCAGATTGTGCCGGTTTCTTTGTCAGCGGGGGCCCGCGATTACACACACGCTATTCAGGAAGGGTCAGTTGCTCTTGAGTGGCGTCGCCACAGGAGGTGCTAGGGACGAGTGAGTCCACAGCTAACCAGTGAGTCAGGACCTTCCAAGATTTTATCTTTCCCACTTCCTATGAGCGAAAGCATCACAGTGCACGGTTCGATAGTCGTCGAGGAACCCCCTGCGCAGCGCTGGCGAATGCGAAACGGGACGCTGAGCTGACAAGCGCCGTTCATTCTTCCGCAACAGGGCGTAAACCATTCCTCCTGCGAGCTCAGAGGAGATTTTATGGCATCAAACTTGCACGCACATGTTGAAACACTCGTTGTATTTTCCAAGCGCTCGTTCTTCTTGGTATTAGCAATGCACGACGCCATAAAACTTCGAACTTTTCCAATGTTCTTCACCCACAAAACTTCTTGCTTGCTTTATTTGAATTGAGTAATACAGGGTACAAAGCGTGAAAAAAGTGTGCAAAAGGACGAATATCGCTGTCGAAAAATTTGTGTCTCCCATTTTAAGCATAACGCTGCACTAAAAGACAGCTTGTTTTCATGTCCCTTTTATGCATCATTTGATCGCAGAAAGAAGCAAGCATAGCCCCTATTTTTAACGCAACCTTGTATGGGCGGCAATCGGCTGAGTTTGCGATTGCAAAGAAAATTTTGGGTTCCTGTTAGAAGCGCCTTTGCAGTGTGGCAACAGAAAAACCCTTCCAAAATAGGCTGTGCATTTTCGAACGTGTTGCTTTGAAGCAGAGTCTCCAGATATCAGCTGTGTTTTAGGCTCATTTCAGGGTACCAAAAAAGTGCCACCACATCCTCGACCATACTCACCCTCACGAGTGCTTACACACAAGGTAAGGTATGTGGGAACCCGGCAATAGTGGCGGGGGACAATCCCACGGGATGGACATGTGCCAGGTGAGGATGAAGATGTGGCGCGGGATGACCGAGATTAGAACATGCCGAACGTCGCCAAATGTGGTACCGTGGTTCTTGCACCCGGCCGCGGATCCCCAGAAAGACACTGAGCCCCCTCAATCACATCTTTACTGGGCGTACCGCTCCGCCAAGGTCCACTGCTCAGCCGATCCGGCTGCGCACACGTAGCCCAGCCCAGTCCGCCATGTTCTAACCCCGGTCATCTCGCGCCACATCTTTATTCTCACGTGGCAAATGTCCATTCGGTGGGATTGTCCCCCGCCACTATTGCCGGGTTCCCACACTATCGCCCTCGGGGAGATGCTGAACACGGGGGTTGTGCGGCCGTCGCAGAGCGCCCACGCATATCCGGTAGTGTTGGCGCCAAAAAATGGCGGCAGTGTGCGTCTCTGCGTGGACTACCGTCGTCTCAACGACGTAACTGCGACAGACGCTTATCCTTTTCCTGCCGTAGAATCCATCATTTCGTCGCTTGGTGGTGCACGCGTGTTTACCACTACATTTCTCACCCGGTTTTTTGGAAATGGAAATGCACCAGAATGATATTCCTAAAGCAGTGTTTACAGGCTACAGGGATCTTTTCGAGTTCATGGGCATGCCGTTTGGGCTAAAGAACTCCCCGAGCTCATTTCAAAGATTGATGGACATTGTTCCTGACGGTGCACGTTATAAGTACGCGATGGCCTATATAAATGACGTCGTCGTCTTTTCGCGTACCTTTGAGAAGTATTTCGTGCATCTCAAAGACGTGCTTGACCGCATGAAACGCGCCGGTCTCACCATCAATCCCAATAATGTTCAACTCGCTTCAACCAAGTTTGACTTGCTGGGCTTTGTCGTAGACAACGCAGAGCTTCGTCCTAACGATGCGAAACTGAAGGTAATTACAGATTATCCGTGCCCGCATGACGTTAAGAGCTTGCAGCGTTTCTTAGGCATGATAGCCTTTTACCGTAGCTTCATCCCTCATTGTGCAGAACTGTCACGTCCGCTGAACCAGCTTCTACGGAAAGGCATGAACTGGCAATTAGAGGAGGCTGAACAGCAAGCTTTTGAAGCACTGTCTCGCGCAATCACAGGAACTGTGGCGTTAAGGATACCGGATTTTAACAAACAATTTGTCTTGCAGACCGATGCTAGCGACTCTGGACTGGGTGCAGTGCTGATGGAGGAGTTTGAGGGTGTTCTCCGTCCGATCGCATTTGCCAGCCATACGCTCAGTCCGGCGGAGCGTAATTACACGGTCACAAAACGTGAGTGTCTAGCGATCGTGTTCGCACTGAAGAAATTTGAAATGTATCTAAATGGTACCTCTTTCACGATTCAGACAGACCAGATGGCTGCAGCGTGGCTGCAGAACGTGGCTGCAGCGTTTGCAGAACCCTGCTCGTCGTTTTGCGGGCTGGGGTGCTTGCGCTTCAGCGCTACGATTTTACAGTCCAGCTCAGGAAAGGCTCGCAGCCCCGCGCTATCACCTGCGCCCTTGCCGTCATCTTCAGACGCGAAAGTGCCGGCGCTGGTGGCTGCAGTGGATGCTGGCGCAAGCTGGGGTACGCTGGTGAGCAGGGCAGATAGTCTCGCGGCGCAACGTGCCGACGGACTCTGCCGTAAGATCATTGAGCACGTCGGGGCACAGGGCGCTGCTCCCACCAGCAACAGCGGTGAGTTTGATACATATGTGTTGGCGGAAGACGGTCGCCTGCTACGGTATATTCCGCAGGAAGATGACGAAGCTAATTCACCATTCCGCGCTGTTGTACCGCGTAAGCTTCGGAGGGCTTTCATCCGTTACTTGCACGATTCAGCACTGGCTGGACACAGCCTCTGGCAGCAAAACTTTTGAGAAGTTATGTCGGACTGTCACGTGGCCGGGAATGAGGCAGGATGTGCTGAGGTTTGCCGGGAGCTGTCACGTGATTCAGACAGCGAAAGCCCGAGTTGGTTGCCAGGCCGGATTGATGCAGTCTGTTGAGAGTAAGAGCCCCTGGTAAATCGTTGCTTGCGATATCATGGGCCCTTACCCCCGCAGCCCGCGTGGTAATTGTTACTTGTTTGTGGTGACGGACCATTTCACAAAGTGGGTAGAGCTACTCCAGCTACGTACCGTCAATACCCCGAAGGTAGGGAGGTGCCTAATGGAAGTGTTTTCGCGCTTTGGGTTCCCCGCACAGCTCACAACGAAAACGGACACCTCCCCTCACGGGAACCCCTGTGTAGATGCGACGCATAGGCGTAGCGGCGAAGGGACCGCGTTTTATAGCGCGCATAACGTTGAGGGGACTGCGTAAGCCGGTCCCAGTCGATGACGACGTTTGCGTACTTGTAAAGCGGCGTGGACTCTAGGTGTTTGAGCCAAGTGTGGATGTTGCTTCGCCGGAGAACCGCACACCGGTTATATGCGCAGCGCGCCCGAAGGAGAGGAAACCGCGGAAGAGAGAGTATTGCACATGCGCCGGCCCCAGCGCGTCTGCCGCGGCTATGACGCAACGTGCCGCCGCTATGACGCAACACAATCCAACACAATCCACTTTCATCCAATCCATTCCAAATCCAATCCAATTCAAGCCAAGCCAAGCCAAGCGAAGCCAATCCAATCCAAGCCAATCCAATTGAATCCAATTCAATGCCCCTCGCGAGAGAGTGTTCGCTATCGGAGAGGACAGGGGGTGAGCGGCGGAGAGCGCAGCTGGCGCGGCGAGGAGAATGGGAGAGGGGCGGACAACGCCGACGACACCGGAGGGACAAGGCGAGTGAATGAGATGCTCTGCATCTAATAATGCTACGTATTTCACGAGAAGATTTTTGAGGACAACTGCCGAGCTGTAGGTGTGAAACACAAGCGTACGACCACGTGCCACCCTCAGGCAAGCATAACTTAGCGTGTGAATCGCAACGTCATGGCGGTGCTAATTGCACATACGGAGCAACCCAGGGATTGGGATGCTAAATGCCTGAGATTGCACTTGCCACTCGCACCACGGTGAATCGTTCAACCTGGTTCTTGCCGGCCTAACTGAATTACTGTCGGGAGATGCCATTTCCTCTTGGAAGCGGGTTCTGGTCTGTAGCCCCATGCTGTGGCCGTCCGCCAGCGCCTGCGTGACGCGATACAGGCTGCCCGGGAGCAGCTTGACGTTGCTCGTCTCCAGCAGGCGGAGTAGTATAACATGGGGCAGTCGAGATGTTCAATTTGCGGTTGGCGACGTGGTTCTCCGCCGAACTCACCCACTGAGCGACGCTTCACACAAGTTTGCCGCGTCCCTAGCCCCTAAATGGAATGGCCCTTTCACCGTAAGCGAGAAGCTGTCTTCCATGACGTATCTCTTACGCAACAATGGGACAGGTGAACATGCAGGCCCGGTTATTATAGCAGACCTAAAACAGTACCATGGGGACTGATCTGCTTTTGGCCGCAACGCCTGTCGTTTCTCAATGGCGTCTGCGCACCCGTCATGTTAACTTTCCATGGGGTGTTTCTAGAGTATCCTTTTTAGGCATTTTTTTGTTTCGGATTACTTTTTCTTGGCCCTGAATTTGATGCTTGATCAGTCCCACGTGATGCGCTTCTTTATTTTTTTAGTTTTTATTTCCCGCTATAATTGTTTTTTTTTTTTTCGGACGTTTCTGTGCTTCTTTCGCGTCCAGAATCCATTTTGGCATTCGCTCCGGCTGCACCCCCATTCACCGCCGCACCGTTTGGAGGACTTTCACCACTGCCACATCGACATGCGCGTCGTGAATGAACCGGTGGCATACTGAGCTCCTGTCTCCGAGGCCTGGATACCACCTTCTAGGCTCCACGGCACATGCTCCGGGCCGTCCCTGCTCTCTCCTCTCCACTGTGCTGCCTTGGCGTGCGTGCTCTGGGCCTTAAACCTGACGTTTAGGTGGTGCTCTCGGTTCCACTCCGGCATTGCGTACCTCTGGCCGGAAGGCCCTATCTGTTCACTCCAGGGCTGTTTTTCAGACCCTCATCGGTTGGTAGGATTCCGCCAATGGCCCCAGTGATCCAGTGGCGTCTATGGCTGTATCTGGGCTGGCCTGATTCTGTGGCTGCTGTCCCGGAGGATGTCTCGACTTTCATGCTTGCTTTTGACAGCTGTTCGTCGACTGTGGCTTCATCTTAGGGCTCCGATGCCGATGCCTTCTACTTACTCTTGGTCCATCTCGGTTGGCTCGAGGATTGTGCGTCGGCCTTTTCTTCGGAGGGGGGAGAGTGTGGGAACCCGGCAATAGTGGCGTTGGACAATCCCACGGGATGGACATGGGCCGGGTGAGGATGAAGATATGGCGCGAGACGACCGAGATTAACACGAGCATTTGCTCGCATGAAAAGACTATGTGGGAAACGAGCAGGAATGCGCCGGGACACACTTTTGCTGTTGTACCGAGCTTACGTCCGGCCAGTCATGGAGTTTGGGTGCGTCTTATTTTGCAGTTGTCCTATCTACAAACTGCGTCCGTTATACCTGTTGGAGAGGCGCATTCTTCGATTTTGTCTTGGCCTTCCCCGGTTCGTTTCGAACCGAGTTCTGTACTTAGAGGCACGCGTTCCTGAACTTAGGGTCCGTTTTCTCTTGCTGACGGTGCAAACTTACCTCCGCATGTACGAAGCCCCCTCTGGGGCTGCCAAACCTGTATTTATTTGTGAGCCGAGTATATTTTTTACATCTCCGTGGCCTAAACGTATCTCCCCCCAAGTGCTATTCGTTCAATCATGCCTGGATTGTATTTCTGTTAAGCTATATGAGGTCATTCCGGTATCCACAATCGAGCGAGAAACTGAGTTTTACTTTCAAAACCCCTTCCCTTCCGCTGCAAAACTTCTACCACGCTCGCTATTAGCCGCTATTTTAAATGAATATTTATCCAATTATCCTGCTTCTTCTGTGATTTATACTGATGCATCTCAAAATGGCGAGAAAGCTGGAATTGGTATTTTTTCACAATCTTTAGAATGGAGTTATTCGCTGCGAATCCCGGATTACACACCCATTTTTATGGCCGAATTTTTAGCAATAGCTCTAGCTCTATGCAAAGTACCGCAGCATGTTTCAAAAATCATCATAATATCTGATTCGATGGCAGTTGTATCGGCGTTAACTTCCTCTTCGGACTCTCCATTGTACCGCACACTATTATTTTTTGTTCCCAGGCACGTGAAGGAGGTACGCTTGTCTTGGGTCCCTGGCCATACGGACATCAGGGGCAACGAGCAAGCGGACCATTTAGCTAATCTCGCCGTCACAGCTCCCATTCAATTCGGAATTCCTAATCTGGCTCTATTTGCATCTGCGAGACTAAGACGATATTGGCATTTAGACGCCACCCGTTCCGATTCACACTTATCATTTGAAGAGTTCCAACATTTAAAGTACGGGTGGAATGTTCATTTTTGTGGCTCTCGGCAATGCGAGGTGACCTTCACCGAGCTGCGCTGCAGGGTACCGAGGCTTAATTTCTATCTATTCAGATCAGAACTTTCACCTACAGATCTATGTGTGCGGTGCCAGGTCCCTGAAACAATCGACCATTTTTTCCTCGACTGTCGCCGTTTCTCAACAGCTAGACAACTGTTTTTGAAGGAGCCGATTGAGAGGTTGGGGTTGACTTTATCGATAACACTTATATTATCTATTGGCGCATCAAAGCTGGGGTTTGCAAGAAGGGATATATATAATTGCATTCAAAATTTTCTTTCTGCCTCAGGTCGTTTGAATTGCTAAGCGGTGCTGATTAATGGGTAATTCGGGTTTCATTAACAACTAAGTTTCCTTTTACAGCCTCTTTCCGGAAATAAGTATATTGAAGTCCCCGCGTTTTTAACCGATTTAGCCCTGGCCAATCCCCCCTTGTGGGTACGTGCCAAAAAGTTTGAGGACATCATCATCATCATCATCTTTCCACGCAGAATTTCTCGCAATAGTCTTGGCCCTTCGTAAGCTTGGTTCCTCGAAACGACAGGCAATAATTCTCGCGGATTCATTTTCTGTTTGTTCTGCCCTTACTTCTTCAACTTCATCCCCCCTACGTCGAGTCCTTGCTTCTTTAGCGCCTTCCTCCCTTCGTGAACTTCGTTTGGTCTGGGTACCTGGACATGCAGGTATCTGGCTTAACGAATCGGCGGATGCTCTGGCGGGAATGGCATTAAGCGGTCCAGTAGTGGAGGTTCTGCCACCCATTTCCCTCATTACTTCGGCTCGCTTCCGAAGGCTGTGTTTACTCCAAAGTCTGCCTGATTCTACCTACGACGACTCGGAGCTCGAGCACCTCCGGTATTCATGGAAGTGCAGCATAAGCCAGTCGCGAGCTTGTGAAGTAACCCTCACTAGCTTTCGCTGCCGCGTGCCAAATTTAAATTATTACTTGCACCGCTCTAATCTGGCCCTGTCGCCGTTATGCGCCTTTTGCAAAGAACCGGAAACAATCGACCATTTCTTCTTCTCCTGCCGACGGTTCTCCTCGATAAGACGAAGATACCTAGAAAGTACATGAAGCCGGCTAAACCTCCCGCTGTCTGCTACAGTTATTTTGTCATTCGGGGCGAAGGAACTGGGATTCTGCCACGGGGATCTTTGCAGTGCGTTGCACTCTTCATCCTGGAATTAGGCCGTCTGCCGTGCTAGACAGCATTTAGCTTAACTGGATTTTCTTGTCAAGAATATGCGCGCCAAACTCACTGCTTCGTCTGTACCACTTTCTTCGTGTTTCTTACTTCCAATTTTCATTAAATGGTGTTCGTTTTTACCTTTTTTTTCTTTCTTTCTCTAATTTTCTTATTTTTATTTCTCTATCATCTACTGCTAATCCATCCTAATAATTAAACTTTTTTCTTTCCCTTCAAAAATTACCTGTTTCTTTCGGTAAGGCGCCCATTTCCTGGCCAATCCCCTGAGTGGGTACGCGCCATTTCACTGGAACCACCACCACCACCACATGGCGGACTGGGCTGGGCTAGGTGTGCGTATCCGGATCGGCTGGGCCGTGGACCTTGGCGGAGCGGGACTCCCAGTAAAGGTGTGATTGAGGGGGCTCAGTGCCTTTCATGGAAACCGCGGCCGGGTGCAAGAACCCCGGTACCACAGGTATTATTAAAGGTATTATTAATTAGCCCCGAACGGGTAATCTAGAATAATCTTGCTGACGGTATTGGCGACACCGCGGACCCCTAGCCCCCAAACATAAGCTGTATTCAACCGTGGCGATGTGCTTATAGGTCGAGAGTGAGAAACCACGAACGGTGGCCATCGGAGCCGAGGTCAAGCTCCGGCGGATGGGCTCCCTGTCTGTTTACCAGGCAGGGATGTCCGGGACCTCGTCAGATATCAGGGTAAGGCTCGCGAATAAAGTACCCCCGCCTTCCTGCTTTTATACCATGCTATATGGTATCCAAATTTTCTAAACGCGAAGATCGGCCTCCTTAAAGAGGCCGCACCGAAGTATCCTTTCCTCCGTGGCCAACGACGAGTTTCACAAAGCCCCACAACTATGCTAGGTTTTTGGTAGTAGAATCTGTTGACACGTCTAACCCCCTTGTCACAAACTCTGTCTTTCTGATCTCCAAATTTCTTCAGCGCAATGTCGGTCAATCCTATCAAGCCAAAAACTTAGAACCGCAGACATTCCTGTAGAAGTTAACGACAAGCAAGAAGCTACAAGTCTCTTGACTCAAACTCCCATCGCACATCTTGACATCAGGATCACACCGCCCCGCAGCCTTAATAGCCCCTAGGGTGTGATCTCCCAGCCAGATCTGATGAATGCAACTGAACCCAATCAGTTGGAAGGCCTTAAAGACCAAGATGTGATAGCAGTGAGGCGCATCATGATTCGTCGAGATAACAGGGAAATCCCAAGAGAAGATGTAATATTGACTTTCGACCATCGCACAGTACCTGAATCAGTAAATGCAGGTTTCATTCATTGCCCTGTCAAGCAATACATCCCCAACCGGCCCGTTGTTTTAAATGCCAGCGGTTTGGGCATGGTACTAACGCCTTCCGTGGTCGGCTAACATGCGCGAAATGTGCACAGCATGATAGTCCCTCAGAGAACTACGCCTCTCAAAATCTCACCTGTGCAAACTGACACCTACCACATGCTGCATACTCCTGAAAGTGGGAAAGATGACTGCTTGAAAAAAAAAATAATTACGTCAAGGTCACGGAGAACATCACCTTCCCAGAGGCCCGAAAGAGGTTTTCCTCTTTCCTCCTAGGGAGGTACGCCGACGCAGCTCGCCGGGGGGCGGAGCGGCGTCTGGTGTCCACAGGGACACAGTTTAGCGAGTCTGACCTGGTCCCGACCCCGCTCCCCGCTGGGTTACCTCACGCAGCACAACCGGTCACCACACCTTTTGCTCAGGCAGCAGCGGTTGTGGTACAAACAGCTTCAGTCGGGACCGGTGCAGCTCCCGCCCGTGCCTCCCCGTCCTCCAGTGCGTTGGAGGGTACCGAGGGGATGGACCCCGGGTGCCCCGCATCGCCTCCCGCCGCCACCGCACCGTCCTTGCCACCTCTGGAGCCCCGGGCGCCCTCGGCGGTGGCGGCTCAAACGAAGGGCCCCCGAAGGGGCGCCAAGTCCAGGGGGCCCGGTCCGAACTGTCGAACTCACGGGAGGTATTGCTTTTCACCTGCATCCGAAAACTGGCCGCAGCAGGGAATCGAGCCCAGTCCTTGGACTTGATTCCCGAAACTTTATTCATGTACGAAACAACCACCAATAATACCACAAAAAGTTTGAACAAGCTTGAAAAAGTTTGAATCCAGTAGAAGTCCACAAAAAATTGGTGCGTTTTTTTAAATATGGCATTTTCCCTCGTTTCCAATTCAATGACTGCAAGGTTAGGGTAACCGCGATATACTTAAGGTTCGTTCCCTTTATTTCTCTGAATATTCAATTGGCTTTTAGCTCTCCTCTCTCTATTTCTCTTCTTCTGTTTCTCCGTCCGAGCAAGTAGTGCTGGAATACTGTAGTGATGAAGCAAGAGATTTCGGCATGTGCTCGACCACCTTCTGCCACGCAATAATTGTGTCAGAATGCGACATTAACAGCGGAGCTGTTGTTGCTAGCCGTAATTTGAGCGGCGTCATCAGAAAATCCCTGGTCATGGCTACTCCCGCCGTTTACCGCCCGCGTGAGCCCACGACTTAGGAGGAGCGCCGAGCGTTGTCCAGGTCTGCGCGTGGCGTTCGCAAAAGGTACCAAGAAAACAGTTCCCGTGCAGCACGCCTCAAAGCGGCAGCACAAGACAGCTCACGGAACGGACGCCGAAGTAGCGAAGCCGGTTGCCGCCGGTCTAGCGCGTGCGGCCGCATTCCACTTTGGGAGAAATGCGAAAACCTGCGGACAAAACGATTCGGGCACACGAGTCATGCATGAGGAAGTCGACGATATACATGGATGTGACGATGACCACTACTACCACCACAGTGAAAAGCGACCACGGCACATGTAAATAAACAATTTCAAAGCTAATATAATGCGTGGTGGTGTGTCCTTCTATGCTTACATAGAAAGAAATACTCTATCTTGACTGTGGTACAACCCTTGCGCGGCTTAGTGCAAGATTCTAAAATTTTTACAGCAACGCTGTATACTTCTACCCCCAACGGTTTCATCGTCGCGGGATGCCAAGGCGCCAAAACCTAAGAGCGAGCGCACGAGTCAGGCTAATCACACATACAGCGTAGAGCTCAGAATGTGCTTAAGGAAACCGCAAAACAAGCACCGAAACCGCCATATGGTTGATAAGGCGCCTGTAAATAATGGCTCCCTCCCCCGCCCGCACATGTGTTCGTGTTAAAGATTATGTTTGCAGATTATCTTTGAACGCTGGGCGGGACTACTGTCACTAAAACAGCAGTTCTTGTCGAAGACGCCGAGCGCATGCGTCATGCGTGGCAGCACTTGTGGCAGTTGGTACTGCGTACTGTAACGTATATAATTTTTTTTAACGCTTGTCGCCTGCCAGGCTCTGCCTGACAAGCCCGTTGCGGCTTAGGTAGGTCTGATTATGTACATGACTTCTGTTTGACTAATAAATATTATTATTATTATTATTATTATTATTATTACTTATCATTTGCCGCCACAGATTCCGAGCGTAGTGTGCGTAAATAAGGGATGAGGCTATGTTCAGACTACCGATGTAACAGCCATATCTAGCTTGCGTACATGCGCCGCGCCTTCGTCGTTTAGGGTGGCGACAGTCCAGTCCAAGGTTTCCTAACGGTGGCTGTGGCGGCCGCCAAACATGACGGGCCGCCATATTGGGCCCCTAGTGCCCGCCCGACCTATGCAGCCGGCATGCGCCGCGCCTGCGGAGGCGCGGAACAGGCTGTCTCTAGCACGACCGGCTTCGAAACGATCGTGCGTGGTTAGTGGTTATCGCCAAGCAGCTTCAATCCAATCAATCGAATCCAAAAACTTACTGCTGCTGGGCACAGTTGAGATCGTGGGATCATTCGTTCAATGCGGCATTCATGTCCTTGGAAAAGGCTTGCCAGTGCCTCCTTTGGAGGCACTGGCTGTGCGTAGAAGCGCGCGACTGCGCGATTTTTCGTGCCTGGAGCTCGATGTGGCGCATAGCCGGTGTATCTTGCTTTTAACATGCAGAATCCTGCTGCGGTGCAAGTATTTTTCGCAGGTCAGTTCGGTGGCAAGCAGGAAATATATCCCAGAATTATCTACTAATTCTTCTTCTTCTTCAGAAGCATTCTTCCGCCGCTTGTTGCACAAACGTTTCATTTCCTTGGTGGCATTGAAGGAACACTTGTCTTCTAGGGGCGAAGCACCTTAGTGGCTCGGGCTGTGGCCGTCTCGTCTCGTCTTCGATGTAGGCACGTCACTAAAACACCGGGACACTCGTTTACGCCTTGCGCTAGAACGTAACGCTTACTAGGAAAACACAACAGGACACTCGTTTTCAAACACCTCGCGCTAGAACGCGCTGCGCTTCTAGCAAAGCTGTATCCCTCTACCCCCAACGGTTTCACCTCCGTGCCAAAACGCCAACGCGCCGAGAATACACTTGCACACAGCATGCTTCGCCTTTACCGAGGTTTCACGTTAGTGGAAATGGCCGGGGATTTTTTGTCGGCTTACTTCGCCGTCATTCTTAACCCGGAAAGGTTCTTTGTTTAGGTAATTCCACGATGAGGCCTCATTAGAGAGACGGTAATTTCATTTTCAGTTCCAGCGTTTGCCTTTTATGTAGTTTTTTAGTTGTTTTGGCACTATATTATCCTTTTAGTTTTATGGACTATTATTCAATTGAATAGGTTGACTACTCCAATTATGTATGTTTGTGCAGATACAAGGCATTACATGTTATTGTGGTACCCGGCAAATGCTTTTGCATAGGAAATAGCAGTGTAGTAGTAAAGTTTCCGATACAAGAAAAATGGCCCACACAGACTAAACCACTGTTGCTCATAGAACCTCCCCAGCCTATGCTTGAATCGCTCTGCCCGAACTGGGCAACTTAACGTGCCCAATGTGTAATTTAACACGTTTACACACATTAAGAAAAATATTGTGGAGGTGGCAACACAAAATATTACATCTACGGCTGAACATCCAAGTTAGCTTGCCTTGAAGCGTACTTTTATTGCACGCACATGGGAGGAGGACAAACTTCACGTAAAATTGCACTGCTTGCATGACATGCAGATGCCCCCTTCTCGAACAGGGTACTTGGGAAATACAACAAACACACAAAGTAAACGTGTCCGAGCTAATAAAGGCATCGAATTTCAAGAAGCACTTTACGTAGCTGAGTAATGCATGTAAAAGTGATATCACTAATTTGTGACTTTTTTTTCAATGGAGCTGTTGAAAAAAAACTGAACACACAGGCAACGTGCAAGATTACAAGCCCGGATGGGCTACACAGGTGGACATTGCTGATGAGGCCAACGGAGAGATAACGCAGAGAAGTGCGCTTTTTCGGGGACTTCCGGTGTTTTGGAGCAGCTGGGTAGAATTTGACAAGGAAGCCGAAATACCAAAACAAAAACCCAAAAACTTCCCCGTGGTGCCCTATGTACATAAGATGTCTCACTGAATAAAAAAGCGGCAGGACGGTATGACGTGAGCGCAGTGTTTCCGGCTCCTAATAAGTTGGGGAAGATCTGTGCAGGAGTTAATAAAAAGGCAAACACCCGTCAGGGGACATGTGACATTAATCACCAAAAGAAGATTGTACCGTGTGCTACGGGGGTCGTTTATTCGATACGACTTGCATGTGCAAGAGTATACATTGGCCAAACAGGACGGTGTTTAAATGTCAGTCTTAAAGAACATCACTATTCAAAGAAAAAACGTGACCTGAGCGACTTATCTTCTCATTGCCGCGCATGCAGACCTGATTGTGTCCCTGTGTTTGAGCGCACAGCCATCCTTTTCCGACATAAAAACCAGCAAACGCCAGAAATTGTAGAAGCCAGCCACATCAAAAAAGCTGGTTTTGATTGCATCAGTCATCCCTCTATCGCCCTGTTTAATCCTTAAGTCGCATATTTAGATGCACATTGAGCGTAATTTCGGTGCCTCTACTGGGCATGCGTGTTGGGGGTGGGACGGGTGTCTTAATCTATGTATGATGCGGTTATGCTTGCTGATTTTCGCCATTCGTGCTCCTCAAAGTTCGTTTTGTGGTTTTGTTGTTACGGTTTTTTTTTTGTATTTTCGGCTGAGTGCGCCGAGAACTGTGACCCATTGGGGGCGTGGCGATTGGGCGCTTGGGCTTTTAAAGCTTTGAATTGTGCAATAATAAACTAGTTGCGAGTCTGCGCTTGAGCCGTCTTCATGTGTTCTTGTCCCCGTTAATTTGCGCGCAGTTTCTTTTTCGAGATGCATCATTACCAACTCGCCCAACTCTCAACCCTTTTACAGAGGAGTACACAGCTCTGGGAATGCAACATCACGAGTGCTTAGCCGCAGTGGTCGTCGGAAACCTGCGTGGCCCTAAGCATACTTTAAACAATGACCAACTCTTAATAAAAAAGGATAGCGAAAGGGTAGCACCAGCCGTGTTTACTAACTTCATGACCCCGCCGAATGGTACGTGCGCGCTTCCAATATCTATGGACCCAACTTGCTAACATTACTATTCTAGAACGCGCACTTAGTAACTGCTGCTCCTTTGATACTAACGTTCATTTATGGATGCTGTACTCATTGTAAAAATACACATTACTAACTGAAATTCCTAACAGCGCAAAAAAACGGGACAAGGAAACGACGACACATGGCGCTGACTGGCAACTGGTTGGTTTATTGCGCGGCTTGCGAAATATACCCAAGGAAGGAAGGCGAGAAGGACACACGATAAAAAAGAAGTGCATCGACCATTGCACACAAAACATAAGATCGATGCACGTGCATTGATTAAATGGTAGCAACACGTGCCCAGAGGCGCGAGGCAAGGAAAGGCAATCGTGAACAGTGAAGTTTTTATGAATCCAGGTAGCGGATTCCTTACTTAGTAATTCAACAGACAGCTTACTAACACAATCGCCGCCTGCCTTGTGAATGAGGTAAGCTTAATAGATCTCACGCTCACGCTAACCCTTATACGTTCGTGCAACATGCGTATCGTGGAAACTGGGAGAGCAGCCATGGTCGTGACGATGTGTGGCACGATTGCTGCCAGTACCTGTTTTTAGTGTGTTTTTACCTGTTTTTAGATGGTCGTTCAACAGCGCCCCGTCTCACCAATATAGGTAGTTCCACCGGGCAAAGGCACTTCAAACACAACGGAGGACCTACATTCAACATTAGGTTTCATGTGGCCTTTTCCGCAAAAGGTGCCTCTTGGCTCATTTATGTTCACTCGCCTACAAAGCCCACCCAGTTTTTTTGGTGCAGAAAATACTACAACTACCCCTGCGCGACCCGCTACCTTTTTCAACATGTGTGAAACCCTATGCACATCGGTAACGACCGCGATATTTTGCCGGCCTGTTCTTCAACGATCCAGCTTCGCTGCGTTTGCGAAATTGCCCTAGCAACACTTCAGCTAAGTCACGTAGCAAGGCCAGTGGGAAGACTGCCGACAAGAGCCTCACAACCTGCGAATCAAAACTGGCCGCTACTTCATGCGGGCAAGACCTCTTAAGGGAGCCCCTTAAAGCAGCTAAGGCACTGCTCAGTTTCACAATTTTGGAATGGGCAGACGAGAACGCAAGAAGGCTTTTCCTGGAGCGGGGCGCATACCTCCAAGAAACATGGCTTGTGAATTGCAAGAGGAGGTCAAAAATCTCAGCCTATTGTCCGAAGGAAGTTCCCTTGTAAGCGTGAGCCCTGCTAGGGTGGTCTCGAAAATGTCCGTGGTACGCTGCACATCCTCGTCCACGTCACCAGTCACGCACTCGAAAAGCACCAAGAAGTCATCCACGTAGCGGAAAACGCGCATGGCTTTGGAGGCACGAAGCATAACTTCCACTGGCCGGCCGTGTCGCGCCAGCAGGAGGTCGCTCAGCAGAGGCGCCAAGCACGACCGTATGCATACACCTTTCCTCTGAACGAAGAATTCGCTGTTGAACTTCACAAGAGAAGAGCCAGGTAGAGGCCCAACAGGTCCAAGGAGGTGTTGCCGTCCACACCCCTGGCATTCTGGAAGCAGACGGATCTGTAGTGTCTATTCCCTCAGATACGACCCCCCTGAGCTTGGAGTGTGGCAAAGAATACTAGAGGTCCTTCATGTCTAGAGAGAACCCATACACATGAGCGGGGCACTGCCGTTGGAGGTAGTCAGAAACTTCCGTAGGGCTCTTGATCATGGAAAGATAATCGATTTTCAGCTGGGAAAGCGACCTCGACAGAAACGTGCCCAGAACGCGTTGCCAAGAGCCCGTTTTGGACACGATGACGCAAAATGGTGTGCCTTCCTTGTGCGTCTTGTCCGTAAAGAAGGCCTGTAGGCTGAGCCCATCTGCCTTCTTTACCGAGCTTGCATGGTTGCTCAGAGCTTCACCCTGACACGCCTTGAGAGCCTCCCTTTTGGCGTTCCTGGGGTCAATTTGAGCTGGGCAAAAATTTTCCTGGATTGCCGATACCGCCTTCTCGTTGTAAAACCCCGAGGGAATAACAACGAAGCCACCCTCTTTGTCTGACTGAACAAGTTTGAGGTCAGCGTCCTGGAGTGCATTGACGACGCTCGAGGTCTTTAAGCGCGGAGTTCCCTCACACTTGCCAGGAGAGGCATCCACCGCCTCCAGAATGCATCTGGAGGCGGTCAGACCGGGCGCTGTTTGAACGATCATCTCCGCGAGCATGCAAACGCACTAAGAACAGGTACTGGTAGCAATCGTGCCACACATCGTCACGACCACGGCTGCTCGCCCGGATTCCAGGATCTGCGAGTTGCCCGAACGTATAAGGGTGAGCGTGTGCGTGAGATCTATTAAGCTTACCTCATGCACAAGGCAGGCGACGATTGTGTTAGTAAGCCGTCTGTTGAATTACTAAGTAAGGAAATCCGCTATTTGGATTCATAAAAACTTCTGTGTTCAGGATTGCCTTTCCTTGCCTCGTGCATGCGGCCAAGTCTCATATCAGCGTTGCTACCATTTAATCAATGCACGTGCATCGATCTTATGTTTTGTATGCAATGGTCGATGCACTTCTTCTTTTTTATCGTGTTTCCTTCTCGCCTTCATTCCTTGGGTATATTTCGCAAGCCGCGCAATAAACCTACCAGTTGCTAGTCAGCGCCGTGTGTCGTCGTTTCCTTGTCCCTTCTTTTTGCGCTCTTATGAATTTCAGTTAGTATGCAAGAACTATCCCGAACCACCTTTCTAAGGCAGTTATATACACATTACGTATAGATGCGGCAATGGGTTGGTCATATCGATAGGTGGTGCCAAGCGAAACTGACGCAGTCGTGCCGCAAATGTAGTTTTCTTATTAACAATATATTACAGGCAAATTGCTTTTAGTGCAACTTTTTGAGTTTATTTTTTGCGTGGATTTTATTGGAAAATTTTAATCAATGAATCCCTTCAAGCTGCTGCTTAGTGCTACTTGTTTGTTACACGTACTGCAAGGCACACACCATACTTCAGCTTTACAAGAGTGTGAAAGGCTCCGTAAATGTAGTTACAACGTATTATTTTCTGTCACGTTCTTTCTGGCACGTTTTTTTCGGTCACATTCGTGAATTTTTTTCCACTAGTTAGTAAGCACAAAGCATTATACGCTCACCCATTCACAAAACATTTGCAATGACTGCCTGTTGTAACTTTATTTTACAATACTATCTGACACTAGTTTTTTTATTAAGGCTACAGTTTTGTAAACCAGTTCATGCAAGTTGAAAATTGTCTAATTTTGTTTTATTAAAATTTAGTGGTTTTATTAAAATTTATTGTTTTAAAAATTGTTTTATGAAAATTGTTGTTTTATTAAAATTCATTAAAAGCATTAAAATTTCAAAAAACAAAATACACAGGTTGACAGGCATGCTTTTGGAGATGTTTGGGTTTTTTTTTGTCAGGTAGTGGATCAACCAGTCATGATAGGCCTATGTAGACTTCGGCTGGGCCTGAAAGGTATGGAAGACACGATAACAAACACATGCGGGTGATTTTACCGCTCCCTGCCGGCCTTCAAACATAATCGTTCCTCTAGATTTCAGGCGCCTTTATGCGAAAGGCTTTCAAGTAAAGGCATTCCGCTCCCTACCCATTGGAGAATTAATTGATGTGGATAAGGCATTAACACTTCAGGCATTCATTAAGTAATTAAAACTTGAGAAAAGCTTATACATTTGTTGAAGTGCTCTCTCCTCGCCTTGCTTTGAAAAATACAAACCATCTAACTGCTAAAATAATCAGCTACTTAGACCACCAGGCTTGATGAACATGGGATGCAATCATCATTTCGTACTGTACTGGTGCAAACAAACAAGTCTGTTTCTTGTATTTTGCAGGCTACACAATCTAGTAGCCAAGTGGACCCTGCAAAGCTGACCGTGACCGTGATGCTTTCGTGAGCAATAAAGCAAGCTTTCCAATGAACCACCTTACTATTTTAACTACTCAATGCACACCTTGATGACAGTTTTTAGAATATTTTTGCATACTTGAAGCAGACTCAGTATACATAAGTACATTCAACTGAACATTACTGCGCAAGTGTGGAAATAACTTGATACAAAACTAAAATCAAATCAGAGAGGCTGTCTTTAATATGCTCAATAGATTTTCATTTGACATTTCACAACAGGAACTCAACAGGAGAATAAATAGACAGTCAACCCAGACTCAACTTAAACTCAACAGACTTTTCTCAATAGACTTTCAATTGATACGTCACAACAGGAACTCAACAAGAAAAGTGTATTGAGAGTCAACAGAAAGTAAATTGGAAATTAACAGACCTGTTGACTGTACTCAATAGACTTCCATGTAAAACACAGCGTTGAGTTTCAATTGAAACACGTTGGCCATTTTTCAACGAGAACTCAATACAGAATTTCTATTCAAAGACAATTGACTGTCAGGACAATTTGCTCAGTAAAGAAAATTGACTTTAAATTCAAAGTCAATAACTAGTTTTGTAAGGGACAAGCTATCGCTCGAGCTACGTGCGCCGGCCTGCGTCACTTCGCGGCCGCCGCCCGCCCAGCTATCGTGCTGGCGGTATACGTGGCTCCCTCAGTACGCCTGTTTTTTGCGCCGCCCATCTTCGTGCCCACTGTAATAATAACCGATAAAAATAGGGCGCCTGCAACCGCTCTAGAACTTGAGTGCGGCTAGCTGCCTGGTGAGCAAACGAAATTCCGCCGCATCCGCCACGAAGCATCGGAACGCTAGTTGCTCGCGAGCAGAAGCTCCGATCTCCGATCGGAGCGGTGCGCTGGAGAGAAACCGTGAAGTACGGGTCACGGGTCTCGCACTCCTAGGAGCTAAACGGCGGATTTCTCCGTCTCCACCTTTCAACAGGAGCGGGTCATCAAGGGACAGTCTGTCCAGGATAAGTCTTCAAGGCCTAGGAACGAGAGAAGGGGAAGGGAAAGGTGGTGCCGGTTGAGGTGGCTTCTGTTTAGCTGGAACAGTTCCCTTCTACTTGTTCCTCGACAAGTTATGGTGAGTTTCGGCGGGTGGGACGAATCTTTTCGCACGGCGAGGAGAACTGCCTGAAATCGAGGGAGGATGAGCGCCGGTTCAAGGAGGCAGCAGAGGGGCGTGCGGTGTGGCCCCGGGTGTGGCTCTTCAGCCAACCATGCACCTCGTGGTTCCGACGGTGCCGCAGAACTTGCGCTCCGGGTGTCCAAACTTGTGCGCGCAGAACTTGCAGTTACATTGGATACGTAAGCGTGTTTATACAAGAGTGTTTGATGCTGGGCTAGTTGGTGCGTACTGAGTTTAGAGGAACCGACTGTCCCCGTCCCCTCTTTGTTAACATAACACTTAATTTGTCCTTTTTTTCAATGATCAGCTAGTTTCCTTCAAACTTAAGCGGGTTTGTTCGGAGTTTCCTCAGTGTTGTATGCTGTTCTGGCAATGATTGGATGAGAATATATTAGTCGCCGTAGCCAGCCGTAGAACTTTTTTATGGTTTAGCAAGGACCTACGCACGCCGGATATGAATATCAACGATTCGTTTCGTTGTTGCGGATTCTCCAGGGAAAGGGCGCAGAAAAGCGAATTAGCCGTGCCGAATGCTAATATGCCATATGCACCTTGCGATACCACAAATTTAATAATTTCACAAGCTACAGAGGAATGAAAACATAAAACTTGCAGTAGCTGCTCTGTTCTGTACGGATGCCTTCTCAGAACATCTGTGGTCAAGAAACGCTCTTATTTAAAGGCGTGAAGTAACTTATTTGAAACGAGACCAGACTCATAGAAGTTCAATAGTATCAGGAAGATTATCTTTTTCATAGAGTGGTTCTGTCGGCATCATAGTTGCCGCCAGCCGCTAGTACGCCCTCGTGTGGAAAGCATTTCAAGCACTCGCAGAACGCCGGCCGGGCGTGGCTGAGTGATGCTGCAGCTGCTACTGACCCGGTTTTTAGAAGAAAAACGTGGGAACCGACCATAGTCTCTTACCGCTGTCTGACAACCGTCAACCTGCGCCTAATAGTTGCTTGTGTTTTATTAGTCAAAGGCTACTAGGCAATAGCAAAGTCGACCTTTGGAGAACTGTTGCAATGGGGATAGAATAAAGAAGTGGTGCCTTCTCTGCCCGCATTTCGGAGTTCATTGGTTTGATTCCTATCCAGTTATAAATTTTTATGATAACATTTTGAACTGAACTGCTCAATTTTATTCTAATTGCGGCAGTACATATCTGCTCAATGAATGTGTGCTCAATTGGTGACCTTAGGCTCTTCATTATCGTACCACATATTTTAATGCATCTATCGAAAAACGTGTGAATTCAGCTAGGAAAGGTTGAGAAAATGCCGGGGGACTTTTAAATCAGAACAAAATCCCCCAAAATAAAGTACTGTACCCTGTAGAAACTGCGGGGACCCGCCATATCCCCAATTCCTCGCGGTACGTCCCAGAGGTCCCTCTTGGGTGCAGCGGCCGCCCGCTCAGCCCCTGGAGCAAGTGCAACACCACGCCCCCTTCCAGGTGACTAGTTTGTCCCATAAAGTTTCATGCATACTTAGAGAGGAATCTCGCGCTGCGGGGGTGCACCGCTCAGTGGCCGCGATCGACCTGTTCGATAAACGTGGGTTCCGATAGCGCTTGACCCTTGCTAAAAATTCAATAGAGTGAATTGTGCAGCCAGTTTTCTTTCCATCGTGGTCTTGCTTGGTAGGCTTTGCTAGTGTAGTTAAAATGCGCCACCTTGAGGAAAAGCGTTCGGAAATTCGTTTGCTCTAGAACTCAGCCCCGCACGCTCACTGCTTTTGCGATGAATGGAAAAAATCCACTGTCGTAGAACAAGCCCAAAACACAACTACCTGCAAATTATGTGTTGCGGAACGCTCGTGCGTCGAATCGTTTTATTTTCGGAGCTGGGGTAATATGCGGAACGTTAGGGACAGCCAAACGTTTCTTATAAATGCCGCTTCTTGCGGAACGCGGACATAGAAAGGCAGCTTGGTCGCGCAGCCATCTCTTGGCTAGCGGTTAGGGGTTCCGGCTAAAAAAAAAACATCTCTAAATGTAAAATGTTTCTTTTTTGCCTAAAAGATACAAGTTGCTGCGGGCTATTTTGTTGTTGTGTGTGCTCCAGGCTGTTCTACACCGATACGCCGGACGGCTATTCGTGATTGAGTTCTGCTGAGCTAGCTGGGTGGTTCAGTCACGAGTGCGATGTAACAGGGAGATCCCTGCTGCCCACAACATGCACTGCAGACGTTTTTTAGCGTGGCCATCGGTTTGGGCGGATAAACACCTTTACGAATGTTGCAAAAAAAACTTACACCATCTTACCGTGGGGAACCCTGATGAGGATGCGAATCATCATGGGGGTTCCGTGTGGTTCCATTGTGTTGCCGCTATGTTGAGTGATCTGGTGTTTAGTAGCGCCAGAGGGAATTCCGCGTCCGGGTCCACACCGGTGGCAAAGGCATGCAAGTACTGTTGTCTGACGGTGAGTAGGCGGTGGTTCTCGAGGTGCCGAAACTCGTCCATTATGTTCTTGTCGATGTTGCCGTCTCTGTGGTAGAATCGGTAGTCTCCGTCAGCGTTGGTGAGGTAAAGGTTGTTGACGTTGGTGCACCAGCTGAGAGCAACGTACACGTCCTCCTCTTCGCAGCTTTGTCTACTTCTTCTTCTTCAGCGGTTCCCATACGGGTAGATGACGACGGTGGTTAAACGCGAAGCTATGTCGTTACGGACTAGCAACGTACACGCCGTCCTCTTGGCAGCTTTGTGTTCTTCTTCTTCAGCGGTTCCCCTACGAGAAGATGACGGCGGTGGGTGAACGCGAAGCTATCTCGTGATGGATTGTTTGGTTGGCCAATCCCTAGGGGCATCCTGCCACAATCATCATCAGCAGCGCTGCGGACGGGGCACGGGCAAGTGACAGGCCCCCGAGCAAGAGATGCTTCGCATCTAAGCGTTGGTGAGGTAAAGGTTGTTGATGTCGGTGCACCGGCTGAGAGCAACGTACACGCCCTCTCTTCGCAGCTTTGTCGTCTTCTTCTTCTTCAGGGGTTCCCATACGGGTAGATGACGACGGTGGTTGAACGCGAAGCTATGTCATTATGGACTAGCAACGTACACGCCGTCCTCTTTGCAGCTTTGTCTTCTTCTTCTTCTTCTTCTTCTTCTTCTTCAGCGGTTCCCCAACGGGAAGATGACCACGGTGGTTGAACGCGAAGCTATCTCGTGATAGATTGTTTCGTTGGCCAATCCCTAGGGGCTGTTACGCAGAGGGAAAGCCGATCTTCAGCGTTTATTGGCGCCGCGAAGAGAGCGGCGCAAAGCCGTGCACGGTCACCCAAGCGCAGCGTTCCGAACTCGCGCGCGTGCCTGCTGCATTCATCGTCCGTGCAAACGCGCCACTTTGTTCTCGGCGTTTCTAAATCATCATCATTACTCATGTTGGCGGCCAATTAGAAATCCGGAACATCCTCCGCGCCCACCAAATGTACACTTTCATAGTTAAAAGCAAAGTCACAACAGTTCCACTAGCATGAAAGTATTTAACCATTTCCATATTGTCTAGTTTCCAAAACGTCACCAGGACTTTGCCGACTGTCACTCGGTAGCGCTGCGGCCTAAGCAGCTTGCAGTTTTAAAAGTGCACCCACTTCGCAACGTCTGAGGTCTGCCTTCTCGCATGGTCGGCCTCGATCTACACTGGGACAATTGCGTCTTCTAACGAGAGTAGCGCTGACTCCACGGTGAGGAAGTCGTTTATGACCCATATAAATGGGGTGATGAGAGCTATTATCTTCGGGCAGTTGTACCGGACATCTTTCTTCTAATGTCGCCCTGACAATATTCGGTTCTTTTCTAGGGTTACTGGTTAAGGATGAAGCTTCTTCGAGGACGTAGTTCAAGGAAGACGTTGTAACAGCATCTTTGAATGCGTCAAAAACGTCATGAAGACGAGTGGTTCTTGAAGCCTCTACGATGACATCACGGTGCGGCATGTAGGGGGCATGTGCTGGACAAAACGTACGCTTCACTTTTTCTGTGCAGTCATCCTTCTGGTATTGTCCCTCGGCCTTGTCGGATACCCTAATCGCTTTTTCGTTTGTAGTGTGGCGTCGAGGTAACCTATAAGGTCTCGAAATGGCATTCTTGCGGTTGTCGACCGTAGAATCTACAAACTTAGGTAATCCATCTTCATCGGGGTGCGAGTACGGCGTGTTTATAAGGCCACTGTATCTACCTCCCGAAACCGCCAAAAAGAGGAAGAGAAGTCTCCATTCGCGTTTGCGTCCGTGCGGAGGACGCACATGAGGCTGCTTCCTTTGCATCTATCGCTATCTTCCAGAGATA
Source organism: Haemaphysalis longicornis (assembly GCF_048455015.1). NCBI lineage: Eukaryota > Metazoa > Arthropoda > Arachnida > Ixodida > Ixodidae > Haemaphysalis > Haemaphysalis longicornis. The sequence goes on along the minus strand of NW_027526233.1, from coordinate 4,172,329 downwards.
ACGGTCCTTGTATGGTCCATCCCATACTGGTATTCACAGCGACCAAAGCAGAATTCGCTTCTTCCTGCTGTACATGGCTCGTTTCTGGAATGAACTTCCAGATCTGGTCTGACCCAATGAGGGGGCTCATTTCTTGCTTAAACTCCATGCCTGGAAAAGCGATGGTGTCAGCCAGTGGCTTCCTTTCGGCGACTAGGCGTCGCAGAAGCGTGTTGCTCTTCTGTGCTTCAGCCACGTCTTCACAAATAAAAGGCACGACGATGGCTTCAACCTCAGCAGACGTACTGTCATGTTGACTGCGGAGGGTCGCTCTGACAACTTTAAACTTCTTCTTGGGACCTACAGGTGGGCCGAAAGCACTGATGGCCACATCGACTTCGCCAATTGCAGCTAACGTGAGCTCAGAGGCGACGCCTTGTCGGATGAAAGTCCGCTGGCTGCCATTGTCAAAAATTCCACGGGCGTAGCACCAATGCGACGATGTCATAATCCACGCCCGGAACGTCTGTAGTTGGACGTAGCTGGAGAGTCGCGGGATGGCTGGTTTGCGCGTGTTGACGTGCATCGCTGCATGTCGCGTTTCTGCAGCCGATTCGGATGGTTTTCGAGTGCGGTGAGCAGTGCACATCGTGGTAGCCTGTCGTCGCCTACATTCCCCACACCGGACCTTTCTTCGGTACCTCCGTACGAGATGTCCCTTGGCGGTACATCTAAAGCATCGGCCGTCAATTGCTAGGCGGGTTCGCTTGCCGGCCAAAATGATGTCGCTCGGACATTCTTCCGTGCTGTGATCTTTAGCGGAGCAGAAGAAGCAAGACGAAGTCTGTGCCTTGTTGTGCAGAACGGCAGCGGTCGGAATAGACTGCTGCTTCTTGGGCACTCGGGCAGCCTCCTCACTTCGTTAAGGCTTGCTGATCTGGAAGCTTCTTTCCCTGCACTCGACTTGCACTCGCAGGAAAGACAGCAGATGTTCTACGTCCTGGCAGAAGAAGTCTGACTGCTCGGGGAAGCGGCGCTGGCAGCAAGGCTCTCCTGTTTGAAGTAATCGACGATAATGTCTCCAGGTATCACCTTTAAAAGCACTTCATTCAACATAGCCGCGTAAGAAGAAATTCAACGCCCAAGCTTTCCAGTCCCCGCTGGTTCATTTGCACGTGGTCGTACAGCTTCCTCAATGCCGGCACGTTGCTGGCTGAATCTACAGGTCTTAGCTTCCGCAGATTTTCAAAATGCTTCAGCTCGATCACTTTGGAATTGCCAAACCGATTCTTCAAGATATTAAGAGCATCTTGATAACAGGACTCTGTCACGTGCAGGCCAGCAATGGCTTCAGCAGCAGCTCCGTCAAGAAGCGAAAGCAAGTAATGAAAGCGGTCAATATAGGACAGCGTGGGATTCTCGTGAACGGAATGGCGAAACATGTCCCAAAAAGGTTGCCACCGCGTTATAGCTCCGTCGAAGCCCATCAGCTCTAGCTTCGGGAGACGTGCTCCAAACTCACGAGTCGGTGGCACGGGTTGTCCGGTAGACGTCGCAGCCCGGCGGTCTCCGCTGACGTCTTCCCATGGAGGAGCAGTCTGGAGCGTCGAAGATGACTCCAACACCTCCATGTGATGCTCGAGTAAAGCCAGTGCTCTGGTCGCTGTGTCATCGTACTCCATGACCAAAGCGTAGTCTTCCGCTGCCTAATCGTCGGTCAGGGGGGCTTCATGCTCGGCGTTAAGTGCGACAATGCTGCATTGCTCGCTCGAAGACGCCCGTGAAAGACACGAAGGTCGGAAAGGTTCAACTGCTGGGACTGTAGCAGCTGGTCCACCTCGCTTATAATCTTCGTGTTCATAGCCCACCGTGACGCGCGCCTGTTCTTGATCCGTTCCCTGCCGGTCGTAGCTGAAGAAAGGCGTAGATATGCTTCGCATCTAAGCGTTGGTGAAGTAAAGGTTTTTGACGTTGGTGCACCGGCTGAGAGCAACGTACACGCCCTCCTCTTTGCAGCTTTGTCTTCTTCTTCTTCTTCTTCACCAGTTCCCATACGGGTAGATGACGACGGTGGTTAAACGCGAAGCTATGTGGTTATGGACTAGCAACGTACACGCCCTCCTCTTTGCAGCTTTGTCTTCTTCTTCTTCTTCTTCAGCGGTTCTCCTACGGGAAGATGACGACGGTGATTGAACGCGAAGCTATCGCGTGATGGAATTTTGGTTGTCCAATGCCGAGGGGCATCCTGATACAATCATCATCAGAGGGGCTGCGGACGGGGCACGGACAAGTGACATCCCCCCGAGCAAAAAATGCTCCACCTAAACAGCAGAAATCCGCTGAGGACATTCAACTGCATCCCTTTTGTATTGACGAGTAATAAGCACCAATAATTTGGCCGCTGTAAAGGATTTGTTTCGGCAGTTTCACCAAAGAGATTATGAGGGAAAGTGAAAATTAAAAAAAAAATTGCTTCCTTTAGCCAAATATAAAGTCTTTACAGAAATGCTGTGGTAGCTGCTGGAGTTCATCTTCTAAAAATTACGCCCACCTCCCCTCGCGGGAACCCTGGTGTGATGCGACGCTGAAGGGGGTTCCATTGTGCGTTTCCGTTGGGTCGATTACTCGAATTGCGTGAGCAATCGTCGGGTAATGAGAGAGAGAGAGAGAGAGAGAGAGAGAGAGAGAGAGAGAGAGAGAGAGATCGTAGCGCGGACGACCATCGACTGAGAGAGCGGCCGGAGCGCGGCACTCCGCTTGTAGCGCAGCGCGCCCGAGGGAGAGGAGACCGCGGAGAGAGAGGGCGCTGCACATGCGCACAGCGCGCTTGCGCCGCGCGCAGCGCCGCCCACCGTCGGAGTGAGAGAGCGCGTCGCACTGCGCGCGCAACAGATGTTGGGGGAGAGGGCGCGCTATCACGGCGAGAGGAGAGGGGGTGAGCGGAGGAGAGACGCAGCTGTGCGGACGCGGACGCGGACGACGACGACGACGGACGCAGGACAGGGCCACCGGCAAGAGATGCTCCTCTCAGCGTCGCATCTAAAATTCTTCCAAGGTTCACACAGAATTAAATGTTCCCATAAATTTTGTGATGCGAGCCACCTCTGGTAACAAAATATTTCTTTCTACAAACATTTGCGTAACGATTCACTATACGTTATGCTTTGTAGGAGAAAAATTACGCCCACCTCCCTCGCGGGAACCCTGGTGTGATGCGACGCTGAAGGGAGTTCCATTGTGCGTTTCCGTTGGGTCGATTACTGGAATTGCGTGAGCAATCGTCGGGTAATGCGAGAGAGAGAGAGAGAGAGAGAGAGAGCAAGCATAGCGCGGACGACCATCGACTGAGAGACCGGCCGGAGCGCGGCACTCCGCTTATATGCGCAGCGCGCCCGAAGGAGAGGAGACCGCGCAGAGAGACGGCGCTGCACATGCGCACAGCGCGCTTTCGGTGCGCGCAGCGCCGCCCACTGGCGGATTGAGAGTGCGCTGCGCCACGCGCCCGCAGATGTTGGCGAGAGGGTTCGCTATCGGAGAGAGGAGAGGAGGCGCGCGGAGGAGAGACGCAGCTGTGCGGACGCGGATGGCGACGACGCCGGAAGGACAGGGCCGCAGGTAAGAGATGCTCCTCTCAGCGTCGCATCTAAAAATGTTTTTCGGACGTGCCTGTCCCATCTTCCATGAAAACACGTGATTCGTACTGCGGACTACCTAGGCTTGCTTCGGTTAGTCCTGACTGTGAACTTCAGTATGAAGGAGCTCCGAAAGCGCAATTAAAGGCTTGAAGTTAACGCGGAGGGTAATAGATTCTTTTCTTTAGTTGTATAATTAGAAACGAAAGCGACCTTCAAGCTAGTGCAAAGCACAATGGCACAAGAATGCCGGTGCCCAAGTTTCAGTGGACCAACCGTGTTCAGAAAAACGTCCGTGCCCAACCGACGCTTAAGGTGCCTTTCGGTAGTGCGCTCTGCCCACGAGTGTCGCCCCGACACTCATGTTTATTTTTACCATGGCTTCATTTTGGCAGTCTCTCTCCTGTTGCCCTCAACCCGTGTATTTCTGCTGGGAACATGATCTTTATCTTGGCATGTTAGTACGTCGGAGGTTTGTGAACCCGGGTGCAAATCTGTCGGTTATGTATTTTTCGTGAAAATAAACCGCCGCAGTACTCCTAATGGGAGTTCCGTAGGCAGAGTATTTAAAAAATTCCCCGCATTTCCCAGAGGGGAAGAATGTGAAAGTGCGAATGCACGAGTTGAATTTGCGCGGTTCGGTAATGTTCGCGAAAGAGAGATCACACACACACACAACTACAAAGAAAGAAAGATGCATTTATTCACAGACACCTATTTGGGTTGTCGTTGTACTTGCTTGCTAGAGCGGATCTCAGCTTTGAAATTTCGTTTCAGTACTCCTTTAAGCAGGTGCATTAGCCCTTCTCACGCCCGATTCTTGGCCAATCCCCCACGTGGGTATGTGCCATGTCAGCGGCCAGGCAGCGCGCGCCCATCTCCACGTGCGCGGACATCGCCGGTGGACGCAGGTTCAGGGTCGCTTAAGAAGTGCATTCGCACTTAAAATGGACGATGGCCAGCCGCGGTGGTTCAGTAGCTGCTGAGCACGAGGACGCGGGTTCGATTCCCGGCCGCGGCTGCCGCCTTTGTAATAGAGGCGAAAAGCATGAATGCCCGTGTGTACGAGATTTCAATGCATGCAAAGATCCCCAGGTGCTCAAAAGTCACCCAGAGCTTTCCACTGAGGCGCGCCTCATCGCCTGGGTTGTGTGGGGCCAGAGCGGCCGGCAAAAATGCGTTCCCCGGGGCGACGTTTCGACAACGGGCTGATTCACGCCTCGTCCAACTAGACCAAACCGCCCGCGGCCAACTTGCCCAGACCTGTCCCGCCGCAGCGTCGCATGTCCTTTTCCGTCGCGGCGGCGCGGCCGAGTCCTGCCTCGAGTGAAAGACCCGCCACAGGCCTGTCGCTACTCGCCTGGAAGCGAGGTCACGCAGACGGCGTGGGCGTCGCCCTTCCCTTCCAGATCGTAGCAGCTCGGCCCACTCCCCACTTCACTACCATTCCTCGGATTTCAAACTTCAGCCAGCGAGAGTGCTGATTGGAGCAATTCAAACTTCTCGGGGCTCCAACGAACTTCTGGGGGTATAAAACCCGCCCGGATCACGTTCGTCGGGATTCTCTGGCGGAACTTTTCGGAGGCACTTATCGGCACTTTTCGGTGGAGAGGTGCTGTCTCCTTTGTGCGAGCCAAGTAACATTTGCTTACCTTTGGACATACTACTACTTCAACTTTTTGTCGGCTCGAGAACTCCATCGCTCGGCTCTGTGCCGCGTCCATAGCGGACGGAGCAAGACAACGCCGCTACACCGGAGGCTGCGCTCGGATGGCCAGTCGCAACAGTGGTGGCTGCAGTGAGCGGGCCCAGTTCCAACCTTGGTACACAGCCTCGGGATGGCTGATTCCCAACATCGGTGACGAGCTGGATGCGAGTCGCAACCTGGGAGCAGCGCTGGGAAGGTCATTCCCAACAGTTGCGTCGGAGCGTTAAACCCTGGAAATCAGGCAACCAATCAATCAATCAAGCAATCAACCATTATTCAATCAATCTATCCATCAATCAATCAATCAATCAATCAATCAATCAATCAATCAATCGAAAAATGGATCATAATATGATTCGTTTGTTGTGTCATATTCTTATTATTTTCTGGAGCAGGAATTGGTATGGTGGCATTCATTGGCTTCCTAAGTCGCCTTCTGAGCTTACGACAGAGAAGGTCGGTGACACAGAATCTTCTCCTCTGAAAATGGCCGCTGAGAGTCTGGGTTCCTTAGGGCTGACGACAACTTCCTTCCTTCAGGCGATAACATTGGCACTCTCATAAAACGTAGCATATCGTCTCCGGTGTGCCGCACGTTTCACACTCCTCACTTGCTACCACTCTTACCAAGCAGAAGTGAGCATTTCTGAATGCCAACCCTAGCCAGAGAGGGCGAAATCGTGGCAGTTTTAGTGGAAGGGGAAATTGCAGGTGTGGATCAAGAGCACCAATACATGCACAGGTGTATTCTTCTGTAGTCCATTGACGGGCAACGGACACAAACACCAGACTATAGACTTAAAGAATCCAGTGACAATCACTGAAATTGGACGTTTAGTGATTCATCGCTGGTCATAGCTGCCTCTCCAACTTTTATTCATCCTTTGCTTTCTCTTTCTTGCCTATAGTCCCTTTCCCACGTGCAGGATAGCTCACTATGCAAACTGGTAAGACCTGCCTAACTTGCGTTTGGTTTTGCCGGCCTCCGCCAATCGCAGAGCATTCTCGTGTGACATCATAGGTTCTGTTGCGGGAAATGAGCTGGTGGATCGCATGGTCATTCCCTTTTTTCCCAATTATGTAGCTTATTTGAGCGAAGTTTGTGTTAAAAGTGGTGTCAGTATGGTTCTAACGAGGCAATCTTTCGAATGAACCAAACTTGTGTTTTCTCTTCGTGGCTCCTTTAAAGGGACACTGAAGTGAATTTGCCAAGCTCCCGTTCTTGCTTGCACTGCGTAGACTGGCTCAAATTAACACACCTTTCAGCGTTTATCGGGTTCATAAGTCTGTAAATATTTTACAAAGCTCGAAATAAGAAAAAAAACAGCACGCGCAGTTTGCGGCGGCCGCGCGAACTAAAAGCTGTGATGACGGGAGGAGACGCACCGTGATTGAACAATATCCATGGTTAGCATTCAAACAAGTTTAGGTTTCGGTTCTGTAAAACAACATGCTTTAGCATTTAGTTTTAGCATTTCAAGCAGATTAGGTGGCTGTTTGTTGTATTGCGCTCATGCAGTAAGCGTCCCCCAAATTTCCACAATATCAGGCCTCTCAAGCTTGGACGTTCCCTGTCTTCCCTATAGGCGCCGTAAACGTCGACGCCCCACGTGACCAACCTACAGCTCAGTTTTGGACCATCAAGTCCACCGGAGGGCGCAACTGAAAGGTTATTTTTGGTAGAGAATACAAAACATTCATTCCGCGACTCAAAGAGCCAATAAAGTTTACTTGCAATGTGTTGTTTCAAACATATTAACAAGTTCCGCATGAAACATCCCTTCAGCAAAAATGTACGCAACTTTGTACAAACAGTCGACTGGTGCTCCACCTCGCCTCTGAATCCGCAACCACGAAGCCGCCAATTCAAATTGAAACCGCTGCTACGGCCCACCGTTTCTATGTGCGCGGAGCACCTGTTTCGTGACTGTTATTGCTGTTATGTGATTTTGCTTCCATCAGTTTTTGAGAGGACTGGCAAAACACGGGAATTGAGTGCTTCTGGAGTGACAAATGTAGGAAATTCCACATAGGAAGACAGCTGTCGAGGCCGGAATATTTCATTCTTCCAACAGAAGATCAGTGTTATGCACTCCCCTAGAAATACGGTGCAAACGAAAGCTTTGTCACCGTCAATACCCCATTTGTGCATGACTTCCGATGGAATATCGTCTTATTGCATGAGGCAAATATAAAATCTGCATTCCTCGGAGTTTTTTATCAGAGTGCATGCGAAGTTAGCTAAAAAAACTTGAAAAAAAGAGAAAAGCCCTTAAGAAACAGCCTCTCAACTCTCCTCGCCGCTCTCGAACATTTTTGACCATCTAGAACCCGAAAAGGTATGGGCGGATTTGCCTCAAAAGGTGTGGCATTATTTCTGATGGAAGTTTTGAGGCTACCAAAAGACAGTAATTCGCCTGAGCTTTACCTAACTGTTGGCTTTCTGTTTTGACGCGTTAGTGAGCATTTAGTCAACAGCGCTTTGCTACAACTAATGTTTGCCTTCATAAAGACGCGGTTATTCCAGTTAGGGTATATTACCATGGTTTGTGACAGCGGAAGCTTGTGTCATGGTTATTACGCGTGAACTCAGAAATACTGGCTGTTTTTTAGAGGTCGGTGTTCATATAGACATTCTGGCTGAACTTTCCACACTGTCGGCGCACGGAACAATTGCATTAGGGACTGGCAGGCCATTTAAACTATTCATGCTTGCCTGATATGACACCCATGTGCCCGACCGGTGTGCTTATGTATATTTAACTTCCACTTACAGTTGTTTCTCTAAATTCGTGTGACATGATTCCCTTAAGTATTCGTTCTTCCTATTTAATTTACCTTTTGCATTCATTCCTTGTTTTTTTGCAGATACAACCAAAAAACAAACAATCACACACTGGAAGGCAACCACATCAATTTCTCAACACGAGTAAATGTATTATGTTGCCTGCAGATAAATGTTACAGTGTGCCCGGTATTTTCACCAAATGTTATAAAGAAGGTCAGCATATATCAGTGCGTTTATACATGTGATGTGCATTTTCTGAGTATGAATGAAACAGTTGTTCAATTCAAGAACACGATATTCGATGTCTAAAAATATTTCACTTCGGCCGAGTGTTCGGTGTACTGCAAATATTGAGACGAATCAAAATGTGCGATCTGATATTGTAACGAAGCTAGCCGCTAGGCTCACTCTAGCCCCAAAATTTAACGGTTATCAATAAATCACGATGTGTACACATTGGCAAATGTAAGGAAGCAAATGCGGGTTCTAGTGTACTTTCTTCCATTCCCTTTCACTGCTGCTCAAGAGTACTTCACTTTCTCTGTACATTTACGACACTTCGCACAAAACAATTGCTGTAAGATCAACTGTAAAACTCCTGTTACCAGCCTAAACAAGCTCGTGCGAGAATCTGAGAGGCAGTAAACTTTATTGGGGCAGCTTATTTCTGATAGACACTATAATTCTATGCTCTGGAGATCGAGTAGGTGTCTCCTTTGTTAATATCGCTGTGTGGACCTTTAAACCTTTGTACACAAATAAATGTGAGGGGTCAGAGTTTGTCTTGGAGGTCTGGAGATGTAGTTGCCTGGGTTATCTAGAAGCAGGGATAAGCGTGTGGCAAAAGTGAGGAAGGAGGAGGTGTGGTGCTTTGTACCTGAAGGGCAGATTGCTTTAGCGAGTCGGATGGGTTGCCGGCGAATACCTCGCAAGGGCTTTTTGTATCGAATATAATAAGGAAAGCCACTGCTACACTCAGTTAGTAAGCGTGTGAAAATCTCAGTTCTCTCCAGGGCCAAATTTTACATGTAGCCACCGACTGCAGATTGTTGCACAAGTGGGTGAAAACTATTCAATCAATAAACCATAATACCATTCCCAAAAATAGTGAACGCAGGCAGGTTTGTTCTAAATTGTAAGGATTGGAAGATAGTAGAGATACTATTGTTTCAACCCACAAGGAGACTAAAAACTTTAAGGCGCGTACAGAACTGTGCAGTGCAGTCCATGCTTTGCAGTGTCGAATAATATTTGTAAATCTTGCTTACTGATGTGCATGGTTTTTTTACATTTATCAATCACTGAAGCATAAAAAGTGCTTTTAAAATTTTTCTTTCAAACAGTATAAGGCCAATCACATTATTACTGGGAAAATTCAACATTTCATTTATTTACACCTGAAAGGGCATTACATAAAGGGGGGCGGGGGCTCTTGGCCGAAGTGTAGTCAGCGTCGGAACACATTAAAAAAAATAAGACGATGACAACAAAAAGAATACGAGATTAACGAGGTGAAATTCAACTCATTGCAGCAAACGGTGTTAATCAGGGTAATTGAACTAACAATATGGCTCTTCGACGTGCAAACGCGAGTCAACACATGGTTCGGAATACCTTATTGTGCAGCTGGGTTCTGAAATCATATTTATCCTCTCTTGCTTGTGGAAATTATTTTTCTTGTCGCATTTTTACTGTGCAAATATAAAGTTAAAATTATTTCTACCTAGCGTGTTTAATTACATTTACATGTCATCAGCGAGTGAAATATCTCGTTCATGAGGATTAATTACAGCACATGATTCGTAAACACATTACAGCGTAATAAACAGCTGATACCAACGTTACGGAGATCTTATTGATGAACCGTAAAGCTACTGTTTATGCCAGCATCAAGTATAATAATAGGCATGCAAAAAGCATTACTGGAATTAAACTTGTTAGCAATTTTCATGCAACAGAGCATATCGAAGTACTTTTAAAATTTTCAGAGTGTTGGTAAAGAAAGTCAGATAAATATTTTTAATGCTGTAGGTGTTCACTTTCTTTTTCTTTCAACTTGTGATGCTACTTAGCGCGTGCTTTGGGCCTGTCGCACCCCCCAAAAGAGATATAGAAAAAAACGCCGTGCCTCAAACACTGTCTCACGGATTCTAGTTGCATTGCTACGTTCAAATGTCGATATGTTCGCAGTAACCGATAGAGTTCGCAATAACTCGCAATAACTCGCTTTAGCCCGAGAGCATTTCCAAGCGTCTGTTTCCTTCGTAACTTGTTGCGACGTCCAATAAGAAAAAATGATACGGGCAGCAGAATATTAGAAGCATTGTGCCCTTCGTTCGAAATCTTAGCGCAAGTTAACGAGTTGTTATGGCAAAAAAAAGTTGTCACGAAAGCGACGTACAATTGCAGCGATCGAAATGAAATAATGCCCTGGCCTCTGTAAACTTTCCAATGTCAATAAACGATTTGTTCTCACTTGCTGCTCCATGTGGTCTGTGCCAGTCGAGGCCATCTGGTCACCTGGCATAACATCCCTTCACTAGCGCGGCGCAAGTAAACACGCGGCCAGCGTGCCAGCCAGGAGCCACAAGGTGCAGTGAGCCGGCGGCCGCGCCCTGTGCGAGAGTATCCGCCATTTTTACAAAGCCTTCTTTAGAGCGCCATCAAGCGGACGTCCTGGATAGTTCACGACGCCGCCACTACGCTCTTCTGGCAGTACAGGCAAAGCTAGACCTTTGCTTCTCTAAAATCCTTCCTGTTCTGTGACAATATCTCACGTCTAGCAATTGCATTTCTTAGACGGAAAAGGGTTCGCAGATGTGTAGTCGTGCTGCTGACCACTGTGCTTGTTCACACAGCGCAAACAAGTGCTTCCTGCTCCCTAGTTATATGCTGTACGGTATAAGTTTCAGTTAAATTTATTTTCTTAGTACCTATATTGACTTCGCTGACTGTTCTCCTGCCTTCAAGTGGGCTTAGATTTTCTACGAGCGTATCAGTCAGCGATGTGCGCTTGTGCAGAGTTTGGGTGGAACGACCTGGACATGAAGCTTGACACAGTGTACAAGATAACAAAGCAAAGAAAGGTAAAAGCTTGATGTGGGCGAGTTGGTACATACTGCTAAAAATTAATCAGCGCTAAAACAGGGACGAGAGGAACACGTAACTCACAACACGGTGCCGAACTTCCAACTAGAATTTATTGAAAAATATGCTGCTTATATACACAAAACTAAAAAACTAAAAACGAGAAGCAATTGTCACGCCTAATGCATCACGTGTTTAAAAAAGCCACTTCTTTATCAGTCAGCGATAAGGAAGGAGTACTCACGCAGTTATCCCCTGCCTGTCTAATAAAAAGAGCTTCCATAATTTCGCGCTCAAGCCTTCCTCGTGCTTTCCGCAAGAACTTTGTCCTATCTAGCAGGGGGCTACACTTGCATCGTTTGCAGTGATCAGATAGGTGGCCACCAGCTTTATTTTCAACTGCCCAATTGTGCTCCCTTGCCCTCTCATTGAAGCATCTCCCAGTTTGCCCAATATACACTCTTTTGCAGCTCAGGGGAATTTCATAAACTACACCCATCCTGCAGTCGGTGTAGCGAACAGCGTGGTTTTTTGCACAGGGTTCAGATTCTATCGTCGGATTTTTGCTCATCATTGGGCAAACGTTTGACAGCTTTTCCGGGGCGCTGAAAACGACATTTACCCCGTACCTTTGCGCCATTTTCTTTACATTATGCGAGACCCTGTGTAAATACGGTATGACGTGCACCTTTTTTCTTTTTGCCAGCCTATCTAGTTCGTCAGGGCTATCTTTTCGCCTCACCTTTCGCATGTTTGCTGGCAGTACAGCCCGAGGGCGCAAAAACAGCTTCTTCCCTTCAATAGTGCGCACTCAAAACTAGTAAAAAGGGGTGTAGCGATGACGTGTATTCAAGAAGCCTTGAAAAAATCGTGCGTTCACAAATGGGAAGCTAGTTTCCACGATCAGATTTTGAGGCTAAGCCGGGCCCATTTCCCTTCTTCCCTGATTTCGAGCGTGTGTGAGGCTCTTTTACAAAAGGTGAGGCGAAAAGATAGCGCTGACGAACTAGATAGGCTGGCAAAAAGAAAAAAGGTGCACGTCATACCGTATTTACACAGGGTCTCGCATAATGTAAAGAAAATGGCGCAAAGGTACGGGGTAAATGTCGTTTTCAGCGCCCCGGAAAAGCTGTCAAACGTTTGCCCAATGATGAGCAAAAATTCGAAGATAGAATCTGAACCCTGTGCAAAAAACCACGCTGTTCGCTACACCGACTGCAGGATGGGTGTAGTTTATGAAATTCCCCTGAGCTGCAAAAGAGTGTATATTGGGCAAACTGGAAGATGCTTCAATGAGAGGGCAAGGGAGCACAATTGGGCAGTTGAAAATAAAGCTGGTGGCCACCTATCTGATCACTGCAAACGATTCAAATGTAGCCCCCTGCTAGATAGGACAAAGTTCTTGCGGAAAGCACGAGGAAGGCTTGAGCGCGAAATTATGGAAGCTCTTTTTATTAGACAGGCAGGGGATAACTGCGTGAGTACTCCGTCCTTATCGCTGACTGATAAAGAAGTGGCGTTTTTAAACACGTGATGCATTTAGACGAGACAATTGCTTCTCGTTTTTAGTTTTTTAGTTTTGTGTATATAAGCAGCACCTTTTTCAATAAATTCTAGTTGGAAGTTCGGCACCGTGTTGTGAGTTACGTGTTCCTCTCGTCCCTGTTTTAGCGCCGATTAATTTTTAGCAAAGAAAGGCACATTCTTCCATCGACAAACGTGTCGTGGGCTAGTTTCAACTAAGCGAAGGAGTTGCGACGACTTGTCGGCGGCCGGCGGAAGAAACGCTGGGCCGACTGACTCTGTCGGAAGGTCGGCGAGCCCCGCAGTAGCGCAGCCAATTGCGAAGTCACCTCCTTCTGACGTCACACGCAAGGATCAGAGAATATGGGCGAGGGTGCAGAAACAAGGACAGCATTTTCGAATTTATTTTTCTACTAAATAAATTCGCGCAAACGCGTTCAGAGTGGTCGAAACATGGCCTATGTACTCCGGACTACAATTTGCGGTAGTAATCCCGCAAAGGGTGCATTCCACATTTTGCACCATTTTTGCACCTTTTAAGCACCCTAATTTAGCTCCGGCACCCTAACATGAGGGTGCCTCAAAATAAAGTGTCTAAACAACAGCCTTAAGTGTCTAAACAACAGTAGCCAAAAAGGGTGCTTATAGGTATTTATGGCCGATTAGGGTGTTCACCACAGCACCCTAGGGTTTGGGTATTAAAACAAAGGGTGCAAATATGGTGGTAGAAGGTGCAAAATTGCACAAAACATGCTGAATGTTTACATCCCACTCTGCACTACATTACTTCTTCGATTGCATCACGCTACAAAATGCCTCTTGTAGTCCTAACATAAAAGTTTTACGCAAGACATCGATTTCTTCAACGAAATTGAATTTACCTAAGAATTTGTTTTCGTATATATATGCAGTAACACTGCTGACACGAATCTGCGAAGTCTTTGAATGAGGGTTTCGGATGTTATGATAAACAAACAAACATCGAATGATTTTTTACCTGTTCATTAAAATCTTGTTTCACGAATGGAAAATAAAAAATAAATGGAACAGTATACAACCTAAAACAAAGGCGTTTCGGATAGGATCTCTTTTTGCCAAGTTCAATATATAGCAGCGGCGGCACCGACGTTGCAACAGGAACAACTATCAGCCCTTGCTTATTACGTACATCGACACAATAACACTCCCCCTCCTACTTTTTTTTCTACACCCTTGCACGGACCACAGCATAACCTAGAACTGTGACACCTGTATCATCATTCCGTCGTTCCCGGTTCCTCTCCTGCCCCACCACCCCAATCATTGGCCCCTCTGACAACAGTCCTTCTCTTGGCTCAGTGGAGTTATAACGTACTAGCAATCACAATTTTATGACATTATTGTTGTTAGCGGCCGTAAATAATGTGCGCAAATACAAGAAACAGACGACCTAGTCTCTCCTGCACAGACAACGCTGGAGAAAAGGCAGATATCAAAAGAAAACAAATATTGAGGAGCGAGGGAGTATGAAATCCGCGCTAAATAAACAGACTGCAAATATTGCTATCATTACTTACACTAAAAGCTACCAAGTTTGATGGAACAGTGTTATCTTGCCATCTGCTGCTTTTTTTAACGTTTGAATCGAGCCAGAAAAAACTTCAGTTCGCGTTTTGTGTTTGTAAACTTTAAAAATCAAAGCTGCTTTATTATAATGCGCACAGTAAATAATAAAACCTAAAGTTGCAGTTATATTCAGTAAAAGAGGTATATATTAATTAAGTTGTCGTTTTAATTTGTTTAGTTAACATACTGCCCACGGGCGAAATCCTGAGTACGGCGTGCGGCGGCGGAGCCGGAACAGTTATTTTGAATCGTCCCGTGACCCGTCTGACGTCGATAGTGGTCTGTGGTGTGCCGTAAACAACCGCAGTTATTATGATTAATTGGGCCCCTCGTCGTCTTCGGTTATGTCTGTCGTGTTCGACTTCGCGATGAAGTCTTTGAGAACAACTTTGCCACCTTAGGACGGCTAATGACAGCCATGATGCCACGCTCTTGTTGCCAGATGACAACTTGAAGATACCGTTAACAATTTTTCGTAGATCAGGCACAAATTCAAGACCCTAAACTAAACGTAGGCGCACATTTACTACGTATTGCGTGATTTCATAAGTTGCGTGTATATGATTTTATATGATTATTGTATATGATATGTAGATGATTATAAGTTGCGTGTATATGATACCTAAATTAAAAACAAACAAGCGTCCGAGACATTTTACGATGTCTAGCGTAAAACTAGGTTCTTGTTTACGTGTGCTGTTGTACTCTCACTAAACGCTGTTTTGTTTGAGTGAGAAATGAAACAAGCACCAAATAACTGTAATAATAATAATAATAATTTTATTTGCACAATAAGATGGTTTTCTAGAGGAGGACAAGGCGAAGCAGAAAGTACAAGTTTTCGATTGATGCATACTCCTTCGATCACTGAAACACGCAATCCAAAAAATATAAAGATATAGTGCACCCGTACGCACTCCTGTTGAGGATTTACATGACACATTACCGACCCTCGATGGATCAGCGAAGTTACATTTTTTTTGCGTCTACTTGCCCTTCCACTCTTATATGGCCCACTTATATACGTGCACAGAGGAGGCAATCGAGGAGTAAAATTTATTCATGCGAGCCTTAGATGCTGATGTCTGGGCGCCACCCTCGTTGGTGTTTTAAAAAAATATTCTGTCCTTCCCTGTGTGCTTTCGCTAATTAAGGTCCGCTTCCGTTCGTGCCCGGTTTTTCCTGAAATGATTGCGGTTTTGATCAGAAATCTGTCCATAGAAACTACCTTCGAAGTATCTGCGCACATACCCGCATTCTCAAGTCGCGATGGCCCTGTTGTGTATTTGTGCAAGGCAAGCCGAGCAAGAATATATGTCTCCTTTCACAAGTAAATGAATTTAAGTGTACCTATAAATTAGTTATTGCGCCTTATCAGTTATATCATAGTGGTTAATGTTGAAACAGCTGACAAATAATAACTATAGAAGGTGAATTAAATTGCTTAGCATGGAAGAGTAGAGTAGTAGAGTAGAGTAGAGTATAGAGCTGTAGAGTATTCCCATTTATTATTTATTGCATGTATCAGTTATTAACAGAACTCACAGTGAATGAAACTCTGAATTTTTTTGCGACAATTGCATCTGCGCGTATCGGTTCAGCCAGGACCACCTGGAGACGTTCTTCAGCTGTATAGATGCATCCGTTAGAAGAAAGGAATAATAAACCAGCCGCCTCACAGTCCGATGCGCATAGCACACTCCTTCCTATTTATGCCAACGTCAAGCCGGTTGAAAACCTTGTCGAATTTCCACGCTTCCATTCCAGCGTGCTTACAGCAACAAGAACGATAACGAAATTCCACTACCAGAGCTGGGTGCCAGTAATGCTGTAGCTGATTGTGATAGTTTTGGCTAATGCTCATTCTGGTTGAAGTCACCAGTCACCAGGATTCTTATTTTCATCAAAAATAATGGGGGCATGATGAGGCCATCAGCCCCTATGTATCATGTACTTAACACCACAGAACATATTCTATGTTGCAATTCCGGTAACGAAACAAAGATAAATTCGACGTTGATAGCCGTGCCCTCTCATTCTTCATCAGGTTATGATTGATACATGAGAGGTTATTTGTGCAAGCTGAATCCAATAAAATCATCTACACATACATCACTACATTAGTTTTCATACGTACAGCACATATAGTACATAACTCTTTGGATGAGAGAACCGGCAAAAAGAAACACAGGAAAGGCAATGGGTCCATATCTACAAGATATTTTCATGGAATTTTATTTCACCACCAGTAATCCCACCAGGCCTCTAGGGAAGTTAGTAATGCTAACAGCGAGTATAAGATTGCCTAGTGTGCGAGTTGAAAGAAGGGAAGAAACAGTAGAAGGAAGGTAAGGAGGTAACTCAAGAAAAGAATGAAAAGAACTGTCTGGTTGGCTACACTACACATGGAAATTGGAATAAGGGGCTTGAAAGGGAAAGAAAGGACTGGTATAAAATCAACGATAAAAATTGAGAGAATAAAATAAACAGAGCGTGGAAACGGCAAGTACAAAGACACAGGCAAAAAAAACGAACGGCCTAAAAATAAGCACGAAAAACGACAAAACTGGCGAATGAAGGATGCTAAACGCTGGCAACACCCTACAGAATCTTTGTGTTTTTTTTCCCTCTTAGGCACTTCAATTTGCTTTTTCAAGACGAGAATGAGATTTGAATGCTTCCGCTGCACCCAGTCTACAACTGAAATATGACTTATTTGCTGCTCACATGATGTAAATAGCGTACATAATATTTATTTTTTCCTTAAGTGGAGCTGCTCCTTTCTGGCAGGCTCTTGTGTCAAACTGACTCTTAGAATTTCGCTTGTTTTGTTCATGCTGCCTCGTATTTCATTTATGTTGCCTCTATTTGTACTAGTTTTCTTGTCAACGCGCAAATGTGGGCTAGTTGTTTCGAACTGTAAAACATGGTTAAGTAGCGCGGTAAGGACGGGACAAAAGTAGAGACCACACAGGACTAGCGCTAGTCCTGTGTGGTCTCTACTTCACGGTTGTAATAGTTTATTTCGTTCTTCTGCTCTTCTCAACTGCAAAATGTTTTTATATACAAGTTGGTTTTCCCTCTAAAGGGTTTTTGGCTTCTAGCCCTGCCTGTTTATTAGCTTTAAAGCTTCAAACCTGCCATGGTTTGCTGGAGCAAGTCAGTTCGCCACAATATTTTCCTCTTTCCTCATTGAGAGAGGGGCAAACAGAATTTTAAATGGTAAAGAGCTCAGTGATGATACTAATACACTCGCACTACTTTCTTTGTGTTTGTAAGTATTGAAAGCTATAGTTACCATTAACCCAGAATGGCACTGCATGTTTTCCATGGTACTCTTCTAGTCTCTTGTTGAGATTTCCTTTAAGCTGCTACTAAGTAGATTAACTGCGACCCTGTGTAACCTGGCAACATTAATAATATATCTTGTGTGACGTTCCCAAGCATACAACCAATGCCCAATAATCTTCTAAACTTACATAGAAAAACGAAAAATCTCTTGAGTGAGTTTCTCGGTGCACATAACATAGTAATATTAGGCTTGGGTATTTCATGGTTTTTGAATCTAAGCTAGTGCAAGGGCCACTTCCTAAGAGCATTTCAATTGGAGACAAAATATTGACACACGTGCTGCAGGGGCCTCGTAGACAGGCACTTACACTATCTCAAAAAGCCTGTTTGTTTACCATAAAGTGCAGTAACGAATATGATTTCCATTTTCACGCATTTTTGGAACCCTTGTCCAGTTCGAACTTCCATTCGCTAGAAAACCAAGCAGTTGTAAAGAGCACCTCAACAGATCTCGACGACAATCAGCTGACGTATCTAAGGAGGCGCGGAGGTGTGTGAAATATGTCAAAATAGCGCTGTAGAGACGGGACAACAAAGAAACGACTACACAGTACTAGCGCTAGATATCAACTGAACTCTTTTACCACACACAAAAGAATATATACGAAAACAGCGGATGCGCCAATACGGGGGAAGCCACAAGTAAAAAAAAAGCATGGTAAAAAAGGCAATCAGAGGGACGTGATTTGTCTTTAAAGGGAGATGGAAAAGAAATGAACTGGGGATATTATTGAGCTCTCATGGGAGCTCACCTGCATTAAACACAGTCCGGAAGGGGGAATAGTAGGGTAATAAGTATAGGAGAGAGAAAAGTGAAGATTAGAAAGGTGAGGAAAGAGTAGAGAAGAGTAGTTCCACTGTGGTCGATTCCGTCACCCACAACACACCACGAACACTGTTGGCTGGCCTAATGCTGCGTCCGGGAGGAACGATCATGCGCGAAGGCGAGCTTGCTGCGACGAGGAGCGAAGTCTGCGGCGGTCCCGACCGTCTCGGAGTTCGCTGATTGGAGTGCGGCCGAGAGACGGGTACTGGGGGAAGCGGGAGCTGGCATTCGACCGCCCACACCAGTAAAACGAAAGCTGCGCGACATCCAAATCCAGGGCGAAGGCCCGAGCGTACAACGGGCCGCCGAAATGCACAGGAGCACGAAAAAAAACGACTGTTCAACTCCGAAGCAACGACCGAACTCCCGTGACGCATTCGCGAAAGCCACTTCTCCGAGCGTACGAAGTACCCGCTAATCTACACGCTACACTTCTAAGTTGCGGAGAATTCACCACTGCATCTAACGTGTTAGCATGGCACAAATATTCGCTACCTACGGCAGGAAAAGCTTCACACATTTCTACACAGCAATTTTGTCACCGCGCATTCACGGCAACGGTGGCTGCCATGATGGAATTCGTCGGTTGCTAGGTGAATACCCACTACTGCCGCCAACTCTAGTAGGCAAAAAGACAGCGGGCAAAGCTGTGAGGGTGGCAGCATAGCTGCGCCCGGGTTTAGCACGGTTTCAATGCACGGGCTGGCCGGGCAGCTTTTCCTCTAGAGTCAGTAGTATTAACTCTGTCTGGCTCGTTTCCCGTCAGGTAAGCTGTCTCGCCACATTTTCCGCCTTTCTTGTCACTGAATGTCGTTTGTCGCTGTCATCACCGCTTTAAGGATTCGTTAAAAGGAGCCCGCGTGTGTGTGAATTGTTTAACTGAATGGCTAGGCTAAATCTAGAGGGCTCCTCTTTAGAAAGGCGATGTGCGTAAGTAGATTGTGATGCTTGCATTGAGCCTAAACGCAGGGGTGGTAGGCTTATTAACGTTTCCTGTTTCGCAGCGCTATATTGAACAGCTTCAGAGTTCACCACTGCGAACCACGTCTTACGCGTAGTTTATCAGAACACGGGCGGCTACTTCTCTAAACAGCGCTGCGATGCTTTTACGGTTTCGTTAATCACCGCTGTTATTTGTGCCGTGTTGGGAGTGGCGAGGGAGAATCGTTTGCGAGCGAATATCGCGCCTCGGAAGCTTTGTTGCGTTTGCGTCGAGCCACCTCACCATGTGTACGGTTCCGCTGTAGGCAGGCATTGATTTTGGATGAGTGTTGTGTTGCCCGAGTTGTAAAATTCCTGCACCCAATGATTTCCATTTTTGTATGTGTGATAATCATGTGTCATCCTGTTTTAAACATCTGGACGGTCTAAGCAGATCACGTCCCTCCATTCAACCGGAAAAGAGCCACAAGCATTGTCGACAGTGTTTGGGCCGACAAAACATAAGTTTACAAACACAGTTTTGGTAGAACAGTGGGCTATCGTTGAATAATTTTAGATCACTTGAATGTGCAAGTTCTCTGCTCCGTAACAATTATTGGTGTTTCATGCATAACCTAACATGTACCCACTAAATGGCAACCTCGATTGTTCATTTCGGAAAACTCAAAATTTCGCCCGAAAAATATAATGTGGGCTTAGCAATTATTCACCACGTATACAAATTTCCTGGTGTTAGTCATGTTTACGATGAAGCCATATTTCTTAGGTGTTGATACAAAAATGTTATTACCTTTGCATTTTAGTCTTGGATAAAGCCTGACCAGTTGTTCTGTCTTCAGCCATTTTTTGGATGTTTATCCAGTGAATTGATAGAGCTTGCAGTCCCTTATCCCAATTAGTTATGTAACTGACTGTACCATCTAAAGAGGCCTGATTGGGGTTCGGCAAGCTGTGATTTATGCACGCTAGTGCTGGACCACCAATAAAGGAACATCCTTCCACAAAGAAAAAGATTAGAAAGTGTAAAGTATCAGCTGCATTATCCTTCACTAGAACGTGCTAATTGCAAGGCCTGGGGCTTTTCCTGAAAGCACTGTGGATGTTATGAGCTGACCAGCTGAGAGGAAAACCACTAAACACATCTGCCAAGGCCGTTGCTGCTCCAAGATGCATGCAAGCATTGAGTTCGCTCAGCAATACATTACACCTTTGTTTAAGCAACCAAAGTGCATACCTCACGTACGCCTTATTGGGCCAGTGCTTATTCTTTCTTGCATCCACAACATTCGAGTTTTCACGTTAATTTGGGAATGGTGGAATCCAGCATTTGCGGGCAAGATGCGAGATCTTGAACACAACCCGCTTACCCGCAATAAGGTATCAAAGATCTCCACCAGCTGAAGGTGAGGTGTAAGCATGGCCAAAATGTATGAAAGCGTGAAAGAAAAGTGATGTGTAAGCGTTTCCTAAAAACCATACCAGGTGGGGGTATATGTGAAGCATATTTTACGTTATGAGTCTTTCCCTCCCATTTACGTTTTTTGAACCAAAAAAACTTCTATATAAAGGTTACACGTCATTTCCTGCCAATTTCTGGTGCCTGACTAAGTTTGTGGGCATACATTTAGCAGATTGCTCACATGTCTAACGTGTGTGTGTGCTTGAGCAGTCACAAACTGATGTTAGCTGTGACGTAGGCGAAAATAGTAGTTTGATTATAGTTGTGTGCAGATTACCTACATTGTTTTCATTCTTAGAAAAGCAAAATACATGTAACCCTGCCAATTGTTCTGCATTGCTGCATTTTACTAAGCCCGTAGAACCAAATAGAACCTGCAGGAGTTCAGCTGCTTGTTAAAGGTGAAATAAAGAGTGGTACAAAAATAAGAAGAGCATCTATTAAATAAAAATATCTTCACAATCGCAGGAGGTCAACGGCTCAACTACCAGCTTGCGTCCTGCATTGTTTCTGCTGGCTGCAGCGGCGTATGGAGCACTTTTCAGCTTCCCGAAGTTTGTGATCAAGCGCTGCCCCAAGTGAAAGATGCCGCTGAGGGATCTTCTGTTTTAATGCCACAATTTCATGTGCTCAGCACTTGACTTACAGGTAAGGCGTTTTAAGTAGGTCGTTAGAGGGCATGCTACCTTCTTCTAAGGTGGAATGTTGCTGCAATCAGGTTATTTGTGCAGAGACAAGTGAACCAAGTCGCGAGAGTCATTGTGGCCTTGTTGATTGTGCCTGCTTCTGAAGTGACATTTCATTCGGCGGAATACTTTTTAAATGTTACAATTTCTGAAACAATATTGTAAAAGTTATAATTAGTTGTACTCCAGTGCAGGAAAGAAATGCCAACATTCGTTTTAGGAGCCTCTGGTATTTCAGGTTATTGGCTGGTCAGCAATAAAACAGAACTGATAATTGTTTAAAGTAAAATCAAATATTCGTTGTCACTAGTGCATGACCCGTAGTAAACGCTATCTGGCTTCCCAATTTCAAATTTGACAGGAAATGCCAATAAAAAATAAGGAAAGAAATTAGGCAGCTTGCTAAAATAAACCAATGCAAACAATTTCCAGATATCTATAAAGTGGTGATTCAGGTGGGTTAGTTAGGTGTCAGTGAGTTTACGCACCCAACTTGAGGGAAGCACACAAGATCTTAACAATTGAATTAGGGGAGATGCGTAGTGGCTATGCACTGGTCATGGTTTTATTAGTTTGCCTTGATGAATACGATCTTTTGTGGCAGTGTTTTAGACTGCTCACTCGCACATTATTCCTCTGTTTTAAATGCGGAGCATTTCTTAGGCTTGCCTGGTCCTGCGTTGTTTATGGTGGCGCCGTCCACACGCTCACTGCGCATGCGCAACTCTCCTCCTTACACCCACAGCTCCGCGATACTACACTATAAAAAAAAGAAATACTAGTTAGCGGCGCCCGGTTTCGATCCCACGACTCCCTGGCCGCAACGGGAGGTACGCGGTGCTCTTCCCACTATGCTACAAATCCGGGACAGGAGCAAGTGCTACGAACGCGCCTTATGTCCTTGACTCATTCAAACTACGTCAAGAAGCTACTGATACAACGAAGGCACGCGAAGCTGAACGTCAACGGAAACGACGAACTGAAAACTTTAAGAGGGGGATGCTGAATTTCCCGTGGGAATGCTGTGGCGGGAAGCGCCACGCGCCTTGCAGCTCAACCAGCCCCGTCCGCAGCGCCTCTAATGCTGATTGTGGCAGGATGCCCCTAGGGATTTGCCAACCAAAGAATCCATCACGAGATAGGTTCGCGTTCAACCACCGTCGTCATCTTCCCGTAGGGGAACCGCCGAAGAAGAAGAAGAACGAGAAGACAAAGCTGCGAAGAGGAGTGCGTGTACATTGCTCTCAGCCGGTGAACCAATGTCAACAACCTTTACCTCACCAAAGCTAACGGAAACTACCGATTCTATCACAGAGACAACATCGACAAGAACATGATGGACGAGTTTCGGCGCCTCGAGAACCACCGCCTACTCACCGTAACACAACAGCACTTGCGTGCCTTTGCCACCGGCGTGGACCCGGGCGCGGAATTCCCTCTGGCGCTAGTAAAAACCACATCACTCAACATAACGGAAACACAATGGAACCACACGGAACCGCCACGATGCTTCGCATCCTCATCAGGGTTCCCCATGGGAAGATGGTGTAATTTTTTGGACATTGTGAAGTGCCGAAAGATTTATCGTTATATTTCTGAGTTTCATTGCAACTGTAAATATGTCAGGAGTCCCGTAATGAGCTTCTGGCTGTAATAGAGCACTGCACTGTGCATGAAGGCAGCCTAAATAAAAATGGCCGCCTTGCTTTTGCATAGAGGGGCCATGCAGGCCAAACACAAGTTTGGTTCAAACTTCATTGGAAACATTGCCCCGTTAGAATCATACTGACACCATTTTTAACGTGCACTTCACTAGAATAAGCTATATAATTTGGAAAAGGGAAATGGTCATGCGACCCACTAGCTCATTTCCCAAAACAGCATCTATGATGTCATATGTGCCCAGCTGTGCGATTGGCTGAGGCCGGCAAAAGCAAACGCAAATGGGGCAGGGCTTATGAACTTTCTGAACGAGCTACTTGCGTTTAAATGCATTGCATATTCATTTTACAGCAGTAAAAATGGTTCGGTAAACAATGAAAGTTAGGAAAATACGCGTGAACATACAAGTACCGATGCGCACTGCTGTTGGTACTGCGTGCACTGTGGTTGTTTTAGCTGGACAGCACTCCACCGCGTTGGAGTTGCCTTGTACGGCACTGGCCTATTGGTGTAAGTGATGCTGTTTTACGTGACCCTGTTTTTCGAGGATACTTCTTGTTTTTCAAAACGAGTACTTTCTACAGTAACAAAAACAAGCGAGGTGCAGGCACGGTCAAAAGCAAAGCAACGGCAGACAACGGTCCGTGGATGAGTATGGCAGCTCCACCTCGGATGACTGACGGCTAGCAGGGCTGGAGACCTGAGTGTCGCAGTAAAAGTTTGTTTGATTACACGCACTTATGGATTCATTGCTGACGTCCCAAAAACACACGATATGGTACGAGAATCAAACTTTTAATCTAAATTGATTGATTTTTCAGCGAATGCAGCTTCATTTCCTTCCGGAAAAGCGCTGTGGGCGTTATAAAACATGAAATATTTCAAATAAAACAAACTTCATTGTTTGAATGACCCCTTTAATGCACTGTATCCTATTTTTTGGTTCCTGTAGTGATGTCACCGTGAAGGAACAACAGCAGATAAAGTTAATGTCAGCGCTTTACATTGCATTTTTCTGGGGCTGATGGAAACAAGTTTATAACTCTACCAAGGACTTTATCCGAAGCATTTCTAACCTTTCGGAAGCTACTTGGTTCCTTCATTAGGGATGTCTATGTTTGACCAAGAGCAATAGTTTACGTATAGCAATTTTTTGCTGCAGCGGATCAGAGGCTAGGGCACAAATAGGGGGTAGGGCAGCTACATATCTGTTCATCTTTCCCCAGCTTGCTTGGGTGTGCACTGATTGGGGGACTGCCAAAAAATTTCCCTCCTTCAATCCGCCGGTCAGCAATCCCAAATATGCCTCCCTTATATTCTCTCCCCTCACCTAATGACTCACCTGCATCTGCCTACTTTGTGTTGAAGGGGCGAGCGAAATGATACCATGAATTCTCGTATACGGAGGTCTTCCCATTGCCCCCATATTTGTTTGCCTGTGTCATCAAACTCCTAATGTCTGGTGCCACGACCAAAAGAGCAACCGCCAAAAGAATAAGCACAAGTCACCTACAAGTTTTCTTGTGCACAATGCCCCACCCCTTACATTGGCGACCCCTGGAGCTTGCCAGAAAGACTCCAACAGCACCAACACAAGGCCAGAAAAAAATAAAAGCAAGGCTTCGTCTTTCTGTAAGAGCTGACAGTTAATCAGCATTTAGTGCCCCTTTAAGTCATTATTAGGTCATTAACGGCGCAAAACTCCTCCCTTTTATGACGTGCCTGCTGGGTACGGTGTTCAGGTCGACAACCGGGTGGAGGCATAGGCAAAAGTGGTCACTGGCACCCATTCATTCTTGGCGGGCGTAATGGCAATCTGCAGTACTCGGAACCGCTATGGAAATACAGAACAAAAGCGACGAGCTGTGCGCTGGTCTTTTTTGCCTTGCATGCGTAATCATGAGAGCGGCAAATAAATTTCGCAGTTCAATATCGCGTAGTACGGACGCGCTAGAAGAATTCTGCCAAATTAAACGGCGTAGAAACACGATTGCGTCTAACTTATCAATACAAACATGCCTGGTTACTGTAGCCACAAAAAGTTATTTAATGAATTTTAGTTAATTAAGCCATCTACCCATCTAGCCATATTTACCCCCTAACTTTGTGTCCCCCTGAGCGCACAACCTCACTGTAGATGTGGTCTTCACGTAAATCTAAGCGCCTAATTTTGAAAAAACCTGTCGACTTAACTTTGATCACCCCGTATATGTGCGAATCGGTAGTACCATAGGTGGAAGCACATATTCCATGAACAGCAGTATTAATGGCCTCTGCAGGATTTCTCAAAGCAGCAAGTAGTTATAC
The DNA here is from genome assembly GCF_048455015.1 of Haemaphysalis longicornis. Taxonomy (NCBI): domain Eukaryota; kingdom Metazoa; phylum Arthropoda; class Arachnida; order Ixodida; family Ixodidae; genus Haemaphysalis; species Haemaphysalis longicornis. The sequence continues at coordinate 4,146,773 of NW_027526233.1, read as the reverse complement.
CCAGCTAGTAATAAAACGTTGGTGGTCGTTACCCACTGCATAGATTCAAATGGACCATATGTAATGCCCTTGTAATGGCCCACGGCGACATAACTGGGACGCCTCTATCGATAAAAAGTAAACCGATCAAACCATCGAAGCAAAGGCCCTCGGCGGAATGACTCGCGGGTAGTGGGCATTTTAATGGCGGCGAGAAGCAGCCAGATATAAAGAGGGAAGTCTGCCGTCACCTCGCTCCTCCCGCCGGAAAATAAAGATCACAAATAAACTCAGAGCATTCAAAACAATCATCTTTTACACGGGTAGACCGTACGGACATTGGCGTCCCCTCACATCATTTTCTCCCGCACCCTCCGTCTTCGGTGACGCATCGCTGCTCCTCAGGTTACCGACTGACACCGACCCAGCGAAATACATAAAACCCACTGCAGCAGATCCATCCCGGTGGGGACCACCGTACGCTCTGCTGGAGGGTCAGAGACAGGGCCCGATTGGCCCATAGGTTCTAAACCGGAACTCCCCCGCATGAGGGAATGCTGCCGCTTCAGCTGGAGTTACGCGCAGAATGAGTGCAAGGGAACACTTGGGGAGAAACCATCGCGCTGCCTCTCGTGGTCAGATGTCGCTTTGGTTTGCTTAGACCAGACAGGCTGAAGAAAGTGAGAGTCAACGGAGTGTTGGGATCGACTTTTCAAATTGATATTTTTTTTCATCTGATGATAATCTACTTCAGCACAATGGACGAGAAACGCAATTGTTTTGTCCAGTCAAACAAAATATTTTTATTCGTGAATAAGAAGAGACCCAAGAGCATCATGAGGATTTCTACGTGTCCATTCGTCCTAACACGAAAGGTAATTAAACGGTAGAGAAGGCCGGTTCGAATATTTTCAAAAGGAATGCCACGTTCTACCCATTGCAAAGTGTAGACTTATAAGTACGGTTAACTGCTGCCGAATGTACCTGAAAACAGCTTTTACCCAACCGCACTTGCTCCAGCGCAACATTCGTAATTGGCGACAAAAGATTATGTACAGTTTGGCACAGTAGGCGGAAAGCGATACACAGGCGTAAAATCGTATAGACATTCGATAACACATCCAAACAGGACAAATTAACGTAGATATTTCCGAACTCCTCTCACTTCTCAGGGGTATTGCTTTTTATTTACTGCACGAAACACTACATTAACTGTACAGACAGACCCGCTAATAATCTAAAAAGAGTAGCAGGTAGCACCACAGCGACGAAAGGGTGATCTTATACAATTCTCAATTGCATCAAATTCCACCAGGTGGAGGAACACGATGGCGCTGGAAAAAAATTGAGGGGTAGAAGGAGGTTGTCCAGGAGTATTTACCCGCTCCTTCCCTCTGTACCTCAAGCGCGTGACTAGTTTTCTTTGTTTTCTTTTAATCCGCCTTTTACCAAATATGACCTTAGCCATTTTGTAGAAAGCAGAAACTAAGTATTTTCCACAATAGCCTTCAGCTGCGAAAGCAGTTTTATACGCATTCAAACTGAGCGGGATACGGCGTGCTGTTTCCAAACTTCTGCAATAGATTAAAATTGCGCAGCCGGGGCACAAGAAGTGACATCTATAGCTCTCAGGTCTCCCGTGAGAGTGATATCATAAGAGCTTTTCTGTGTTAGTGTCCCGACACGCAATGGTCCATTGCCCTCCCTTTTACGATGGTGTTGCGCCGCAAGAGTCAACAAAGCAGTTGTGCCAATATGAACGGGAACGCCTTCCCCACAAGCCGGGCAGCTCAATAATGAGAAGCCATTGAAACCACATCACCAACTTGCTAGCAAGCATCGTGTGTAGGCCGCTACAACCCAGCGTGGGTGGCAAGGGATATTCACATGTTTTTTTCGCAACAAGGGCACTCGGGGACTCTTAAGCAGCTGATGAGCCAGATTAGGAAAAAATAACTCTAGCGTGTACTAATAGCTGTGGCTGTGGAGGTCCCAAATGGAGTGTAGTCGTAATTTGGGCAGGGTTGTGATGATACCCAGTTTTTCTTCAGAAACAGGGTATGTGAACAAATGCCTTGTTGTTTCGTAATTTCATGAGTGAAATTCCGGCGTAAGACGAGAAGTTCTAAGCCTTACGACCACACACAAAAGAGCCACCACCAGAAGCGAGCATAACTTGTTTACCACAAGGAAGGGTTCCTGATTAGCGCTGAATTCATTATCTTCAGGCCTACTGGTCCTGAAAAAGATACCACCTTGCAGGCTTTAGGTTTTCTATTTCACCTTTAATGGCTGTGGGTAGTGACTATTGTATTAAGACCTATTTCTGGCGAGTTACTGAAGAGAAAACGGCACCGCGAAAATTGGTTAGAAACCACCCACCAGATTTTCCGCTATGCCACACCCACTGGCACCATACCCACCCTTGTCTACAAAATGGCCATTACTATGAACGTCCGTGAAAAGCGTTTTTTAATATGCAGTGCCGACATGCAACCCGCACTAAGAATACGCCTCTGATTCAAAAACCACACATGTTATAATTAGAAGCATCAAGGTAACTGGGGGCAATAAATATTTCCATCAGCTTTTTCACAAAGCGCCTTCGGCTCATTTATTGCTTGCAAGTTGGAGCCCAATGTAAAGTATATTTTATCACAGTCATGTGAGCTAATTCTGCGAGGTTTGGTACAGACACGAGATATTAGATGATTCTTTCAGTGTCCGTTACCAGGCCGCTACGTAGATATTAACGTAGATATTTCCGAACTGTTTCATTTATACGTGTTGGTGTGGCTAAATCGCGTGTAAATTTATTTGTCCCTCTAAATTTATCTCCGACCTGTTCTTCGTAATAAACAAAAATATTTTAACCACGAATTTTTTTTCGTGTTTTAAACGTTAATATATCCTGTCTGAAACGCATTGACAATATCAGTACGGAGGATCGAAGTAACTGCCGTAAAATATTTTGCACTGGATTTTGCCTAAATGTACTTAAACTTACACCAGCCGATGTCGTCAGGGCAAAGTATTTTTATGCTTGACAAACCAATTGCTATTTTATGAACATGACATAAATTTCCTATTTCTTTTTCTTAAGAGGGTATGGAATGTTCGTACTAGAAAACAACCGCGCGTTTTTATTAGTTGCGAGCTCTATTGTGCCAGGCTGGGTAAGCTGGGGAAAAAATTTGCCGCAAAACTTAACTATCCCCGTACTCTAATTAGATTTCGAGAGTGCATAGCTCGAACGAATTGGAACGATGTCTTTAGGGAGAGCAGCTCTGATGCGGCATGCGACAAGTTTCTGGTAAAGTTCACCCATGCCTATAATGCTAGTTTTCTGTACAAAACGTATTCTCCACCAAAATGTGCCCGTAAACCCTGGATAGCTCACGACCTGATAAGACTGATAATAAACGAGATAAACTTTATAAAAACGTTTTGAGAACTAGGAATGCTGACATCATTAAAGCTTTTAAAACTCTCCGTAATTACGTTACTAAAGAGCTCCGCGTTGCGAAAAACCGCTATCATTTTAATCTTTTTAGTTCGTGTAACAGACGTCCTCAAGACATTTGGAAAAAAATAAATACAATGCTTGGAAATCCCTCGGAGCCCCTTAAAAAACTTATAAACGATGATGAGATACTAGAAAAAGAAGCCTTAGCCAATGCCTTCAACGATTTCTTTCTTTCCGTTCCAACTGTTTCAATGAATACTGAAAGTTTAAGATACCTGAATTGTTCTATGGACAACACTATTTTTTTTGATCCCGTTGCTGAGAATGAAGTCATCGGTGCGCTTATGTATCTAAGCAACAGCAATTCCTCCGACGTGGACGGTTTCCATGTAAAGCCCGTAAAGTTTGTCATTGATTTATTAGCGAACTGTCTAACACACCTTTTTAACGTATGTTTTTCAACTGGAGTTTTTCCACGCAAAATGCAGTCCGCTAAAGTTGTAGTACTATTTAAAACGGGAGATCGCAATAATTTCTCAAACCACCGGCCTATTACCATTTTGCTTGTTTCTTCTAAAAGTATTGAAAAAAATTGTCTGAAGCGTTATCATCATTTTCTGATCGCTATAATATCATTTCCCCCGCTCAATACGGTTTCAAAAAGAATAAATCAACTGAGTTGGCATTGCTTGATCAAAAAGAGTTTATCCTGGACAATGTTGACAACAACAATGTCGGTCTAGGTATTTTCCTTGACTTCACAAAAGGATTCGATTACGTAAATCACGATATTCTTCTTCATAAGCTACATCGATATGGATTTCGCGGAAAAGTTCATTCTCTAATATCATCTTATCTATGCCATCGATCGCAGCTCGTTGAAATTGGAGAATACTTTTCAACAACTAAACCAGTTAAGTGTGGCGTGCCACAGGGTAGCATTCTATGTCCGCTTTTTTTCATCTTGTCCATTAACGAGATTGTTAACATCGATGAAACAGTTAAATACATAATATGTGCCGATGATACAAGTTTATTTTTTGCCGGTTGCTCAGGTATCAATTTCGCAAATCGCGCAAATGACACTCTTGCATGTATTAGCAGCTGGGCATCCAACAATAATTTAAAACGGAATGCTAGCAAAACAAAAGCAGTACTTTTTCATCCACGTCGTAAAATCAGTGCAGTTGAACCTATTGTAATCAATCATACTCCAGTTGAATTCTTTCAATGTTTCAAAACATTAGGTGTATATTTTGAAGAAACTATGTCACGGAATAAATACACTGACTATTTAATCCAGAAAATATCCCAGGCCACTGGTCTTATGCGCCGTTATTGTTGTTCTTTTCCAGTCTCAGTTAACATTCTACTTTATAACTCTATTTTCAGCTCTATGCTTAACTACGGCGTACTCATTTGGACTACCACAACTCAGGAAAATATAGGAAAAATAACAGTTTTACAAAAACGAGCTATTCGCTAAGTCAGCAAGGTTCCGTATCTTTCTTCTACACGAGGTATATTTAAAAAGTAAAATGTTATTCGCATGGATTCAGGTTAAAATTTAAACTTTGCCGATGTTACAAGCAGTAGTAAATAACGGTTCAATAATTAATCTAGCCAGTCTAGAAAAGCTCTCTCCGATATATGCTACCCGCAATCCTGAAACTTGGAAAGTAAAAAAATGCCGAACTAATTACGGAGAACAAATGTTGCGACACAGATTGCCGCATGTACTCAATAATTATCAAGACATTTCTATCATTTTCTTTAACCATCTACGCAGCATCTTTGCACTTAACTAATGATGTTATAAGTGTAAATATCGTCCTTTTTCTCGCCATTGTATTCGTAAGCTTCCTACTTTTCTAAACCCTGCTGAGTATGTATTTTGAGTGCTGTTTTTAGTGAATGCATACATTGTATATACGTTGCGTTTTTTGTATCTGTTGATTTTTGTTAATATTGGCCAATGCCGCTTGCCATTTGTGTGCAGCGGTGGGCTGGGGCTAGTCAAGCTGTTTTTACGGCTTTTTTCCCGGCTCCCTTTGCACGAAAGTGATTTGTTTGTTGTTTTTTCGCGCAAGAATAAACAAATCAAACCAAATCAATTCAAATCAAATATGGAGAAATAAATAAAAATACACACTACGGAGAATGCTTATTTCACGTGAGGTAACTTTTAGAACAAGAAGTAAGTTGAAACTCATCTCTGGCGTTTGTCAAAGAAAGAAGTGTAGGCTACTAAAGGTTAGTGCCTGACATTTATTTTGAAAAGTGCGATACCATCTCCTTTCAATCTCATCTGCGTAAAGTGGTCACGTATGACTGCTTTTCCCAAGCAATTAGGTTTTTTTTGGTGTCACCCGACCTCGCCGACGACAGAAAGAAGTGAACGTTGAGTTATGCAACTGGTGTGAAGCGAACTGCTTTCCGCACCTAGCGTTCACAGACTAACAGCTGCTGAAGTCCAATGTTATCTCCAATACGTGGAGAGAATGTTTACCGTCGCGGAAGCGTGCCGAAACATTCCAGGCGATCGGAGAACCCTCCCTAGCAATGTCTGCCTTGGTAACTCTGAGGAAAGACCTGGGTGCGCATAGTTATCTCTGTGCAACTGGGAAGGCTCTGTTTTCCCCAGGGCCATCAATTTTCACGGAGAAACGCTTCGGAGATTGCTCTCGACTGTCTGTCTCGCCAAATGGTCGTCCTCCGCAGGGGACCATGAAAATGGCGGTAATAAAGAAGTCCTGTCGCGATGGCCTGCTCCAAACCCAAAGCATCAGGGGAGTGAACAGGGAGCGGGAAGATTGCACAGCCATTGGCCAAATAGCGCTCCCTAAATGCAAACACAGGAATTGCTTCTGGGCGCATCCACACATGCTTGCCCGAATCTACGGATGCGAAGAAAGATGTTTGTATTGTGTAGAAGGAAGATGATTCGAAAACAGCGCACTAGCTAAGATTGTCTTTGCAGAAGGCGATATGTTCTGATATAAACGTTTTGAAGATCACGTTTGCAGCTCCTCTCACCTTCGCATTTACGCTGCTCAGGTTTAGTAAAAAAATCTGTATTTGCGGAGAATACTACTTTATAAAAACTAAAAGACAACATAGAAATTTGTGCTGGTGTTGCGCACATATAACGCCGTAACACTGGTGTGCCGCATGGCAGAAAAAACCGCTCTTCGATATTTAGGTGCGTGTTTATATTGATGTGCTGAGTGATCCTTTAGGTTTTTTGCATGATAACTCCGCACTGGTAGTGCAGATTTGTTGTCTACCTATATTTTTGGTACACAGGTGGCGTCCTGTTCATTCCCTCTTAATGTTCTTCACTCAAACTCAGCAGAAAGCTTCCAGTATATCCAAACCTCTGATAATCACCGACGATTCCAGCATGTTCTTTAAAATTGTTTGAGATATTGTTAAGCTCCCTTAAACTTACGCCAAACGTTCCGCGTACAGTTCCCCATCCATATTTTAAAGGTCTTCTCAGGAAGCACTGAAAAGGCAATGTCACGCGCAAGTATCAGCTGGCTCAAATTTTATCAATTTGCTTGTATGCTTCTCTTTTCCGAAGAAGTTTCCCAAGTGTCGCGCATTGAATTGCTATGCAGTTCTTCTGTGATAATCCGTCACTTTATCTGACGCCGTATCTAATTAAAAAAATTGCATTCTTTTTTGTAGTTCCATCTGCCCCATGAAATCTCTTGTCATTTTTTCTGGAAACCCTGTGCACGCCCCTTTGTGTCTGCCCTCTTTAGTCATGAATCACAGCTCAGGAATTCACCGAGTAAAATATTAATTGAAAAAAATATCAATACCCCTAAAGAGGGAACTATAATTCCCAAATTTCTCCATTACAAGGTAAAGCAGAAATCTTACGAAGTGATTAAACTTCTAGTCAGGAGTGATTTGGCTCATTTTGAAGTGGAAAACAATGCAAAAAGGAGGACTAACAGTCTTGTGGATACACAAACAGCTCCTCTCTGTGTACGCCCTTCACTGTTAGTCCTCAGTTTTTGAGGTATTTTCTTGGTAAATATGAACTACTATTGTTGAGCCTCACTAAAATGTAGCCTCTTACTTTGGTTGTTCAGATGCTAGGCTGTTGCTTGTGCTGTTGGGCAGTGGCTTCGTAAAACAAACTTCAATAAAACAGACATCAGATTTACACGTAAGTACGTTTTAAGCTTATTAGTCCCACCTTTTCAGCAAACTGTTTTTATGTTGTTATTTTCACGCGAGTAATACGTCGTGGGGTTTCCAAAAGTGTATCTCGTTATTTAGGGCAAAAACTGCTTTTATGCCGCTTCAAGCAATACCTACAAAAAACATTTCCAACGCAATAAAGTAGGGAAAGTTTTTGTTTTTCGTTCTTTTAACGTGTTCTTTTCTGAGGGGCTCCCTCGCGTACCGCGCTCTTGTCGGATTGTTAGAGGCACGTGCCCACCGGCCTTTTGCGTTCATGGAGGCTCCTCCCTCCGGCGCGGTATCTCGGGCTCGTATCTAAGCACGTGCCTGCTCCATCCGCACATCTCTGGGAGACGTTTGCCCTCACTAATACTACAGCAAGCACGCGACGAGCTTTCCTGGCCCGAAGGGTGCGGGAAAGACGGGCCTGTCATGAAGGCTCACGCTTCAAACACGGTGGTGGAAAAAGTGGTGCACGTGCAAGTGGGCCATGCATTTTCTCCTGTGGAAGGAACGGGCACAGCTGGGTGACGCAGCAAGAGGGCGCCTACCCTAACCGCTTTGCTGACCAATGTGTGCGCCGCCTTCACGCTTTTTAGTGCATTTTCGGTAGAGCAAATATAATTACTACCTTCCTCCGTGCCCGGGCGAGCCTTCGCTCGATCTCCCTACTTTGTCCCCGTTTTTCCTTCGATGCGTAGAATGTTCGGTGGCAGTTACACAATAGTGCGTTTCCGTGTTTCCTGCTTACAAACTCCAGCAGCATAGCAATGGTCCTTTGGAACAAATACGATAAGATTTGAAGCATGCCGGACATGTACACACCTACAGAATCACCCTTTGGCTTCTTTTTTTATCTTTATTGTTGTTGCTGTTAAATAGGCTCTGGTTAAAGGTTGCCGTTTTCTGAATTTGCGCATACAAAGTTTGCAGTCGCTTTTCACACAACACTTCCTACTAAATCACACTCGTAATGGTAACTTGTACCATATCAACAACCTAATGTGGCCCCAGGCCTCTTGCATTAAAGTGATCTCAAAGCGTACAGTAATACTAGAGGTTCTTGAGTAGCGGTGTAGATTCTCATAGAATAGCCTATCGGTTCTCCAGCGGTTCTCACCCGCCACTTCAGGAAGCCAACCCGCAGGGGAGTCAATAGCAACACTGTGCGCTGCAAGCGAACCACCAGGGGCTTGAAGCGTTGCCAGTAGTGCGGGTCCCGTTGGGCCAATGGCAAGTTCGGTGCCACTCGCAAGGCCAGCAACTGCAGACCCACCGGTCGACGCGACACTGGCTCAGGGAACACCCGGCGTTGGCACACCTGGGTCGACACCTGTGCCCACGTGGAGCATGAGACTGCGGAGACCGCCAGACCATTACTTGCCGGGTTGACGGGCGTCTCTTTTTGTGTTTGTGTTGGAAAAACTGTGGGGTAAGGAATGCGACAAGTACGTGGTGCCCCCCGACCCTAAACAATAAACACCCACGAAGCAGATCAGGTCGCGTTTCGTCACCGTCACCACCAGCCGGCTGCGGGTGGTCACTCGGCTGGAGGATTACGCGACCCTCCCACTTTCACGAATGCGGGGCAAATCGTGAGACGGACCCAAGGTTTAGAGAAGAGAGACTGTAGGAGACGAACTATAGGCGAAGTGCGAAAATTGTCGGATTGACAAGTCTCGGGGCACTTCCAGAATTTGTCTAAATATTGGCATGCCCTGTAAATCTATCGCAAGGCCAAATTTTTCACTCCAAGAAATGGAAAGGAACTCATGAAGAAGTAATATCAGGGCTGTTGCTTCATCCATTAAGCACTTCAAACATTTTGGGGCAATCGATTATGTAGAACACATTTTTACCATCTTTTATCTTTTAGAAAGTTGATCTTGTATCTACATTTAGATTAAGCGCCTCACAACAGCATCTAGAAACACGTAATAAAGTACTCAGAACATTTGTGCGTAGTGACAATGTTTGTAAAATATATAGTGCTGAAGAATTGATGATAATATTTCAAAATAATACAAACCTCTCAATGATAAGCAAGCTCATTTATATACAGGCCACGGATACAGCGAAGCGAGACTTTTCCAGGAATCAGAGTAATGTCATTGTTATCCTGCATCCATCAATGTTTTTGCGCATACTGACACCTTTTGCAGCATACCCAGAAAGATACCAAGAAATCCCTGAGCTTTAAATAAATTTCTCTGCTTTCAAAGGGGTACCGTCACAATGCCTCAATGAACCGTTTATCAAATCGTTATTTTTCGTGTCCACAGTTAGAAATTGCTAGAAAACACCGAGGGCACGCAGGCACGCCCAAGTGAGCGCACGCCTCTCGCCGATAACCTAGCAGTTAACAAAAATAAAATTCCGAGCGCTCGCGTGTGCGCGCTTCGCAGCGACCACCCATCGTCTGTGCCGCACGTCTGTAAAGCCGAGCATACCCGCTTAGGAAGATTGGCCGGGGCTGCGGCGACCACCCGGCAGTTAGGAAACCAAGACAATGCCGAGCGCTCGTGTGTGCGCAACTTGCGCCAACGGCCCAGCAACCTCGGCGCACGTGCGTCAAGTCAAGGGATATTGGCCAGGCTTGGCCAGAAAAAAAAATCCAGCGTTCGCACTAATCGCGGCAACACTTACTTGGAACGAGAAACACACGTCATAGCGTCCGCCCCCCCAAGCTGATGTCCAATGATGATCACTTCCGCAAAAATGTAGGAAGCTCACACACAGAACACAAATAAGCCGAAATGAGAGTAAATGGCTTGTTGCATAACTCAGTACCAATTCAGAGTTTTCAAAAACTCCTTCCACTGGGAGTTTCGCCTTACTCCCATTATTTCCGCAGTTTTTTCAGTAGCATTTGGGAGTTTCATTTTATTGCCACTACAACAGGAGTTTTCAGGGGTACCATTGGGAGTGTTTGTTTTCTCCAACTGGGAGTTTTCAGGGGGTGCGTTGGGAGCAGTGTTGAACTGCATTCGAGGTATATTTTTTTGTTTTTGTGCGCTTGATGAATTTATTACTGTATTTGGAATTTATTACTGTATTTGGGAGTTCTTAGTGAGCGCACCGGCCGCATTTTCATTTTTAGCTTAGGATTTCGTAATTTCTAGTATTTTTCCGCTTCAAATGTTCGATGGCGAAACGTGAACGGTTTGCTTTCTCCACAGGCAATTTATTGCATAAAAACTACATAAATACGATATACGTGTGAACACATTAATCACAAAATAAAAGCACTGAATCAACAAAACACCTACATCGAGAACACAAGGTTTGGAAAGAACGTTATCTACTACAACACTCCTCAACGAAAAAAATCTAAGCCATTTTCAAACAATCGTCAGCATGTCGTCGGTGCGCTGTTTGCTTGAACCTGCCTCCCAAACGCTGACGTTGCCTCGCCTCGTGGCACGTTCCCCAGGAAGCCACACCAGCACATGCATTAGGGGGTTAGCAAAACGCTTTAAATCTGCGCAACAAATACAGAAGAATGTTGGGCATCTGACCTGAAAAAAAAAAGAAACGGCATTGTAAAGACGCTGAACTTGCCACTCGTGTGTCGAACTTTCCGTAATGTCTGAATGTTTATTTAAAGCTACGCAAAATCGCACTTCCGTCCGAGACAACTGCGCTCACTAGTTTGTCAAAACGAAGTGCTGTGCTGTTCAAGAGGGAGCGCGATCCTTGTGGCGACCAACTTCTCAAAATGCTTCCTTTCCTTCTTCTCCTCGCGTGTAGCGTTCCGGGAGCGAGCTTCAGGTTTTACCACCCCCGCTGACCCTCTCTGCCGTCACCCAAAGTTAAGGAAAAATTTCGGTCGCTTTGACGTCTGCGCCTGCCCTCCCTCCCCCCTTTCCCCTTCCTCTTCAAAAAAATGAATAAAATAAGCAGTCGTCCTTCGATTCTCCCTCGAATGGCGTTTTCTGGTTATAGTTACACGCGCCTAGCGTACCGAGAGCTCTCAAGGGGCCCCGACCTTCTCTCTTTCCCGTGAAAGCAATTAATCACCGGCGGCACGCGGCAGTCACCCTCCTCGTAGCAGGCGTGGCTGGCACCACACGTACTTCTCAAGAAAAGCGGCCGCCCTGCGACGTTTGACCGGCCAAAGTCACCTTCGCCTGCCAATAAGCCACAGACACAGCCTAACAAAAACACCTAACAGCCGTTCAGCGTTCGCACAGTTCTCCCTCTGCTCGCGAGTGTAAATGAGTGAGTGTTCTGCTCGAGACCCGCGCAAATACGCATTGCTTTCACACCGTTCGGCCTCCCCAATGACGTTCCGGGCATGGCGCCGTCTTTCACGCACAACGCTCACCTCCAGTGGTGGAGAATCGGCCGTGCAGGGACGCCGGAAACACGCTGAGTTTATTTGACACTAGAAAGGGCACAAGTCTCCCAAAATGTTGGGTACACTAAAAAATGTGAAAATGTTGCCTTCAACCATCTCGCAGAGACACAACCGCGTTGTTTTTGACGAGCCACTCTCAGCGATCACTGCATTCAGGCCTGGCGTAGGCTCGCTGGCGTATTCCGTCTGCTCGAAGGTCGGTGACACGGAGGCGGCGTTGCACTGTCTGTCGCACGTCAGTGTAGGCTGGTTCCACAATGTTCGCGACGAGCTTCGATTGTCGGGAAGCCCTTCACATCCACTCGGGAGGCCGCAAGTTCACATCGACCATAAATTTTCGGGAACGGTGGAGCTCACACGACACACGACACCAACTGGCAGCCACTTTGTAAAGAGGCGTAGAGGAGGAATGGGTGAAGGAGGAGGAGAAAGAAGTGGAAGAAGAGTGGGAGTTTTTAGCCTTCTTTATCAAAAAGAATGGTGATTACTGCATTAGTTCCCCCTCGGTGTGCTTGCTTGATTGTGAAGTTGATTACCTTGACCGCACATGAGCTACAACTTTCAGTGTAAGCAAGAGTGTTGTGCGCATGGCCATGTCACGGTGTGTTTGTACGCAGGCTTCTTTATATGTTCTTCCATTTTCTAATAAAGCTTCAGTTGTTAGAAAGGGCTCGTGTTGTGTCCTACCCTTTGTCCTGTCTACGTTTGCGCTGCTCCCTCAGAATGAGTTTTTAATACTCCCATTAGGGCAAACGCAGTATTCAGTGAGATACTGCGTTTTGTGAAGAGGTACAATCGTGGTAAATGCGCCTATTTACGACGGCTTGTGGCCCCCGGGGTAAACTGGCAGTTTTTCCACCATCATAATACCACACGTGGGAGCAGGTCGGCTGCCGTGAGGAGTTTAAAAGACGTTTTCCAGCCAAAAACTCCCATTCAGGCTAACTTGTGTTTTGTGTGCATCCAAATAGCAACAATGATAGCGAAGAAGCATATCGGGCTGCAATCGTAAACTTTAGCCGTCGTGATGGCCGTGAAGGTTGCGTACAGCCTAAAAGCGTGAGGGTTAAGGCTAGTTGGTAAGGCATGAGCTTCACAGCGTGAACACAGACCGGGGACCACAACAAGAGGGACTACCAACAAGCGCCGGTGTGTAGACCCCTTCTTGTTGTCCATGGTCTGTTTTCGCGCTGTGAAGCTCATGCGTACAGCTTCGATACCTTCAAGTGTTACGCGTTAGTGTGAGCTTCCTTCATTTCGGCCTTTTTATTTGAGTTATTAAAAAAACTACAAATAGTTGGGCCGAGTTACGTGCCTAAGTGAAAGGCTTTTTTATGGCGCCCATAAACTATGTTTTGGATACACAGCTTGATATTACACTTAAGTCTGGTGTCATAGAGGTGTGGGGTTTATAATATTCATGTTTTATTCCTGGTATATTGCGACATACTTTTGATAACTTTTCGTGTGCAAATGTGTTATCGTTAATATTGGCTTGCAGAATTCTTTTTCGTAAACTCGTTCACTATACTCTTGTAGGTCTTGAGTGAGTTGTTGGTTTCCTGGGTTTTTATTACAATTTAATAGAAAACTGCGTTCTTTTTGGAACAGTGATGCATTACATGGTATGGCAAGCGCAATTGGTACTCCTATGTATGAGATACCTCATTTCAAGTGATCAGGCCGCATATTTTATGCTCACTGTTGTATATTCCCTAAGTCAGTGCCGTGGTGGATGTACAAGTATGTAGAAGTTGGCAACGCCATTGCGCCCGCCGCCATCTTTATTACCCATGGTTTTGAGTAAGGGTAATTATGTTAAAATTCCACTTAGAGCCTAGTGTTATCATTTTGTGATTTGTTCGTTCTACGCTGGTCACTTCCCGCTCAGATTGAAACAGACACTCCTCCATATCTTAAATATACTCAGTAATACCATCCAAAAAAATGTCTTTATTATTTCGAAAAGCGGTGTTTAGTCCTAATGGTTGGTTTCGTATGTATTTATTGCAAGTATCTTGTTTCTTTTACGTGCACCTAAAACCCATACAGGATTCGGCTGTTGAAGCCAAAGGCGCCAAGTGGCACTCTCGGTGCCTCAGACCAATGTATATATAGAACTGTGCTCCGATATGTTGGGAACTCCCAGGGACTACACTGGTGCTGTCATCTCTCATCTTTATTTGTTGGTATAACCGCGGGCCATATGTCAAGACTGTGTAAAAATGGTGCTCGTCCTTTTCTCCTCATATTAATGCATCCGCCAGCTTGGCATATATGACCTCGGTTGATATCGACATGGAAGCAGAAATATTGGAAAAGTGAAGTCCCATAGACAGCTTCATAACGTGTATGGGAGCACGGTTTTATATAAGTAGCACTTGTGAAGGCACCTGGAATGGTGCAGCGGATATATCTAGAATAATGTTTTGTGGATCAGTGCTCTAGTAATCGAAACCACGTAATTGAAACTACCGCTTTATTTGGAACATTGATCCGTATACGTTTGTGTGGAACGCCAATAGACATACTTTAGTTGCAAAAATATGTGGTGCATTGCTCCACTTACTTTTAGGGGGTATGTGAACATTATTTCAAATATAAAACGAACTTACTTGCAAAAAAGTTCCTGTTACGAAGGGGGCCGTATGTGGACTCAGATTAAGAATGCTCTTTTTGTGATGGATGATATCGTGTTTTGTGCATAGCAGTTTCAGTGTTTCAGTTTCAGTTTCAACTTTACTATCTCAACTACTATACAACTAACTCTGCCTGCTGTGTATACAAATGCAATACAATAACAGCTCTGTCTTTGTCGTTTGCAGTTTCTCTTACCTTAGGCAGCTTTCCGAGGTTTTCTCGACTCTTGGCTCTATTTTGCATTGGCGCGCGGCCCAACAAAAAGGCATTCAAATGCGTCTTGGCTCTTTTTTATATACAGTGATTTCGCTGCCCCAGAAGCACTGTTATGGACGTGCAGCTAAATATGGGCACAGTAACAAAACCTTTTGCTGGATAAAATACGTCTTGTTAAAGCAAATGTACCTTTACATAGAAAGAAAGGAAATAAATTGAATATGCGACTGAAGAAACTCAGAAAGGGACCAGGACACAACAGAAAATAACGTAACAGCTAGTTGAAACTAAGCCGGCAGTTGCACTTACTATAACTCCTTCACTGAGTTCAGATAATACACGGCTGGTGTTTGTAGCAATTTTTCAACAGTGATTCCTGCATCCATATAAAACAGCATATTCGCAGTCGGACCTTATCGGTGATGTCACGCCATAATAACGCGTTTTCGAGGAAATGGCTGCATACCTTTTCACACTCGCTTACCAGCAAACCACAGCCCCCAGTGCAAGGGTAAGCAACTTGAATGCCAGGCAAATGCGACCAACGATTGCGACCAGCAACGGGAGCGAGATTGTGAAATTTTGATATGTTTACTGAAATGAAGAACATATAAAGGCACACAGCCGTATGAGGTTGGAGACGGATAACACAACCCTTTTCAAATGAAGTATGAGAGAAACAAGTGCTCTTTGAAGTAAATAGACGATGAAGTGAAGTTGAAGTTCATTTCACCACAACGATGCACTGTGGTATACACAAAATAGAAAGAATTGTGGCACGGAACGTGGGGAAAAAGCTGCGCTATAGCAGCTTGACAAGCCCCGCCTCCTTCTTGTACATATTTTCTTCGTGCCAATCCACTGCATAATCATATAATAAAATGTCAATTGCTACTTACACTGTTCAACAATATCTGACCTGAGTGTGGTTGGACTAACACAAGATTAATATGGGTCTTTCAGTTTGCATACAATTAGTGACATACGGCCAAATGGTTAACAGACAATGAAAAAATAGCAGCATCTCCACTCCGTGGACGATGGCGAGGGTGCGGAGTACGCGGACTCGAAGTGACATCCAAGTTGCGCCCCGAGTGACATCCGATTTGCGCCCCGACAGTCATTCGCTGTGAGGCGTGAGTTGCACCTTGATTATTCCCTGAAGGCAACTGCAACTCACGGCTCACATTTAATTTCGCTTCATTTTCACTTGATGGTGGTGTGCGCATGGATGGACGCGGACGGACACTGGGAGGTCCTAAGGTACTCCGCACCGTTACAGGAAAGGGAGAAGCCGTTTGACGCTCGGGTACTAATTCACGGTCGTAGCATAATGGGTAAGACGACTGACACTAACTCTGCCTGGTTTACCAGAAAGAGGCTCGAATTGTGTCGGTGCCTGTGGGATTTTTTTGCTCACGAGCCTTTTCTGTTCGAGGCGGCACCCCCATCTGCTAAGCGTCATGAGGAGTCCGCCAGCCATCGGGAGAGCACGACGCGGCGGCCGTCTTGGGCCGTCCCGTACGCCTTCGCGGGGCCCCCCGTAGTTGTGTGCTTGTGCCATGGACGTCGTGGAGGTCGAGGGTGAGTCCATTCCACCCGAGAACTTTAGTAGAGAAGCGGGCTGGATAACTAGCCATCGCAGGAAGGGGGTGAAAGCCCTAGAAAAGCTAAGCCAATCGCTTGAACAAGACGACGCCGGCCTCCCCAAGAGCGCCGGGGTCAAAGGTCAAATGACAATAGCGCAACACCAGCGCGGCCGCTCCTCCTCGTCGCGGCGCAGGCAACAGGGGGCGCCACGGGTCCCAGACCTCCCCAAGGAGGACGTAAAAATTGTTTTGAGACCACGTGACGGTCTCGACTTGGCGCGCTGCAGCCAGGCGCTGGTGAAGGACGGCGTTCTCCGCGCCGCGAATTTCAAAGCCGAAGAGATGGACGAAGATACGCTTCGCGTTAATACCCTCCGAAACATTGTGGTAGTGAGCACGCCCAGCTTGCAGAGAGCCGCCACGTACGGCAAGACCGAGTCGCTCACGATAGGAGGCAAAACCTACGGAGTGGTTGCATCTGTTACGCCGCCGGAGGATTGCGCAAAGGGCGTAATCTACAACATTCCGGCCACGGACAGCGAGGAGGACATCTCGAAAAGCCTAGTCAATCGCCGAAACCCGACTGTGCTCCAAGCGAGACGCCTGGGGAAATCGAATGCGGCCATCATCGTCTTCGAGGGGGTACAAGTCCCCTACTTTGTTTACTATCGAGGGGCGGAATACCGCTGTTACCTTCATAGGAAAAAAACGAAGTGTGAGAGAGGTGCGGACGCCTCGGTCACAGAGTCGACGTGTGCCCAGTGACGATGGCTACCGTGTCGGCAAAGAAAGTGTGTGGGACATGCGGTGCCTCGGAGGCGCAGGATAATCACTTGTGCGAACCAAAGTGTGCCTTGTGCGGAAAGGGACACAAGACAGCGGACAAAAAGTGTCCTCAGTGGTACCAAGTTCCGTACCTACTTAAGAAGAGCAGGCAGGAGAGGCAACAGAAGAAACGCAGTGGAGGAAACACCTCCAACAACAACTAGGGGCGCCCAAGCACTCAAGGCCATGGAGGGATCCTCAAGAACTGCAGGGATCGTTCCGAGTCCTTTCCTCGTCTCCCGTCGCAAAATGACGTAAAGAACCAGCGCCAGGGCGGCCACGAGCCTCGGAGTGGGTCCCGTTCGAGCCACCGACGTTCCAAGAGTTCCACACACATCGTCTCGCACCGGCAACTCTAGCAGAAAATCCAAATCCAGGTCTGCCAGCAGACGCAGAGGAGGGCGACGGGCCTCCAGATCGCCGTCGAGACCGGGACGACAACAAAGCGCCTCCACCTCGAGAGGGGGACTGGGAAGAAAAGGCAGCAGCGAGGGGAAACCGGCGCTGCAAGACAAGGCACAGAACTCGAACAAGACCAGGGAAACGCTGACAGAGGCGGCATCCTCGGTCGAAACCAGGGTAAGCTTGGCGAGCGCGGTCTCCGGACCTAAGGGGCAGGGTAGAACCAGCTCGCAGGAAAACAAAGATAAATATGCACGAGCCGCAGCAGAGCAGTCCGAGTTAACCAAGGTTAGACAGATGCTAGAGATTCTCATTGCAGAGAATCGCTCCCTAAAGGAGAAAATAGCGAAGTTAGAATCCGCTGGAGAAAAGACCGCCGCGCCGAGCGCTGGGGGGGATTAGGCCTCCGCTAGCGAAAGCAAGGAGATGCTGGTGATGGCAGCCGATGATAAAGGTGAAGGGGTGGGGACGAAACCGAGTCTCCGCCTGCAGCCGACATCGGGGCCATCGGTTTCTCCCGTGACGACGGAGATAGAGGAAAAGCCGCCAGCGGTAGAGGCACCCGAATTCGAGAGAGACTTAGACCTGGAGATTGAGTCCCCTCCGCAAGAGCGAAGGGTAGGCCGCAGCACCGGCAGATCAGGAGTCAAGCGCAAGGCCAAGAAACAAAGGAGGATACAGGAAAACACAGAAATGAAATTTGAGGAATTCAGTAACGCTTTCGAGGCGAAAATGAACGCGAAACTCGAAGAGATAAGGGATATGTTCAACTCGTTTGCGGAAAACGTAACCAAGCAGCTTGACCCTTTCATTCAACATGAGAGTGTCCGCACTAGAAAGTGCACAGACCACAGCCAGACAGCAGCAGCAGGGTAGGGGAGTAGGTCCAATGAAATCCACAAAGCCGTACTCGAGACCGGCAGTAGAGGGTTTGAGATCTGCCTTGGTTGATACAACGGTAGCAAATCGAAACTCCACCGAATAATCATGGCTAGGGACGATCGCAAAAACAGCAACAGGTACCCCATTTGGCAGTGGAATTGTCGTGGGTATCGACGCAAGCGTGGTACCCTCCAACAATTCGTGGACTCTAAAAGCGCTGGGGGAGTGCCAGACGTCATTGCCCTACAGGAAACGGAAGGGCAGGCACAATTATCGGGATACGCATCTTATTTTGACGAGGAGCACTCGGACGACAAGCGGACCCCGGTCACGACACTGGTTAGGCGCAACGTTCCGGCGATGCGACGCGAAACGGGCATAGGGACCGTAGACCACGTACTCGTGGAGATTATCTCCGCTCAAAAACGAGGGCAGGGAAGTGTCTTCGTACTGAACGTCTACAGTAGTCCTCAGAAGAGACATAGATTCAAGAAACTTTTCCGCAAAGTCCTAGATATTGCGGGTAAGCAGCCGCTTGTAATAGTGGGAGATTTAATGCACCGCACCCGGCGTGGGGGTACAAGAAGGCTTTGATCAAAGGGAGAAATCTTTGGCTGGACTGTCAACAAGAGGCCCTCACTCTCGTGACAGATCCCGGGTGCCCCACGCTCACGGCAAACAGCGTGAGCGTAGACACCACTCCGGACCTTACATTTGTAAGGAATGTCGGGGAAGGCACCGTACGGTGGACGAACCTTAAAGGAGCCATGAAGAGAAAACACAAGTTTGGTTCATTCGAAAGATTGCCTCGTTAGAACCATAACGACACCACTTATAACGCAAACTTCGCTCAAATAAGCTACATAATTAGGAAAAAAGGAAATGACCATGCGACTCACCAGCTCATTTTCCGCAACAGAACCTGTGATGTCACTTGGGAATGCTCTGCGATTGGCGGAGGCCGGCAAAAGCAAACGCATGTTAGGCAGGGCTTACAGTTTGCATAGCGAGCTAAATGCCCGTGAAACATACTGCACATTCTTTTTATGACAAAGAACGGTGGAGTAAACGGTTGAAGGTCCGAACGAACACGCAAGCGTGTGCGCCAATGCGTACGAAACGAGGCGCCGGCCGAGCTCGACATCTCGCCGTCGCGCAGACGAATTTTCGGGTTCGAGGCTCTTCGGGGCCAACGAACCGTTCCAGCACGCACAGCCGCGACCTTGCTTCGTATCGTAATCCCTTCACAGGAGGTTGGCCGTCATATCGCCAACCAGCAAAGGTAAAAATAGAAACGAGGGGAGTAAGGAACAGCAAGAAGCGACGAGATAGTGCCAGTCGTCGTAGAAGTTTCGAATGGTGTTGGCTTGCTGCTGTCGTTACGAGCTCGTTTCCAGTTTACAACCACTGAAAACTTCAGTTTGTTCGAGTACTTTACAATGAAATTTCGTTGCTGTGTTTTGAAATCCCCATGTAGTACGGGCAAATCGTCGAGGGAGTGCGACATCCCCGCCGGTGAGGAGATCTCCATTCATGTGCTGCCCAACGACGAACCTAGGCGAAGCAAGTGGCTACGTTTTGTGAACTTTGCAAACGGAGGAGAAAGAGAGCTAAAGGAAGTACGAGTGTGCTCGCTTCATTTCCGAGGAAGTGATCACGGCAGGGACCCTTACGTTAGCTCACTCCTGGGACATGCTGGCGCTCGTCGCCGACTTCGTCAAATCGCTCTGACCTTGGGGAAACAAATGCCGTAAACACCGCACATTGACGCTCGAATCTTTCTGGTCGAAGCAGAGAGCTCGCGCGAACGGCTTTCCATACACGACACCGGCCAACTGGCATAAATGATACTGCTACTGAAATTGAACTATTATTAACCGTAATCAAAATACGGCACATACGTACCAGTCTATATTCGTCCGTCGCGACGGGGCTGACGAGGCAGCGGTGCCGACGGCTGGGCGTTCGTCTGTTGTGGCTATCGCGGAATGGTCGCTTTCCCGTCCACCGCGTATCCCACAACTCTTGCCGCTCGTGCACTTGGAAGCATTGAGCGTTTTAGTGGTGTGAGGTTGTTAAATGCAAGCCCGAGCTCCTCGGCGAGAGTTTTGTTCTCCGGATCAGGTGATTCCATGACTAGGGCTGCGGGTGCACTAGGTTTTACTAGTATTTTAAAAATGGCCGCCGTCTCGGTCGACTCCGGCGTGTGGGTGCTATATGGAGTCGACATACTAAGTATCTGCTTCATGGACCGGCGCTATGACGCCATTGTACACGTCACGGAATGTTCAATTTTAGCGGGAGATTTAAAATTTTGGCTTAAATTGCCTTATTTCTCAGTGAATAAAGCATCATTTGCTTCCAGGAAAGCGCTTGGGGTACTATGAAACACCTAATCTTTCGAATAAAACAAACTTTTGTTTTCTCTTCATGGCTCCTTTAAGGAAAATTTGGGCAGCGACCACTTTATCGTGGCCACCGATTTTGTGGCGGGCCCAAGGAAGGCTGGGTGGGGTACTCAACTGAGGCTAGTGGACTGGAATTCCTTTAGGCTCCGGAGGCGTTGCGAAACCGCTGATGGCAACGAAGAGTCGGTAGGAGCTACCCGCGACATAACAGATTTGAGAGCGTGGGTCACGCAGCTGCACGGTGACGTTAAAGCGTCGACTAAGACAATCCCGGAGGAAGCAGGACTCGAGCAGACCGACGCCAGGCTCCTGCATATGTGGGAAGCCAAAGAGGGTCTGCAAAGACGACTGGCCAAGCAAAAATACAATCGCAGCCTCCGTAGGCGGCTAGCCAGACAACAAAGAAATTGAAGACTACGCTAATCACTTGGCACAACAGACGTGGCACAACAGATGTAACGAGATGGACAGGCAAATGGGGCTAGCAAAGACCTGGAACACACTCAGATATCTGATAGACCCCCAAATGAGCAAAACAACTCAGAAGCAGAATCTAAGCAAAATCATTCACAAATTCGAAGGCTCAGACGAGGAGCTCGTAAGAGAGATCCGAAACAGATACGTGGGCAATGACCCCCGCGTGAAACTCAAGGATTACGAGGGACCTTCGAACCCTAAGTTAGATGAACCCATAACGCTCACCGAGGTGCGCGGAGCCATTCAGGCGCTGCGTACAAAGTCGGCTCCGGGTCCCGACGGAGTGACAAACAAGATGCTCCGGAACCTGGACGACGACTCGATAGAAGCGCTGACTCGGTACTTGAACTGGTGTTGGGAACGCGGCGAGATACCCGCACAGTGGAAAGACGCAAAGATTGTAATGATTCCGAAGCCTGGAAAAAAACTTCACCTAGAGAATCTAAGACCCATTTCACTAACGTCGTGTATGGGCAAATTGTTAGAACACGTAGTCCTAAACAGACTTCACCGCTCATGGACGAGAGATCTATTCCCCCATACCATGATCGGCTTTAGAACGGGCTTCTCCACTCAAGACGTGATGTTGAGATTCAAGCATAAAATCCGTGGCGAAGAAGGGTGCTTGCCGTTAGACACCAGAGCCATTCTTGGCGTGGACCTGACGAAAGCATTTGATAGCGTCAAGCACGAGGCAATTATGGAGGGTCTAGAGGGCCTGAGGGTCGGCACGAGGTCTTACAACTACGTTAGGGACTTTCTGTCCAACAGAACGGCACGCCTGGTCGTGGGCGGAGTAGAATCGGATGTCATAGAGATAGGGAGCAGGGGCACGCCTCAGGGCTCCGTCGTGTCCCCACTTCTCTTCAATGCAGTTATGATCGGGCTCCCGAGAATTCTAGATTCCATAGAGGGGCTGGAACACAGCCTGTATGCAGACGACATTACCATCTGGTCGTCCGGAGGCGGTAGCGATGGAGAGATCCAGGAGCGACTGCAGAGAGCCGCGGACGCGGTGGTAGAATACGCTGCCCCGAAGGGTCTGCGTTGCTCGCCGCAGAAGTCCGAGCTTATATTATATAATCCTAGAAGGGAAACAAAGAGCGCGATGGAAGCAGCTAAGCGAAGTCCTCCGATTGAGCTCTGGGCCGAGGGACTAAGGATTCCCGTGGTCCACAGCATCAGGGTTCTGGGGCTCAGGATCCAAGCGAACGGGCACAACATGGAGGCTATCAAAGCGCTGGAGGGTGGCGTGCACCAGACGACCCGACTCATATCTCGCATAGCCAATCGGCATCAGGGAATGAAGGAGGAGAATCTCCTTAGGCTCGTACAAGCTTTCGTCGTGAGTCGCGTGGTGTACGTGGCGTCATTCCTCAATATGCTCACAAGTGAGAAAGAGAAAGTAGATAGGCTGATTAGAAAAGCCTACAAACAGGCCTTGGGCATACCAATCACGACATCGACCGAAACTTTCGCGGCCATGGGGCTGCACAACTCGGTTGACGAATTGATAGAAGCGCAACGCATAGCGCAAGCGGAGACACTCTAGAGGAGCCGGACGGGCAGACACATTTTGCTTCTCTCGGTATCCGCTACGAGTCGCAGTTTGGAGAGAAACACTCTCTCCCGATTGCTACGAGAGGGGTGCTGCAGATTCCCCCTATCCCGGCAAACATGCACCCGCAGAGGGACGTGGCGAGGAGAGCGGCCAGAGCGGCAGATCTTAAGAGGCAGCTCGAGCCCAACGCGGGCACGACAAATGTAAACAGAATTTACTACGTGGACGCTGCAGACTATCAAATCGCGCGAAGATCGCCGATCAGATACGGCGCAATGGCTGCTGCGGTGGCGGATCATGAGGGAACGCTGGTCGCTTCCGGCTCGGTCTGGACGACGAGCCCCGAGGTAGGGGAGGAGGTGGCAATCAATCGCCCTGGCAATCGGAGCTGCAGTCGCCGACGGGCATCTCGAGGACGACACACCAGTGCAAGTCACCCTCGAGACGGCCACCACCAGTGCTCCAGCATTGTCGATAGGGGAGAAGGCTGTCACAGCTCGTATAGACAGGATCGTGATTGTCAGTGACTCGAAAGCGGCGATTAGAATCTTCGCCAAAGGCCGCGTGTCGCTTGAGGCTACAAAGGTACTCGTCTCTCTATCGGAGAGCACAAACAGTAGACTGAACAAGAATCCCATTACTTTGCTATGGGCGCCGGCACAGTCTGGCCTCCCGGGCAACGAACGCGCTCACGAAGCAGCTCGAGCATTAACAATCCGAGCTCGCGTATGTGAGTCCGCGTGTATCGGTGCACACGGAGACGGCAGAACAAAGGCGCCTTCGTCGCCGACTGGGTCGGAGAGAACAGGACAGGCTGACGGCGAGTCAATCTGCCCTCGAACCCCTGGCCTTACGCGAGCGGTCGATTGGTAACGTATAGGGAAATCTCGGACCATTACAGAAGCTCCCGGCTCAAATACCCGCCGGCGGACAAAATACTAGAAAGGGGGCAGGCGGTGGCATGGCGACTCCTTCAGGCGAACGGGTATCCAAATCCGGCTTTGTACAACCGGTGCTACCCAGGAATGTATGATGCACATTGTAAATGGTGTAAAGAAGCCAAGGCGGATCTCGCAAATATGCTCTGGGCCTGCTCGGGCCCAACCGACAATAACAGGGTGTCAAATGACATCGCACAAGATGATCCCCCACACTCAGGGAAAGACGACGCGAATACAATGGTAGAACAATATAAGGAGCGACAAAAGATCCTATCATCGCTAGGCATAACGGGACCGCTGAGTTGGGAGACCGCGCTGCTCAGTACGGGCCCCCAGATCCAGAAGAAAATGATCCAGCTGGCCGAGGGTGCCGCTGGGGCCCACGGGCTCCTGGCCGCCACATGAGGAAGAGGAGAAGTTGTACATCCTCCTTTCAAAGTGGATTCAAATTAAAGTTATCTCTCTCTCTCTCTGCTACTGTAAATGCTATGCGCACGGACGCGGACAGACATGGCCCGGTCCTAAGATGCTCCGCACCTAAAATATCATGCCACAACAGGTTTCGTCAACAAGGGCAGAAAAATGCAGCCAAGTTGTTTCACAACCCATGTCGCGATGCCTTATAAACGCAAACAATCCCGAAAATAGCAAAAGAGGCAACTACAAACCAGTACTTCCAAAATTAAAGCGTACAAGGCAAAAAAATAGGAAAGAGGCAGCAACTATCCGAAAGAGAACAAATGCGTGGCAAACTGCGCATGCGCTTGTGTCCTTTGCTCCGGATAGTCTATCGCGACATATACAACTGTGTCCCCTTAACACATATTACGGGCATGATAAGATGCGCCATAGCAACACAAAGCGGTCCCTCTAAGCACGTAGCATTCATCTTATTTTCCAGCATTCATAAAATGGACGATTTTAGCAACGTCCCCACTGCATCAAATCTTTATTTTTGCAGCGTTGTCCATGCGCTGTGCGAAAATCTTGCCATTTTGCATCTAAACGTATTTCCAACCGGTTTCGCGTTTGCGTGCAGTAGCCTGACCTATCAGACGTTTCAGCTCTGTGCATAGGTGTTCGTTAATAAAGAACGATTCCCGCGAGTCCAAGCCTTCGTCAGAGTACTTGAGCCAGGCAGCACACTTTTGTTGAGGAAGCAGTCGCTTTTCTGCCTCCACGAGAGCTAAACTACTACGTTCTTTTAGGGGCGAAGCTCCGAAAGCCATGGTTCTGTCCATCCCTTGTGTCTCGTGGTACGTGACCGCCTAGTTCGATGACTCACTCGCAGGTGGCGCTACGTGACCACCTAGTTCGATGACTCACTCGCTGGTGGCGCTACGTGACCGCCTAGTTCGATTACTCACTCGCAGGTGGCGCTGGTGTGAGTGACGTCATGATGACGTCACTCGCACGTGACTGACACTATAAAAGGCAATCGCTGTTGACGCGCTTCCTCTTTCGCAACGAGTCACCGGATGGAGGAGGTGCTTGTTGACAAGGCTGCGGAGCGGAGGGCGCGCAGGGCGGCGGCAGCGCGCGCTCGCCGACAGGATCCCGCCGTGTGCGAAAGAGAGGCCCAAGCATCTGGTCTACAAAGTCGCGCTTAAACTGCGCGTCGGCAGCTTCGGGCTGAGCTCGCTTGATGCGTTTTGCAGCCGCCTCGCGAGCTCTCACTGCATCGGGGTTTGCCTGCCGATACGAGCGCTTGCTTGCAGCTTCACGAACCCTACAACAACAACAAACGAACAAGAACAAAATAAAAGAAAAAAAATAAAAGTTGATTTGTACAATGTACGCACACAGTCTTACGTCTTTTTAAATGATGTAATGGGCGAACTTTCACAGGAGAGTTACGGTTACCGATGATCTCCCCCTCTCGAGCTTCGCCCCACTTATCATCATTCATTGCGTGGATATGGCGTGATTTTTTTTGTTAGATTGGCGCATGGTACTCTGTGGACAGACTCAAAATCGACTTCAACAAGTGCTAAAGCTACTTTCTCTCCGCTGTTGATCACTGTATCTACAAGGTTTTTAGTGTCGTTGTACAGGATGCCTTTAAGCTCTACATTTGTATTTCGAGAGTACTTCTCAATGTGTGGCAGCTTACTCTGATGATCTTTCATGTTTTGAGCGAAATCAGCGCACGTGGCCTTTATCATACCGTTTGTTGTCTTGAGCTGAATTTTTTCAGCCTTTACTTCTTCACAATCGGTATTTAGTGAAGCCACAGAAGATTTAAGTTCCCTCAGCTCATTCCGAAAGTCTTGATCGAATGTTTCCTTGAAGCCTTTGATTTCAGGTCGCAAGTGAGGCTCAAGTTTCTCGAAAAGTGCTATTATGTCTTTAGCCATGTCTCAACAACCAATACCGACAACAGGAAACTTGTTGGAGCACCAGCAGCAGCAAAGCAAAAACGGCGAAAATTCAGGGAACAACCAGGAGTTTGGGTACAAACCTGCGTGAAAGATGTGTAGCATTTTAGTCCGCGAACTTCGCTGCCGCCTCTGTTGCCATGTTAAGGAGGGGGGCGTTGTTTGGTGAATTTGTAGTTTCTGGCCGGGGTTGAGGAACCAACGCGAGCCGATGGTCCAGGCAGCGACACAATCACATGAAGGCTTACGTTCAATGTGCTTTCTTGATGCAGGTGAAGACACCTGGACTCTTATCAGCGCATCCAAACCGCCACACGACGCCGGAATGAGATATTCACAGCCCTGCGGAAAAGATGTGTAGCGGTTTAGTCCGCGAACTTCGCTGCCGCTACGGGAACATTACCACAGCAGAAATTTACCACGACAAATACAAAGATTATGGGACATCCAGAAGTCAACTTAGAGGGAACTGCTCAAGAGAACTGCCTCCTCTTTGACTTGATAAATTCCTTCCCCTATTACAGCAACAACTGTGAATGATCGTCATCGTACTAATTACGCACTGTCAACGACTTCCCCGAAACGATCAGGGGTGAAAAGAAGGCTGTTAGGAGCACTCAAAGAGCGCCCTGCCAAAAGCAGAGGCATGCCAGCGTGCTTCCGCATAACTTTTACATCCCTTACCCCCTTTCTCTTTCTGATGAGAAAAGCATAATTTACTGAAGGGCCCTGTTCTTATTTTTGGGAAAATCTCTACTCTATTGTTCATTTGTTCAGACATCGAGGGTGCCAGTCTCGTCAAATAACTTTGCAATGTTGAACTCAAGGAGCACTTTAAGTGGAATCACCATTGGGACAGCGCACCCAACTGTAGATTTCTTCTGATAGAGCAAAGGTTCAGACATTTGAAGCCCTTCAGGACAATCAAAAGGTAAATTCAGTGCCACGTTTTTTGCAGGTGGCTACTAGAGGAAACCGCAGACATGTACCCTGAAATACTTCGGTGACAACGACGACACTGATGCTTGTCAAGTGGGATACACCTGTCGCTGTTGCCATGATTAACGCACGGCACGTAAAACAAAGCTACACTTGAACACGTCAACAAAGGCCATTCCTGAGATTAATTAGTCTTGTTTTTTTTTTGCGGTGGCTCATGGGCCGTGGCTGGTCCCGGAGTAAATTTCTTAACTAACGCCCATGTGTTCAAGGTTTCGGCGCGCGTTAAAGATCCCGAGGTGGTCAAAATCAATAAGTAGTCCTCCACTGTGGCTCTCCTGATCGCTTGTGTTGCATCGGCTTTATAGTGAACTTTATAGTGAACTTTATAGTGAACTTTATTAAACTTTATAGTGAACACACAAGCGATGTGGTAAACACAAGTGCAAGCAATGATTGCCGCGTGCAAAACATACGGCCACGTGTATTTCTTTCTGAGAAAAAACATTTTCCAAAGAATCTGGAAACACCACGCTTAGAGCCCACAGAGGGTAGATCATTTGGAATTCTTTATCAACGGCACGTGCATATTTTGTCGAGAGCACGAGTGTGAACGATCGTTGAAAAGTGTGTTCATATACGCCACCGCTTTTTGGTAACGAAAAGCTTTACTCGCAAAACGATTTCTCAGAGCTCCAATGTCCAGTTTCGATCCTTCATTTTCTTTTTTTTGCAAAAAAAAACGCTTTTCATAACATTTTCAACTAATTGGGCACCTAATATAATTTCCGCGCTCATTATACTTCACCCATTTTAGTGAAAAGCTTAAATTCGCCCTGAAAAAGGCATGTTAGCCCGGAGCAGATTCATGGAGGACCCATTGCGTAGAGTTACTAAATTGCACAAGGTCTTGTGTCGGATAACGGTAAGATCATGTTTTCGTTTAAAAGTAATGTAAATAATTTGTAAGCCTAATTTTTAATGCATTCCGTCATATTGCATCAATGGTCAATACCCCTAGGTGTTGAATTAAAGTATTTCAAGCACTATTTTCTATTTC
Organism: Haemaphysalis longicornis; assembly: GCF_048455015.1. Taxonomy (NCBI): domain Eukaryota; kingdom Metazoa; phylum Arthropoda; class Arachnida; order Ixodida; family Ixodidae; genus Haemaphysalis; species Haemaphysalis longicornis. Next base: position 4,118,450 of record NW_027526233.1, on the reverse strand, counting down.
AAACCTCAAATACTAGTCACAACAGTGACTGCAATAGGAAGTTTGGTTGTAGCCGCTACTCCACCTTTACAGAGAAACGAACAGGACGGGCGCTACTGTGTGTCTTGTTGCTTGAAGCGCTAACCTCCGTCATGATGACCTTCAGCCAACCAGCCCAGCAGTAACGCCACAACTGCAGCTACACGGATCATATCGCAATGTGGGTCATGGGTACCTACGTGCATACGCGCGTGTTTTTTCTGAGCCTGGTAACCCTGACCTTTTGGAATAAAAGTTTTTGTCGAGACCACACGATGATAACGTCAATACAGAGCAAGCTGGGTGTAGCTGACAACAGTTCAGCATCATTACGCCGTCAGAGGTCCGTTACCCCTACCCCTGGAAATTCTAGTAGTTTATCTAGTTTGTGTTGTGAGTAATCCTGTTGCCATGCCAAGCTATACAAATGTTGCGAATGACCTCCAAGTTTATGTGTTTAGATGTGAGACGTCGTGATAGCGTAACTCCATTTTCGAGGGAGAGTTTTGGAACGTAGCTGCCACTCACACCACTCATGTGTTCAGAGCCTTGAAGTATAGCTGTGAGGTTATGTATAGGTTATGCACAATGCATAGTTATGCATAGTTTATGCATAGGTTATGCACAATGCATAGTTAAGATGGGTGCGACAGAAACACACACGGGCCGTAAAAGTAAAAAAAAAAACAGAGACAGAAAAACGCACCCTCACGGCGCGGTAACTCCTCTAACATTGGTCATTATCGCCCTCCGTGTGACTAACTTGATGGCACACCAAGAACAATTAGGAGAAAAATAGCGCTTCGTTCAACGGTACTAAGAATGAAAGGCGTCTGCTACCCGCTTGTAGTTTTTGCGAGGAGCTGATTGAGAGGTTACGTGTGCGCGCTTATGTATGTATCCGATGGCACCTCAGCGGTCATAATCTGAGCTACTTGTTTCACATCGTCGCTGGTTATGTACAAAAAATAAAGCCATCAGGCTGTGTATTATCGGACCGAAAGCCACCAGATTTTCATGTTGAAGAAAAAAATCGCCACAGTTATGACTGCCAAGCTATGATTTGTCGTTTCTCTTGTAAAGGGTGTTGCGACGATAAATGGAACACTAAAAAATTTTCCTAGGCGAACCGCCGCTCTGTTTGCGATCAACTTCACATGAAGGTCGCATTTTGTGGTCTATTTTGTTTGCACCGGGAACAACGACGGTGCTTACCTGTTCATCTTGAAAATAAATAAAAACAATTTTCGTGTATGGGAAAATGGCGGCTGATGTGGACGTGCGAGCCCGGAAACCGGGTTTTCTGATCGTCTGCTAGCTCATTCCTACGTGCATTTTCTGATCGTCTGCTGCACCATTTGGCTCCTTCCTACCTTGAATCGCAAACGTGCGTCTCGCTCTGCATACCCGAGGTGGATCCGTCGTTGCAACATCAACTTGCGCTGGCTCGCACATCAAAATTAACCCGCCATTTTCCCACAGGCGAAAATCGTTTTTTTTATTTTCAGAATACACAGGTAAGTACCATCGTTGTTCCCGGTATCAAACAGAATAGACCACAAAATGCGACCTTCGTGGCAAGTTTGAGTGCGAACAGAGATGCGGTTCGCTCAGGTAAATTTTTTAGTGTTCCAATTACCGTCGCAACACCCTATACAATATGCGCGCAAGACGTTCTGATTAGGTTGCCTTGTTTATACTTGCCTCAGCATCGGCTTCCCGTAGTGCGTGCTCTCCGTGAAGTTCTTGCGAAGGCTCAAGTGAGAACAGTGTCGTCCTTCTGCACGTTCAAGAGTTTATCGCCTCAAAGCATTTTGCACTATTTGCGAATTCGGCTGTTCGTCTCTTCTTGCATCCCCGACTGATCCTATTGCTCTTAAGGGGGCGAAGTAACAGTGACTAGATCAAATTTTGGGACGGGGAGACTGGCAAAAAAATTGTGGGAGAAGACCGGTAATACTGTGAGCCTACCGTAATGCACAACGCCTTAAAACAGAGTGATGGCGGGGTTCAAATGGTAGGGTGCCCAAAACCAAAATCTTTTGTCCATCTCGGTAATAGAAAACGCCACGCGCGGTGTACGGAACGCTGGCTTAAACTGCAACTGCTTGGCGGCGTCGTAAAGGGGGTCTCAACTATGGAAAGGATAAAGCAAAACAGCGGCTTTCTTTGTGATAACTCTGCCGTGCCGGAATACAGCTGGCAGTTCTCGGTAAAGACACCCTCCTACATATATCGGCTTCGGAGTAAATTGCACCACTGCATCCACTCAGGGGTCGAAATGATCCGCATACAGAACGTCGCGGGAGGCGCCCGTGAACTGGCGACGGGAGGGTGGAGCTTAGAGCTGGGGTTCAAGCAAACTTTTTGTACACCCAATTTACTTGGCACGCTGCAGTAGTCGATTGAGTTTCAGCGGACTTCAAAGGAGCAGACAGGGCCGTGACATTCCCATCAATATAAATTTAGTATTGTGTTCGCAATTTCTGTATCTGTCAACTTTTTATTGGATGAAAATCTGTGATAAACGCGGTGTTTCTAACATATAAGGCCCTGCTGGTCTTGTTTTTTATAGTTTTACTCCTCATGAATGTATATGCTGTTTTGTATGTATCTTTATATTACGTTTCGACGTCAACGTACATAATAAAATTCTCATAAGCGGTGGAAACGATGATATCTACACAGGTTTCTTCAACTACCCTGAAACGAGGCGAAATAAATGCAACTGTGCCGTTTGAGACTTTTGAACTAGGTACACAAAATAAACGAACAATGAGAAACTCTATATTTCTACAGACGCATTGAAACCTACCGCAAACTTTAGATTAACTCTATGAATCGTCAAAGGGGCATCCAGGGATATTCACGGTCGTCGTTTCATTGAAATGTATGGAGGGCAGCCGAGGCAGAACTGCCATTAAAGAAGTGGCGCCAATTTTTGCACTGTTTTGCGCAGCTGTCAGGAACAATTTCGCTGCCGTTCCAGACGCCTTCTTAGCAGCGTTTTTAAAGTTTTATCTTTCATCGGTGCATCAGCACGTTTTCAATTTACCCCAGAGGGCTCTCCAGGCTGTAATAACCGAAAATATTTCTCTCGTGCTTTTTTGATGGGGAAGTTGTCCCAGCTGAAACATTCAACCTACTTAAGCGTCATGGTCACGACAGCAAAAGTTACAGCCAGTGAAAGCAATAACATAGCTCCCCGAGAATACTTCACATGTTGCAAATATACGAAAAGGACGAAATGTTTTGCACGCGCTTGGGAGATTGGGAAAGCTGTGATGCTTCTAAATCATCATTTATGCCACAAAAAGCGGCCTAGCACGGGCCATTTAGCAGTGGTCTGCACGACTTCTAAAGAGATCCCTCAAAGAAGAAGTCATAAAGAGGGTGCTCCGCCCTCCCCATTCGTTTCCTCGCGCCTTCCCCCCCCCTGGCCTTCAGCCTTCCTTTCTAATATAGTTAACAATAACAGCAACACTTAGGTGCTAAAATAAGAATTTATGGGTGGATGGTGAATTGGAATAGCTCAGGTTTATTCTTTGAATATTCCCCTCGCGGGACTTTACATTGGAGGCCGGCAACCCGCAGCGGAAGCCGTTATTGTCAAGCGTTGCTCTCCGCGCTCAGAACGCCTTCAGCGCAAAAATAAAATAAGTATACCTGTTTTTTAAACCTTACGAAAGCGTAACAGTAAAAAAACGTGAGACGATGAAAGGGAACACAAGACGAGCGCTCGTCCTGTATTCCCTTTCATCGTCTCGCATTTTTTCAGCGTTGCGCTTTCTGAAGGTTTCAAAATGCAATTTCCCCAACTAGCCCAACTCGCCATTCTGCTGTAAGTATACCTTGCATCGAGATTTGTACGTTAAGCTTCGTTTCACTGTGGTTGGGTGAGTGACTGATTTGTTGACACAGAAAGTGGAAAATAACTGGACTGGAGATATTTTGAACACCTTTGGGAGTTCAGCCGCATAGAGCCTGTACCTCGGTGGAGCGATTGTTTTTGCCTTCCGTCCTATTGGAATGTAGGTTCTTCTCTGATGAAGTGTAGCGGAGAGGGGTTTTGTTTCAAGCACGCCCTTGAGAGGAATATTTCTTACAATGGCATTGAGCAACGAGTGCCGAAAAGCGAAACTGAAGGAGGAAGAAAACAATTTTGGGCGATACGGCCAGCTTCCAAAGAGTGGTATGGTGGTGCCAAATGGATGGCTCATACCCAATCACTGGGATTGGCCAGGAAAGGGGCGCTCACAGAGAGAAATTAAAGTAATTAAAGAAACACATTTAAGGAAATAAATAAAATATTAGGGAAATATATACAGAAAAAAAACTGCTCCAACATGAGACGTAGCATCAGGAAGTGTTGAAACCAACATAAAATAAAATAAAAAATAAAGGAAAGAAAACATGAAAAGTATGTAGAGAAATAAAACAAGAAGGGAAGCTGGGGAAGGAGAGGCAGTGGGCGGGAAGGCAGTGATAGCAGCGATCATACACGCAGGGATCTTTTTCAGGGAAGCCCGGCGTGGCCTGGGGCTAGCACGGGAGACGGCCAGATTCTGAAATGAACAAGTGCACTGCTGAGCAAGGACCTGCGCGGCTAAAACTCAGTGCCTTCGCCCCGAACGATAAGATCAGAGGAACAGACAGTGGGAAGGCCCATTTGTTAAAGCTGTTTTCTAAGTTGTTCTTCCTTCCATACATAAAGTGCCCGATGGTAGCGTGATTACTCGTGACATTAGCAGCTCAAACTTAGACAGGTTTCGTGACGCGATACCTCTAGTCGAGTGGTCAGATATCATGCGCAGCACGGACCCTGATACAGCTTACGATTGTTTCCATGGAAAGTTCGAAATGGTTTCTATGAAAAGTTCAAAAAGTTCCCGTAGAAATCTTTCAACTGCGTACGCAGAGGCCAGAAACCGTGGATTACAAAAAAGTGTTTGAAGGAAATCCGCATAAAAAATAAATTGTACAAGGAATTTATTCAAACCAAAGACAACGAAAAGTTTATACAGTTCAAAGCGCAAAGAAAGAAACTTAATAACCTCCTGCGTTACGAAAAAAGACGATACATGCACAATTTATTCAGTAGTGGTGTAATGAAACGATCAGATATAGCTTGGAAAAACATTAACTCTGTTTTGAATCGTAATACAAATAGTCATGACACGATACACGAGGTTATTCAGAACAATGAAATCTTATCAAATGCAGAGCTAGCAAACGCCTTTAACGATTTCTTCATATCAGTATGCAAGAGTGCTCACCACCCCAAATATGCAAACTTCATGAATGAAAGCACCAGTGATTCAGCCTTCTTGGCCCCCGTCACTTTAAATGAAATTGTGAGCGCTTTTCTTTCTTTGAAAAATAGTGGTTGCCCTGACGTAGATGGCTTAGAAATCCGGCCGAATAAGTATGTTCTAGACCTTGTTTCACCGGTGTTGGAGCATGTCTTTAACCTTCTTTTTACTGCCGGTACTTTTCCTAAAAAACTTCATATGGATAAAGTTATCGTTTTACACAAGGGAGGAGACAAAAACGAATTCACAAATTATAGGCCGATCGCGATACTTCCTATATTTTCAAAAGGCCTAGAGAAGCTTATACACACTCGCATGGTTTCATTCCTTGATCAATCAATCAATCAATCAATCAATCATTTATTTGCGTGCCCAGGAACAGGCGGGGTCGGCCTTTGTGCTGGCGCACGGAAATAGAAACACACGAAACATAATGTACACATCTTTCAAAAACAAAATAAAATACAAAATACAAAAAAAACGAAAGGATAGCTTATGTTGAAGTTACGGAATGAAAGTCATTTAAGTGCATGAACTCAAGGATAAAAGACAAATGCAGAATAAGAAAAGTTGGCAGTTACGCCAGTACAAACTCACAGACATGTTTGCGAAACAGAGTAGGGCAATCATTAAATATATCAAGGTAATCCGAGTACCGATTGTACGTGCATTGCAGTCGGCACACAGGGCACAAGACACGCAGACAATTGGGGTTGCAAAAGGTATCATGTTTCCGGTCCACTTTTGCGGCACATAAAGACGAACATGCTGTAGCAGCTCACCACAAGACACTATGCCGTGCATAATTTTAAAGAGGAAGAGAATATCAGCCTTGTTCCGCCTGGAAGTTAAGCATGATAGCGTCAATGAAGAGGGCGATCCAGGGTTATAATTACTACTATCGCCAAAGCGATGGTTGAAGATAGATATGAACTTATTTTGGACCCTTTCTACAAGCTTACGGTTTGTTTTGCTCGTGCTGTTCCAGACAACAAATGCATATTCAAGCTGAGGACGACATATAGTTGTGTAGAGCTTGAGAAGAGAAATCGGCTCCTTGAACTCCTTGGACACGCGACAGACAACGCCAAGCGATCGAAGAGCTCTACGAGTAATTACCTGAATATGTGGAGAGAAGCTCAGTTTACTGTCGAAAGTGACGCCTAGGTCATTAACCTCTACCACACGTGGCAGTAATTCACCGTTGATGTTATAGGGAAACAAGATGTTGTCAGTCTTTCTTGTGTATGTCATTACCTTAGTTTTAGATGTATTAATGAGGAGTTTGTTGCATGAGCACCAATGCGAGAAGGACGAGATTGCTCTCTGGAGAGCGGAACAGCTGGCAGAGTTGGAAACAGATTTAACTATTTTTACATCATCGGCATATAAAAGAAAATTACAATCATTAAGTATTGTCGCGACATCATTTATAAAGATTGATAGGCACAAAATAATAACCACTGCACAATTTGGATTTGTTAAAGGATTTTCCACTGAGACTGCCCTTCTAGCGCAAAAATAGGCAATTCTTAACTCCTTTGAGCAACAGTTATACACATTAGGAATATTCATCGATTACTCAAAGGAGTTTGACTGCATTGATCATGTCACTTTGCTAAAAAAGCTCAGCCACTACGGCTTTTGTGGTACCTTTTTGCAGTTACTAACCTCCTACCTTAGCAATCGCCAGCAGAAAGTGCTAATTAATAATCATAGTTCCTGTTTCAAGCCTGTTTCTGCAGGAGTACCGCAAGGAAGCATCTTAGGACCCATGTTATTTAGCATATATAATAATGATCTGGCCAATATTATAATGTATGCTGATGACACGACCATGCTTTTTAGCGCAAAAAACAAAAGTGATGTTTCGGATGTCCAATCAACTGCTTGATAAACTGTCACGCTGGAGCCGAGTAAATTCATTGACAATTAAGGCAAATAAAACTAAACAGTCCTGTTTAAACCAAGAAACCGTACAGTTCGGTGCCAGCACACGCTAAAACTAGGTAATTCCGAAATTGAAATTGTACCTACGGTGAAATGTCTTGGAGTAGTCTTTGAGCAACACATGTCGTGGAATGCTCATGTTGACATCGTGTTATCAAAACTTTCTCGCATTACAGGTGTTCTTTCTAAACTTAGGTTTTGTTTGCCCAAAAGTGTGAAGCTTGTGCTATATCGGGCCATGTTTTCATCGCATTTGCAGTATTGTCACTTGGTATGGGGCACCACAACTCAGGCGAATATGGCTAAACTTTCCAAAGTACAAAAAAAGCAGTTCGCATCATCATGAACGCAGCATACGATAGTCATACAGCCTCCTTTTTCGAAGATATGAAGTTATTACCAGTGACCCATTTCTATAAATCCTTACTACTCAAACGCTACCAAACCAATGTAAAAAGAAATAACAGCGTACTATGCAGTATTTCCAAACTTCAGCCTAAACTGTACCCGTGAAATATTCGCGGAGTTGACCGCTGGCTAATACCGAAGAACCGAACGAATTACGGTGAACAAATGCTACGGTATCAGTTGCCATTTCATTTGAACAATGTATCATTTAAAGAATATTGTTCATGTATCATCCGTTCTATGTATGTGAATTTTATTATGTGCTGAATGTGCGAATTTTATGAAGTATCATGACTGCTAATCAACCAGGCGTTACATTATTGTAAATTTTATGCCTGTTCGAGTTGCATCTGCTTTGTATAGGGGCCATGGACCCTGTCAAGCCCTTTCTGGGGCTTTTTGTTCGCGGTCCTCAGCACTTTGTGTTGGAATAAACTGATTTGATTTGATTTGAAGTATCTTTTCGTATGGAGGAGTACCGTCGGCAGAAGAGGAAAAAATGTTCAGCTGTTTCTAATTCGTTACAAAATGCACAGAGTGGTGAAGGGGCCAGATTGCAGCGATACAAGAAATAATTTAAATTTTGAATTTGGGACACCACACCCAAAAGCTGGTGAGGGTAACTTCGCAAGCTTGTGACTGAATAATCCGGCACTTCCATGAGTGCCAAAGGTGCTCGAGGTCAGAACTTGCGTACGCAGATCCCGCCATGCTTTGTAGCAGGCCTAATCTTCGAAATCATGCCGGGGTGACAAAATTTATGGGTGGTAGAACCTCCATCACCGGGCCATTCACTGCAATGCCCGCCAGAGTTCCGGCCGCTTGGTTGAGCCAGATGCCTGCTTGTCCAGGCACCCGCACCAAACAAAGTTTTTGTAAAGACGGAGGCAGTAAATACCCAAGGGCCCGACGTAAGGGAGACGACTTTGAGCACGATAGGGCAGTGCAAATAGAAAGAGAATCTGTAAGCACAATTGCGTGTTGTATATCCCAATGTGGCTTTCTAAGGGCCAGAACAATCGCTAGATATTCAGCATGAAAAGATGTAGTCAAGTCAGGCAATCGGAGGGAAAAGGCCCAATCCAAACCGGGAGAAAAAATGCCCACTCCTGCCTTCTCATTCCGCACAGAGGCGTCGGTTGCAATGATTACATGGGAGGGGAAACCGGTAAGGTGATCTTGTAAAAGGCCTGATAAAAGACTTAATGGGAGTAATTTAGCGTTCGTGGGAAAAATTTTATCAAAGGCTACCTCTACAGATGATACTGAATGATTAGGAACAGGGACAGACAAAAGGGCCACATGTAGGGGGTCTAGTAAGGACTGTACAACTATAACCTGCGGGCGTTTGAATTCCCTGCCAGATTAGATGCACGAGGTCCCGTTTCTCGCCAGTGCCTCGTCGTCTTCGCGATCGAAGGAGGCAGTGGGCCGAAAGATTGAACATACTCCGGGCCCAAGCCAATTTGTTAGGCGGAGGCAAGTTAAAATAGACAGAGCTTCAAACATCCCCAGCTTTCTCGCTCAACATTCTTTCCTCTCTGAAACCTAGCAAAACCACTACAGGTAAGTGATATTTGGCAAGAATTCAACGTGGAGATGAAAACTCTAAAAACATTTCCAGGATTCTGAATGTTTGTTGTGTAATTCGCTGTCAAATCTTACTCCCCATGCATTTGTAAGGGACAGTTACCATCGCTCTGGAGCTTAAACCTGCTAGACTCGAAACGGTGGACAAACCAAGTTTGCACCCGCAATATTAGCTACGCCAAAACATTTCACATTTCGCTAAATAACTACAGCTAATCACTGTTGAAGGAATTGCCATGAGCGGGAAAGCTGCACAAGTATCACTGTTTTTTGCGCGAAATTGCTGAGAAATATTAAGTATGGTGCCACAATTGGTGGCTTGGGAATGTTTTGCTTACATAAACTCGCTTCAGAAATCTTCAACTTCTTGGACGTGGGGCTGAACCGAGGGACAAAGACATACAGATATAAATACAGCCATACCAGAAGTTCCCGGTTTTAGTATCCGGAGGCTGGCTATAATCCTTAAAAGGCATTTTAGCACACGTGGGATTTCAACTTGGGTCTCTTGAGTATGAGCAGAGTCCTTCAATTGAAGGACTCCGGTATGAGCAAAGTTCTTTACTACCGCGCCATGACCAACATTTTATTTATTTATTTATTTTTTATTTATTATTTGATACTGCTAGCCTCAACTCTGGAGGCTTTTGCAGGATTGGGGGATACATGAATAATAAGCGTGCTCGTTTTAAACAATTTACGAAAGCAGAAACAAGGGTCAAGGTGAAAACAACAATATCAGCCAAACAGACTACACACATTAACACGTGGCCGTTTAAATAGAGATATAAACAGAACATGCTGTTTATATCAGCATGTATATATATCAGCAATTATATCAGCACATGCTGCAAACTAATGGAACACGTTACCGCTAGTCATATATGTAACTATTTAGAAGCGAAACAGTTTTTTTGTTGGATATCAGAATAGATTTCGAAAACATCTCTCTACGGTTACCCAACTGGTATCGGTTATTCACGAGTTTGCCTCCGCAATCGATAAGCAACAGTAAATTGACGCAATCTTTTTGTATTTATCCAAACCTTTCGATCGGGTACCCCATGCGCAGCTGGTGGAGCGGTTAAAAGAAGCAGGTATCCCACAGAAGTTCGTGCTATGGATTCAGTCCTACCTGTCAAAACGCATGCAGTTTGTTGAATGTAATGGTTCCAGGTCTAACGTATTACCGGTTTGGTCAGGGGTCCAACAAGGATGGGTACTAGGACCATTATTTTTTCTGATATTCATAAATGACATTGGGAAGCAACTTGATGAAAATGTACATGCGAAATTGTTTGCTGATGATTGTGTTGTCTATTCTGTTATTGATAACTGAGATTCTCAAGTTCGTTTGGATAACAACCTGTGTAAACTCGCGGACTGGTGCGGACGTAATAGAATGGTAATTAATTTCTCTAAAACCGTTTCAATGACAATAACAAGCACGAAAAATTCGTTGATTCACCGCTATCAAATATGAACGCGGTACATTAACTATGTATCTTCTGTTAAGTATTTTGGCATAAATATTACAAATAACCTTAACTGGGACACACAATACGACGACATTTGCAACAGAGTTTTTAAAAAGCCCTGCTTTCTGCGCAGAAAGCTAAGGCGCTCACCGCAAAAAGGTAAACTAGAGGCTTACCGCACACTAATCCGGCGAGTCCTCGAGTATGGATCAATTGTGTGGTGTCTTCACTACACAAAACATATTGAAAAAATGAGCGGATCCAACGGCTAGCTGCACGATTCATTGTTTCTGATTACAGACTCCGATCATCCCTTCCCAGGCAGCACGAGCATGTGCGGCCAATCTTTGCCCAAGGAACATTGGCCAGCCCTTTTCCTTCCGGCCAATCTTCGGCCAAAGTGTTCGGCCCTTAGTCCAAAATGGTCCTTGGCCGTGTAAGGCCCGACCTTGGCTGTCATTCATTGGCCAATCTACTATGGCCGCTAATACCATTGGCTGACCGACCATTGGCCGAAGAAGTATGGCCTATTATTGGCCGAGCATGTATGGCCTACCATTGGCCGAGCATGTATGGCCTACCATTGGCCGAGCATGTATGGCCTACCATTGGCCAATGATGTATGGCCTACCATTGGCCTGATTCAGATTATTCTCTGCAGGCCAGAGGAAGCCCGCCCAACGCTGCTGCCATGCATGCCCTACAGCAGGCCGTTAACCTTGGATTAACATCGAAAATATATATTTAATGAATTTTAATTGCATCAAAAATGCTCAGAACATGTAATTCTAAATAAGTCCAAAATGCACTAGTAATGCATTTTAAATGCACAGAAAATACTGCTTCAAACATACTCGAAATGTGTTACTAGTGTATAGAAAATAAAATCATGAATAGATTGAGAGATGCCTTGCAATGTGTCTTTGGGGGAATTGTTTACGTTCAACTAGAAAAGTTCATGTTGTGGTTTTGAAAAGTTTAATAGGCTGTAGCCTCAAGATATGCTCCATTGTGAACATGTAAACCGGCCATGCTCTGATTGCGGGCCAGCAAATGACTGAAAAGAACAGCATGTATGAGCAAGATTGGCAGTTTGAAAGTTGTTTATTGTACACCTCAGCAAAGTGGCCAATTTCGCCATTACCAAGCAGCAGGAATGAATGCCTTTCAGCCACCTCTGCAGCCAGCGCAGATGCAGCATTGTGCATCAGAGTCCTCGTACTTCGGATTCTCAACGCGGGAAATTTCACCAGCACCTGCAGTGAAAAGAAAAGAAAACAGGGGAAAATATTAGGGAAACACTTCTTTTTTAGAGGCAAATAAATGTCAAATCAATCAGGCCTTTTCCCTAGCCTTACCAACGCTCCTCGTGAGCAAGGATTTTTTAGTTTCCCCTTCAAAGAAAAAAAAAACCGTCATGAAAACAATGCCCATTTGAAGGACGTAAGGCAATTTATGTAATGTTAAGCATAGTTTATATCGTCATGCGGCAGCGACATTGGATATTCCATACCATTATAAAAAAAAGGATGGTGGTTGGGGGGGAGGCTTATGTACGCAGATTGTCTAGGGATGAAAATTAGGAAAAATTAGTACAACAAAAGACACAGCTAACAACGTTACCAAACATGCAACAGAGTTCTTAGCGTTACGCTGCTTCTCTTTCTTAGGCGCTAGAGTTAACTTGAAATGGTGGCCATTCTAGTTTTTTAATTAACTTGGACAAAACTTGTCTGTGACCTCACAAGACGCTAATAAAATAAGATAAATAGTAATCTTATTAACTGTAATTATTGTTATGTGTTCCGTATTTCGGCGTAAACTTCTTCGGAGATTACGTGCTAAAAAATAGTGCGCAGCGAAACAGTTCAAAATGCATCTGCAGGATTGTAGTAAAAATCTTACATAAAAGACATTAGATTGGCGTAAGCACTCAACAATGCCTTCAAAGGAACGGCAAAGTAAGTTTATTTTGAAAAAGATAGAAAACTTTCAAGCCGTCCTTAAAATTACAAGCTTTGATATGGCAGCACCTAACCAAAGAGATTAAAACAAGCAAAGCAAGAAGAAGTGTATTTTTGCCTATACACATATGTAATTTTCTTGCTCTCCGTCGCACATAACCGGTAATTTTATAGGGAGTGACGCGGAAAAGAATTGTAAATTCTCGCGCCGTTTACATACAAAAAACAGATAAACACCTGTTAGCGTCAGGGACTGTCAAGTAAAAAGTAGTGGCTTCATAAATACTCGGGACACCTAAAAGGAACTCGTTTGAGTACACCCTTTAGACGCAAATGAGCAATTGCGGCTGCTAAACACACACAACTGCCAAGCAGCCCACGCGCATCCGCTCTAGACTTGCTGTTTCGCGGTGCCTTTGGCACATTTTTGAAATTCTCACTCGACCACGAGCGGCCTAAGGGCTCCTCGAAACGCGCACACGTGTTCGTGAATGCGTGACAAAATGAACACAGCAAGGAGGGGAAAAGTTGCTACGAAACACAAAAGAGGAAGGGTGGAACGTCCTGAAGTTTCACGAAGTTTTAGGGGAGCGATCAAAGGAACAAAAAGAGACGAACCCGGCCGGGGGACCCGTTCTGGGAACCGAGGGGTCTCGTGCGGGGAACTGGTTGCCCCCCTCACATCCCCCCTTCCTTTTCCGTCCTTCCTTGGCTGGTTCTTGGTTCTGGGAACGAAAACTGATTGTAACTTAGCGGCGACTCTCATACAGTTTGTCTTAAGGCGCAACCACATGCGGCGTTTTGGTCGCGTTTGGAGACCGTCCGCGGCGACGCGCGTTCAGCGCGCGCCACCAAATACACAGCAGCGCGCTCGGAGCGCCGGTGTCTGCGCATCCCAGATTTTCGGTCCGTTTTCGGCGTCTGCGCCGGATGTTGCCATCCTCAATTTCCGGTCCCCCTCCGCACGCAACATGGCTGCTCTCGGATGCGCGAGGGCCATGGCGACGACCATGGCGACGACCCACCAAATCGACAACGAAAAATTGATTGGCTCAATGGAGGCGCGGCCAGCCCTTTGGCAGTCCAAGCACCCAGAACATCGCAACCGTTTTAAGAAGGGGGTCCTTTGGGACGAGGTTGCGGCTGCAGTGCTGCCCGGCGCACCCGCCGCCGATGCAGGTAAACAGACCTAGCCTCTCGATTGTTTTACTTGGCGAGTGCTGCATTGTTTCAGAAGTGAATTCAGTTTTATACTCTTTGCTCTCGCAGTCCGCTGCCTGCAGACGCGCTGGAAATATCTCCGGGATAAATATCGGCGCGTGATGAATGAGAAGCGGCGCAGCCACAAAAGTGGCAAAGGCGCCGAAGACGACTTCGACGCGACCGATGACGGCAACGACGACGACGACGACACCACCACCACCACCAGCACCAGCGGCAACAGCAGCAATGGAAACCGCAACTGGCAATACTTCAAGCAGCTAGACTTCTTGAAAGACGACATGATGGCGCGACCGTAAGCATTTCACGATGTATTTTGGCGCTTGTGCATGTGCGGTGTGCGTGTTTGTGACAAGTGTGTGTCAGGTTATCACGCGTGTCAGGTTATCACGCCTTTGCCAGATAGCACGAAAAAAAAAACAGAAATCCACCTTACCCTGTGTACATAAATGTTGCTCTCCCAACAGTTGCATCCGCATCCCAAAAACCAGGGTTCTCCAACGGTTGCAGGTTCTTTAGGTCGGGAGTGCAGCCTACCATTATGTTGCATGGGTGCTCAGTGCAGCAATGGTGTACATTTTAATTCTGCATTTCAACACTGCCGTGTAACAGAACGAGAAGCAAGTTGCCAGCATAATCCACATATGACTGAGTCCACTCTGCCTGCGGCACAAGCTTGGCCGTCGGGCTTGTCATTACAGAGAGTAGCCATGCATGCATGCTGGTGCATGTGCATTCGAAAGCCCGTAGCGAAGTTAAGTGCAAGGATAATGGTTCTTTTTCACCTTCAGGCACAAATCAAACTTGCAAAAAAAAAAAAAACGGTACATAGTGTCACTGCGTTGCAAAGGAAGCTGTAGCTAACCGTAGGCCGTAGTCTGAAGCATGCTCAGAGAGGCGTGCAGGCATGCCTTTAGAGCAGCCGACAGCAGCATAATACTATGTTAATCGTTTATTTGTAGTCCCCTTGCACAATGCTTTTGGTAATTGAATATTTTCTGAAAAGTTAGGATACCGCCAATGCATGTTTTCAGTAGAGCCTAATCACATCAATATGAAATGCTTGCTCCTGGTAGAGACAACTATACTTGAGTTATGCGAGGGTCACATATTTCACCAATATGTATTTTTTTGCAGCAGTGTATTCGGGTCAAATCTTTGTCGTTAAACAAACATTCATCAGCACTTGCAAATCAACAATAACACAATGCTGAGAGCACATATGTACACATTTCCAGAACGAATGGCTGATATTTGTCGTATTCATTTGCATGCACAGCACTACAGGGAACATGGACGGCAGTGAACACGTCGAAACTGCCGAGCAGATCTTCAATAGAATATCCGCTGACTTCGAAGATCTCGAAGAGATTTCTTTTCCGCGAGACGACGACGGGAATCCAGGGCTGTCGCCCCTCCTCAGCGACACTCCTCCCTTGGCTGATACGCTGCCCGATCAGTTGACCCCAAGGGTAGCAGCCATTCCAACAGGGCTGCCAGCCCCACAGATGTCCCACCCTCCTCTTTGGCAGCCCACAAGGCAAAAAAAAAGAAAGCGCATAAGCCAAACTGCTTCAGAGATTGAGAGTGAGCTCCAGAACGTGTCCCGCCAACTTGAGAAAACAAACCCAGACCCTGACGGGCACGAATATTTTGCACTGTCTTTGGTGGCGCACTTCACAGAGGTGCCAAAACAACACAGGGGCAATTTGCAAATTGCTGTGCTGCAATTGATTGAGCAGTTTAAACAGTTGCCAACCTAACCTCCTTTCTTTGTGCAGTTTTTTTTTTATCGGCCAGTAGCTACTTTTTCTTTCCCTTCACATTGCGTTTTGCTGGTTATTACTTACACCTGCATCATTATGCCTTCGTTGCGTTCAACTGTACAAGAGCATGTACAATACTATCAGTTCTTTCTGCGTATTGCTTGATATTGATGGCTTTTCTTGGCAATTTTGTTTCTTCTTGCTTGCTGGACCTACATGTTTAATGTTTTTTATTTGTTGGCAGTATTACTATTCTTAAACGTGTCAGTTACTTAAACACACTGATGGAGCCGTTTTTTTACTGTTTTTTTTCTTCTCTTCCCTTGCTGGCATACCCTTGTGTTTCGGTCTCTTTGTGCTATTACCATCTTTAGATTTGTGTGCTCTGCTGTGGTGTATTGGCGCTGCCAGTCACTACATCGTGATGTAGCTAGGAGCCTGCTTAGCGTGCCTGAAATTGTATCGCAGGCTAATTTTGATCGCTCGTTCCTGGGTTGACCCACCGGCATGTCAGCGACTTATCACTTGACGGACCAACAATATCGGCATCCTAAAGGAGCCATGAAGAGAAAATGCAAGTTGGTTTTATTCGAAAGATTTCGTGTTTTATAGTGCCCCCAGCGCTTGTCCGGATACAAACGGTGCTTTATTCACTGAGAAATTCAACAATTTAGGTTAAAATTTTGATTTTCCCGCTTAATCGTGCGTTTTCGTGGTCCCAAGTGACATCCCTGAAACCGACCGCTCTGCAGCCTAGTGTACCTTCATTCACGCATCCGCCGTACAGGGTAGAGACACGTATACGCTGGCGCCGCCATTTTCGGTTGCTCGCTCGCCGCCGAAGCAAGTCATTGTGTCAAAACCGCGCTAAAATTATCGCCGCAACGCGGTTTACTGAAGAAGTTTGAATCATATTGTCTGTTTCGCGTTGCTAGGTCTCGTGGGAAACGAAAAGAATAATGCGTTGAGCCCGTTGGCCCAATTGCGGCGGCACGGGACCGTTCAAAGGTTGTCTCCACCCTGTACAGCGTTGTTGGTTTGTTCCCGCGTTTCTTTACGTTCCGTAACATAGATGGCGCCACCATACCGTGGCAAGCGTTTGGTTTGTTTTTGCCCGCATTTAAACTTGGCTTGTTTTTGTTCTGGGAGAAAATATTCGCTCCCTGAAACAGTGCTCGCTCGACAAATGGGGTCACGTAAGACACCGTTGCTTGCGTCAATCGGCCAGTGTCGTCCGAGACAACCCCAAGCCCCGTAGTGCTGTGCAGCTAAACCAAGCATGCTGTGCACAGTACGAACAGCAGAACGCATCAGTACTTCTATGTTTACAAGTGCTTTCGTAACTTCCACTGTTTGTCCCATCATTCCTATTGCTTTGTAAAGAATGCGCCCTAAATTTAAGCGCAAATCGCTCGTTTGTCTAGTTTGTAAGTTCTACCTAATTTGCGTCTGCTTCTGCCAGCCTCCGCCAATCGCAGAGCTTAGCTCATGTGACGACATAGGTTCTGTTGCGGGAAATGAGCTGGTGGGTCGCATGACCATTCCCATTTTTCCTAATTATGTAGCTTATTTGAGCGAAGTTTACGTTAAAAGTGGTGTCAGTATGATTCTAACGACACAATCTTTTAAATGAACCAAACTTGTGTTTTCTCTTCATGGCTCCTTTAAGACGCTTCAGCGGTCATTGCCGCTGTTGGTAGCGATTCATTTTTTTCCCTCTGTTATAGTCGGTTGAATTGTTCATTGATGACGGGTGTTTTGTTTGAGTGCTGTATGAAAAAATAAATATCCTGTGAGTTTTTCTTGCACAGTTCGTATTTTTTTTTCGCGGTGCCAGAAACTGGCAAAATGGTTGCAGACTGGAATGGCAAGAAAACATGTAAAAGTTTCGGGCTGGAAACGGTTAATGAAAGGACACAGAGTGGCAGCACGACAGGCAAACCGCTATGCAGCATTTGGGGGGCTCTTAAAAGAGCCATTTGTGGCTTCTGAGCTGAAGGCTGGCGTGGTGGACTTCGCTCCAGTAGCGCAATCCCAGTCCATGGCACGTCGTCATGACTTGCACAGCAGCTGGACAATTCGCAGACACTGATGACAAGTGGCCTCACATGGCCACGGAAGCCAGTCAGACCACAGTGTGCGAAGCATTCAGCGAAGTGGAAGCAGGCGCTGTTCCTTCAAATGCTTGACAGCTTCCGCTTGGCAGACCCCTGGTTGGCTCCACTGCCAAGGCACCTCCCCACAGCCGCTGCAGAAGTACGCCGTGAACAGGTTCCTGGCCTCTGCCGCTTCGCTCGGGAAGTTCCTGGCATGGGTGGTCTCCAGAGGGAAATAGCCAGGCTCCGCGCCATCCCCTTGCACCTCTTGAACGCTGCGACGCCAGTGCCCTGCAACAACGTTGCCAAAGCTGTCCTCACTGTCCATGTACACAGATGACCGAGTGTTCTGGACAGTAAGGAAGTTGTGCAGAACACAGGTTGCCTTGATGACAAAGTCAACGTTCTCGGGTTGCAAAAGTATGGTGCGGAACAGGATACGCCATCGTGCAGCTGTAATACCGAAGGCGTTCTCGGCACACCTCCTGCAAGAGAAATAAAGTAAAGCATATTAAGCAGAGTGTTATTTTTATAACTGAGGTTGCAATAAGTACACACCTTTCATACAGTACAAATTGCCTCATTTAGAAAAAACTAAGATGCCGTGCTGGCCCGCGAGCACAGTGTTCACAATTAAAACATGTAATATCTGTTAATTAGCCTGTTCGCTATCGTGTACCGTTGTATGCGGTTGCTTGTATACCGCTATGGGTGTGTGCAAACTCCTGCAAATTTACAAGACCGTGTTCCCATTGCTTTTGACGGAACCTGCACATGTAATGCAAGAGCACCTCATCGTCTCTCATAATCCTCAAAAAGTGCACAGCATGCCTGGGAGGCACAGTAAAACCAGCGTCTCGTCCCACATGCCACCACCACATCAAATATCGTTGCAGCCATCGGTGGAGAAATTTTCCTAATACAGCCGCAGTTATTTGGAGCAACGCAAGAAATAAGGAAATCAGCGTTTGTGAATGACAGCAAGATAGAGTGAAGCAGATTGCGACTGTTCGTGCCCTACGTAATGTTGCAAGCATGTTACGAGATGGCGTGACAGATTCGGTACTGACTAGCCCTATTATTGATAACTTTTCAAATTCGTTGCATGAAGTCGGACCGTATTCAAGCATGGCCCTAACCTTCCCTTCTGGGGAAAAAAATGGACTTGCTTTTGTTGTGCAGCCTGCTAGAGGTCTGCGGTTGTAAGCACCGTGAACACTGCGGAGTCTGTTGGACCATCCAAAAGCATTGCCCTAGCCTTTCAATCGGGGAAAAAAAAAGGTTTTGCTCTTGTGTGTTCTGCTACAGGTCTACGGTTGTAAGCACCGTGAACAGCGGAGTCTGGAATTTCAAAGCGAAAACAATACTTCTTATGCTGAGGCATTAGGAAACCCACGAATCGCACAGAAATACCGTCCACACGATTGTTCTTGCCAACACCACGCTGCAAACTACACTTTGCCTCTGAAAACGCACTGGCTGCGCGGCAGAATGCAACCGTACATATGGCGCTGGCGCCGCTGCGCAGATAGTGCCGTCGCGCGGTCGCAAGCCCCGTGCTTACACCCTATACATCACCACCGCCCAACTTGCTCCCGGTTTATCATAACACAAACAGCTGGCTGCCGTTTGCACCAGGGAATATTTGTGAGGGAAATGAGGAAGGGAAATGCGTTGTTAGATTAGCAATTTCTCAGCCTCCAATAATGGAGAGTTTTGGCTGACCGTTTTTCACGGTCCGCTCCGCTCCGATAGCAAGCGGGAGCGCCATTGCGCATGCGTGGCGCGCTTGGCCGCGAACGGCATTGGCTCCGGTTGCTCTGAGCGGGCCGTTGATACCGGAGCGGACCGTCAAAAACGGTCAGCTAAAACTCTATTGTCGAACCACCAGATTACTTCAAGGGAAACACCCGAAATTGCACGCGTGGTGCCCATGCCATGGGCTAAACGAATCGCGGTGGGCCCCGAGCCAGCTGCCGCCATGCCCCCGGGATGCCACTTGAGTCGCCAGGCTACCAATGCTTTCCGACGGCTACACCACGCACTCCGGCCAAAACAACGCGACACCGCAGCTGTGGCCCCAGACAATGTGTCCTCCCGCGAGCGGCATGACCCAGAGACCGCTTGCTCTTAATGAGCTGGCTGCCATAAAGTCATTCATTCCCACTTCTCGGAACCGCCGCTCCCTCCGCGTTTGACACGTCCTGCATCGCTGGTGCCTAAAGCCCTTACAGGCATTTTACTTGTTTAAACATTTGTGTGCCCAGGATGCTGCTTTTGGGGCTCCTCTCGGTTGTTTTCCTACCGCCCTAGCATTATTTCTCAAATATTAATGTTCGTTCTACCTGCTCCAAAAGCCGGTTTTGCTGCTCCAAAACCTACTTTGGCTGCTCCAAAATGACCTAATCATATCCCTGCACTGAAATTTTCTAAAAACTCAGCTGTGTCCTCTTCTTTCAGCCCAACCCTTAAAGAAGTGCCACATAAAAGCTGGCACGATACCTTGCACGGCTGAGACGGTAGTTGAAGACCCGCCTCTCGTCCCGCAGCTGCTTGGAAGGAAAGGGCCTGAGGAAATCCTTGCGCAGCTGGAAGGCCTCGTCCCCCACAAAGGCAAATGGTGCCGCTGTGGCACTTGTCCCAGGCAGCAGGCCAAGGCTGGGGATGTCCAGCGTCCCATTGGCAAGGGCCCGGCCAAACTTGGAATCTTTAAAAATGCCGCCGTCACTCTTGCGGCCCTCAGCTCCGACGTCAATCATAACATATTTGTACTGGCTGTCCACGACAGCCATCAGTACAATGGAGAAGGTGTGCTGAAAGAAAGAGCTCAGTATCACTGAACATATACCAACATGTATGAAGTAAAAGAATTTGACGCAATCGAATTAAAATCAACTGTGCTCTGTCAAACTGACAATGACGGCAGAAAGTGAACTTTTCCAAAATTAGGTCCAAAACCAAACGCGCCAACCGAGAAGTGATCTGCGATCTCCTATTGGTCGAGAGTATGACATAACACTGTGCGCTCTTTATGCGAACACCTGTTTCTTATCACGATGGTT
Organism: Haemaphysalis longicornis; assembly: GCF_048455015.1. Lineage (NCBI taxonomy): Eukaryota > Metazoa > Arthropoda > Arachnida > Ixodida > Ixodidae > Haemaphysalis > Haemaphysalis longicornis. The sequence continues at coordinate 4,097,585 of NW_027526233.1, read as the reverse complement.
CACTGCACTGTGAGTGTGCTCTGTAGTGCTTTACTGATACAGGCATTCCATAGCTTCTCCAAGTGTTAAACCGTAATCATCATTGGACACAACGGGTGCATGTTTTCTATTTCTGCACGACCATCGTGCACGACCAAGTCCGAACTGCATCGATGTTGGCTTCATAACATGAGGAACCCAGGTTGTATTCCGACCACAGGAAGCGTTTTTTCTTCTCTTCATTAATGATTATCATCATTATCAGAGAAAGTTGCATTTTTTGCAGTGTGTTATGGGTGAAAAGCTGCAAATGAAATCAGTGAGAGGCCGAAAGCTTCCCTTTAAAAAAAATTAATACTCACTTTGTAGTTGAAGTACAAGCTGCCAGATTTGGCAGGTGCTGTGATGGCCACATGTTTACCATCGACGGCACCTAGGCAGTTTGGAAATTGCCACCTGTTTCCGAAGCCCTGAGCAATGTGCACCCAGACCTCTTGGCTGGGGACCTGAAATAATTTTGTTTGCACTTTTACATGGACAGCTTTGTCAAAGTTGAACTGGTGTAGCTTTTAACTGCTGGGCTATGGTATGGTTAAGGGTTTTCCCCACAGTGGGCGGCGATAGAAATTCCGCCCACTGCCTTTGGTAGGCCGCCCACCACTCCCACTGACCCACCCGTCTGAAATGAGGGCCTCAGGATCTAGGAATGGCCACTGAGCAAAAGCAGCGCCAGTGGCAGCGGGCCGTACCTCCCTCCACCTGGTTACGTGAAAAGGAGTCGGAGCAAGTGGCTTTCAAGTCTCAGATTGCGTGCAAATCTTTGAGACAATGCCGCTTTATTTTTTCACCGCACTGCTGCACCACAATATTCGGTATTTCACCAGAGGTGTTCAATTTTTGTGATGAAAATTTGAAATTCTTAACCCCCCCCCCCCCGCAACGTTGTTAATATGGCCCTCTCGATACTTTCTGGGGAGAACCCTGTTATAGTTATAATTACAAGTGGCAGTAGCAAGATGTTGCGCATGACACTACGATAATACACTGCTACCAGGTTGGGCCCCTTGTTGCTGGCGCTTGCCACTTCAAAGCGACCACAAAAAGGGGCCCGTGGCAGTGTATTATGTAGTGTTGTGTGCATCAATGGTCTGCCATAACTTGTACAGTTACGTTCGTCACGTCACTCACCAAAATCGCTCCTTAAATGTCTACCGTAAAGTTCCGAGCGAATGCCCACGCCCGAAACATCGCCCGACGCGAAAGATCGCCCTTGCTGTATTTTTCATTTGATATCTCTGTACTTTTGATGGGCGTTCTTTCGGAACTTTACAATAGTCAAAGATAGCACAACAGCTTTGTTATAAAAAGTGCTTCAATTATTTACCTGAACATGACTTCAGCATGAAAACATCCCCATACTGTGTTTGTGGTGCTACAATAGTCAAACAGCCATGCATAAATCACTGCTAAACATTAGTATACTATCACGCCAGGTACATGCTCCTTACCTTCATATATTCCTCCTTCAGGCGAGCCCATATTGCTCGGCAGGTGGTGTGGATGGCCAGCCTCGCTGTTTCGATGCCCACACGGTAGGCAAGGGCCACGTCCTTAATGTCCTGGCCGGATGCTAGGTAACTGGAACCCAGGGATGACAAGCGGTGTTGCAACTGGAGATTTATTTTACACACACACACACACACACACACACACACACACACACACACACACACACACACACACACACACACACACACACACACACACACACACACACACACACACACACACACACACACACACACACACACACACACACACACACACACACACACACACACACACACACACACACACACACACACACACACACACACACACACACACACACACACACACACACACACACACACACACACACACACACACACACACACACACACACACACACACACACACACACACACACACACACACACACACACACACACACACACACACACACACACACACACACACACACACACACACACACACACACACACACACACACACACACACACACACACACACACACACACACACACACACACACACACACACACACACACACACACACACACACACACACACACACACACACACACACACACACACACACACACACACACACACACACACACACACACACACACACACACACACACACACACACACACACACACACACACACACACACACACACACACACACACACACACACACACACACACACACACACACACACACACACACACACACACACACACACACACACACACACACACACACACACACACACACACACACACACACACACACACACACACACACACACACACACACACACACACACACACACACACACACACACACACACACACACACACACAAAAAGACGTCTGCCCTTGTCCTGGCACTGTACCCGAGCACTATGTTGTTGAGAAAATTGCCTATGTTTTGAAGGTGCTAGTGGATGCATATCATAACAAAACTTTGTGGCATGATACTTGCTCCCTCCACATTAACACATGAAGTGCTATTTCATAAACATTCAAATTGGCTTGCAATAGGTGGTGCTAAGAACCACCAGAAATGCTACTGTTGACATGCTAGGATTGCACACATGCTCCCCTGTTTCGGAATGCCCAGAAGTGCAGCACCAGTGGTGGTGACTTGTAATTATGCCAGGGGCGACGCCGTCGTTTAGTTTGGGCAGCCAACTTCCCTGATCTTTTACTTTTAATAATCGGAAGACACATACGGCTAGTGTAATGGGGAGATGAACCTTTGCCAACCTCAGGGCTATGGCGAGTCTCTCCCCAGGCTCGAGAGGCTCTCGCACTGCGTACTGCCGCGTGAGGTCGTTCTTCACAAACGACAGCAGTAAGTCAAAGACCCCCGGTGTCATCCTGTAAAACTTGAAAAAAAAAAGCGTGGTCGCCCTCCCGCATGAGCCGCATCTGAAAAATAAAGAAAAAAGATCTGTCTGGAGGGTGGGAGAAATGTGCGGCATCGTAAAATGCACCGCCTTTCATAATGCAGAATCAGAATAGGTCTGCATAGCCGCCGGCCAAGTTTTTTGCCGAGCAAAGCAAGTGCGAAATGTAGGCGAGAATATACTCATGCAAGGCAGAATTGGACGCATAAAAGCAAGTTTATACTTACTGCCGTCCAGTAGACCCCTTCCCGTTTCCTGGCAAGGAAAACCGGTCGGACCCAACAGCTTCGGCGTGAACGCTGCTGGCGGCTTATTTTCAGCTTCATCAGCAACAGCTTCTTCTTCAAAAGAAGCAACTTGCGCTGACGTTCAGCTACAGGCATAGCTGCTGGAAGCACTCGTCAAGACACGAAGAAACACGGCTTGCACACCTAGCCAACACAGTGACGCAGTCGCGAAACGCCAGACCGCCAGACACCGATACGAGCAGGGAGCGGGAAGAGTCAGCCGATTCGATTTTATGTCGATGCGGCTGCCTGGCACCATTGCGCAAGAAATAAGCGCAATAAGTTTGACACTCCAATTGCAACACAACATAGCACTTTATTTAATAGAACATCAATTTAACGTGTTTTATTTGTTGAAGTTTTGATTATTCTTCAGTTTATTAAGAATGACTTAAACAGAACGATGCTGCCTTTACCAAAGTAAGTCTGGCAACTCGGATCGGAGAAGCGCTCTTCGCGCGTCTCATGTGGTTGCTCGCCCTCTCCAACGCCCGTTCCGCGTCGGCGCCAAGCGCCGCACACGGCCGCAAGACGCGACCAAAACGCCGCATGTGGTTGCGCCTTTAGATGGACAAATCATTTTAAGTCCCTGGGCATGAAGCACTTAGTGTCGCTACAGCCACTTGCACCGAAGATTACGTGTGTGGCTTTTAACACTTTTGGTCACTTCCAAACAGACGGCACAAACTCTTTCATGGCTTTAGTTGACAGAATGGCGACATGCGACGGACAAAAATCGCGAAGGCTACCCGGCTTCTCGCCGTATGGCCCGGGCATGCGCATTAATCGAATGCATGTGTGCCACAAACCGGGTTCCTTCCCCGTACGGCGGCTCTGTCAACATGCGCAGCTGTGAGCGGCTGCTGCGAACAGAAAAAAAAAAAGCTGCGTCCCTGAATATCTGATTTGATTGTTTGTAGGGTGCGATACTTATGTAGTGCAGGCGGGGAACCTCTTCCCCTTTCACACTCTGTTAGTAGGGTTTAACGCGCCGACGGAAGGCTCCGGATTAATTTCGACCACCTGGGGGTCTTCAATGTGCGTCGAAATCTCGTACACACGGGCGTTTTAAGTGCGAATGCACTTTATAAGCAACCCTAAATTCCGTTGACCGCCGTCCGTCCACATAGCAACAGCTGCGGGTGCACGCGCTCCTCGTCTTCCTTGGCTACGGGGGGAGATGGGCGCGCGCTGCCTGGCCGCTGACATGGCACATACCCACGTGGGGGATTGGCCAGGAATCGGGCGTGAGAAGGGCTAATGCACCCGCTTAAAGAAGTACTGACACGAAATTTCAAAGCTGAGATCCGCTCTAGCAATCAAGTACAACGACAACACAAATAGGTGTCTGTGCATGGCACATACCCACGTGGGGGATTGGACAGGAATCGGGCGTGAGAAGGGCTAATGCACCCGCTTAAAGGAGTAATGACACGAAATTTCAAAGCTGAGATCCGCTCTAGCAATCAAGTACAACGACAACACAAATAGGTGTCTGTGAATAAATGCATCTTTCTTTCTTTGTAGTTGTGTGTGTGTGTGTGATCTCTCTTTCGCGAACATTACCGAACCGCGCAAATTCAACTCCTGCATTCGCACTTTCACATTCTTCCCATCGGGGAAATGCGGGGAAATATTTTGCTTTTCGTCTCCATCAGAAAAGCGGCCGCCGTGGCCGGGAATCGAACCCGTGACCTCGTGCTCAGCATGAATACACTTCGCAAATTTCTCAAACGCGTAAACATGGACGGCGGACGTTCTGTGAACCGGCTGTGTTTAAAACGTTCCTTGCTGTTATGTGTTTACTGCAAGTGTTATTCCTAAATAAGCTCACAAAGGAATAACTCTATCTACAGAAAAACTCGTAGCAACAGTCCCCCGGCCACTCAGCAAGACCCGAGCTAAAAATTAGGCGCAAAAAGGGTAGCATTAAAATCCTTTTTTACGTCTTCTTGCTGTCGTCGATTTGTGAGTACATTCCCTTGCACGGAGTAGTTACGGTAGGAAATCTTGCTCGCAGGTAAAGGTAAGCATAACATCCACGTGCGGATTTCAAAAAAGGCGTTAACACACTTTGATTGCAAGGCAAACATACATCGATTAATTGTTGTGCGACACCGTACGCGCAAATAGCTGGTAGATCGTGCTTACCTTGGCTAGACGGCAATCCTGATAAAAACGCCGCTTCAACGCGCCGTCCAAGCAGAGGCTTCGTCCGCACGACGACCGCGCGTTGATGAGTCCGAAAATTTGTGACACCACAAGACAGGCAAAAGAAACGCAGTGAGGGCAGACAAAACGTGAAAGAGGGGTGCGCCGCACCCCGCAGGTACCGGGCACAAAGGAGGAGGTAGTGAGCGGCAGTGAGAGGCGCCGAGCTGCTCGCCCTCGCAAGCATAGCCAGCGTTGTCCATCTAAGGCCGATATTTTTCAGAAAAAGAAAATTTTCAAATCCTCCACAGAGATACCGTCGTAAAAACGCTGGCAAATTGCAGGTGTTTTCATACATATATATACTCGTTAAATTAGATGTTTTTGCTTTGCCGATTACGTTGGAACACCGCCGCTTACATATTTGTACGCCGAGTTTCTCTCTAATACAGAGAGCTTATATGTATGCCTGCCTTAGACAGCGAAGTAAGTGAAAGTATCTCCCTCAGTTTCTTTTATTATATGTAAACATCGAGGCGAAATTCTCAGTACGTTTATTCATTTGAGATGTATTTTATCCGGCACTTAAGATATGCTTTACGTGAATCTTACGCTTCAGCAACTGAAGCAGCGCCTCTAGTGTACTCGAATGTATTTCGGCAAAGCTTTTATAATACATTTAAAATGTACTTTCAATGAATATTTTTCCTGCATTGAGAGTGTATCTCTACCATGTTCGTTCCACAAACGTACAATGCATTTGAAATATATTTCGAATATATTCGGAGTATATTTCTATGCTTCAGCACACTTTTAAAGTATACTCAGAGTGCTGCTCTAAATGTAGTTAGGTAAGCGTATTCTTTAAATATTTACAGTGCATTTGGACCTAGATCGTTTGGCGGGAAGAAATACATTTTCAATATATTCTGAATGCCTGCGCGCTTAAGCGCGCAGTCATGAGGTTCAGTACATACCTAATCTATTTGTAGGGTACTTAAGAGCACTGCATTTTCCCGCTTTTTTAATAATGTATTTTCAATATTTACTAAAAATTAAGAAAATGCAATTTTTAATGCACTTGAAATACATGTACAAATACAAGGCATATTTGAAGTGTACTTCAAGCATACTCGTAGGTATTTCAAACGTATTACTTTTCGCTAGGAGCCCTTATCCTCCCTCTCCTACGCCTCCTCTTTCCTGAGTTACACTCAGCCTGACGTTTGAGCCGACAGTAGACTTTCGATTGATTGATTGTAGGGTTTAACGCGCCGACGCAACGCAGCCGGTGAGGCGCGCCGTAGTGGAGAGCTCCAGATTAAATTTGACCACCTGGGGATGTTTAACGTGCGCCGAAATCTCGTACACACGGGCATTTTTGCTTTTCGCCCCATCAGAAAAGCGGCCGCCGTGGCCAGGAATCGAACCCATGACCTTGTGCTCAGCAGCGCAACGCCTTAGCCACTGAGCCATCGCGGCGGGTGACAGTAGACTTTCACTTCCTGCCTAAGTTTTTAAACAAGCATATAGTCCCGTACAGAACCTGCGCTTCTTTTTTCTATCTTTCGAGTAAGGAAAAATTCATAGAAGTAGCTCAAAAGCGTTTTAGTAACCACGAAGGTCCGCTAGGCCGGAAATGTTCGTGAAAAAATAGCAAGCGACCGGTGCAAGAGTAGAGCGCATGTGGGAGAAACCTGATGGGGGTGACGGAGGCGTAGGGGCAAACATTTTTGTGTTTAGTCAAGACGCGACCTCATGCCGGATCTTCCTTCAGCAGTGTCGCCAGTAACCTCCACTGGTGTGTTGTTCAGTTTATAGATGGCTTGTCGCTGACGATATTGAATACACTATTGAAGTACTTGGCCAACTGTTAGCCTCACAAGCAAATTGTACGGAAGTAATTCTTCGTAATGCTCTCGTAATAATTCATTTTGGAGACATACTGATCACCTCGGCTGCGTAAAAGTGGCGGCACTCAAAATCGTGAAGAAAGCTTTCAAATGCGCTAGATTCGCTACTTTGAAAAAAAAAAGCTCTGATACATACGTTGCCTGTGTGAGAAGATGTTTGTGGTAACGACATGGACAGGATTATTAAAGCGATAATTGAAAGCATGCTATGACGTTGCAGGGAAACAGCGGGTAATGTTCCTTTAAACCTCCATGTTATAACACGCATACGCGTTTCATCACACCCACGGAATACATTATTTCCAAATTCAGGACGCGCCCAGCACGTGATTTCGTACTATTAAGGTATTCACAATCGTCGTATGCATAGCTTGGATTCAACAACCTGCGTGCAACCTCGTAGCGCTTGTATTATTCTCTGTGCATGTCAGGAGAGTTCTTATGCCCTGGGTGCCAGAAATATAGGGCTTCGCAAGTTACATGGTTCCCACAACTTTTGATGAATAACTCACGTCGTTTCAGAGCATTCGCGTTTCATATAAATATACATTAGAGCTTAAAACCTCAGCATAGCCTGTTGCTATCGTAAAATACATCTTTCGAATCCTCGAAGGGTTCTTTTTTTGTCCAGGTACTGAACTCTATAGGAAATATAACCGAAATGAAGCGTCAAGGATGTTCCACTCACAAATGACGAAACATCGTGTTTTCGGCGAAGTAGCTGGGTCACAAGACATTGTAGTCATGCATAGCAGAGCTAAGGGGTATGTTGTTATTACGACGCAAATTTAATAATATTTATTAACATAGCACATGTCCCAAATGAAAGGCTGGTGTGAATCAGTAGCGCCACGTGTATCACGGGCACTTAGCTGTATGCTAGGAGCATATGCATGTGCTTGGTAGGCTGTGAAAAAGAAAATGACTTGTCTACATGCTCATTGCCTGTTTTTGGTTTTATTCACGGGTAACACCCCTAATGTAACCAGAGTGGCACGGTGCTTCCAAACACCACACGAATGCTAGTTAGATCAATTGCAACAGCTGCCGTTTTTTTCGTTTAGTTTAAAAGAATGCCCTGACGTCGCCTTTGCGGCGCTAACTTAATACCCTCGTGTGATGTAAATGTAGCATTTAGGTATACCTTTTTGTTTAAGCCAGCTTCGGCGCGAAAAAAATGTTTGAAGTTGAATTTAGCACCCCACACACTAACATTTCAGTTTAAGCAAGTCTTATGTCAGCAGCCCTACCTGCTTTATCAGAGCTTATAGACTAAAGGAGAGATTTTTCTGCCTATAATGGCCTTCGTTAGCTGACTCACAGGAAGGGAGATTCGCCGTAGAGGTTACCGCCACCGCCAGGCCCTCGCGAAGCTACATACCATGCTACTGCATGCCATTGAGTCTCCGCGGACAAGCGGCTCGTTCTCCCGCACTATTGTATTTCCCGTCCACCGCGACCCCTCCTTCCAGAGGTCGTCACGTACATACACGCAATTCTCTGTCCGGAGATCTTTTCTACATGGGTGGCCGCAGAGAAAACGAGTATTCCGCGTCCAGATGCTTGTCGTTCGTCTTCGGACCTTCGTTGGCCAAACAGGAAATAAGTAATTCGTGGCCAGACTGTTGCCGTTCGTGTTCCGCCTTCCGCTGGCCAAATGGGAAACGATTAATGCGTGGCTAGACGCTCTTTGTTCGTCATCAGACGTATGGTGGTCATGGAGAAAGCGTGTACTCCGTGGGCAGATGCTTGCCGTTCATCTGGGGACCTAAACTGGCCAAACAGACAACGCGGCCCCCGCGGCCAGTCGCTTGCAGTTCGTCTTCGGACCTCAGCTGGCCAAAAAGGAAACGAGTAATCTATGGCCGGACGCGTACTATTCGTCTTCGGACGTGTGGTGACCAATGAAAAAACGTGTTCTCTGTGGCCAGATGTTTGCCTTTGGTGTAAAGACCTCGGCTGGCCGAACAGACAACAAGTATTCCGTGACCAAATCCATGCCAAAGAACATAAGTTCTCTGGCAGTCCAAACTTTGCCAATGGCCAAACAGGCCAAGCATCGGCCAAAAATAAGCCAAAGGCTGGCCACGTTTTCTGTGCTGCCTGGGCTACTAATATGTTAAAACAGCTAAGGTTAGAACCACTCCAGAAGCGTCAGCAAATTGCCAAGCTCAAGTTTTTGTATTTGCTTTATCAGAAAAAAATTTGGTTGAACAGTGATACATATCTACTCCCTGCTCCATACGGTTCAGCCAGACTGAACCACTCCAAAACGATACGACCATTCTTCGCCCACACTAAAATATTTCAAAAATCGTTTTTCTCTTGTACAATTGAATGCTGGAATGCATTGCCATCTGATTTTGTGGAGTGCCGTTATGCAAAATTCTTTTGAACGCTTGTTGTCATCTTGTCTGTAACCCTCTCTGCTTGAACAGCAATGCTGTCCGCAGTAACTGGAAATAAATAAATAAAAAAACTGCCCAAACATGTGACGTAGCACCACGAAGTGTTGAAAAGGAAATAAAATAAAAACGTTAAGAATAAGGAACCAAATTACGAAAAGTATGTATAGAAATAAAACAAGAAGGAAGTAGGTGAAGGAGAGGGAGCGGGCGGGAAGGCACTGATAGCAGCGATCTAATACGCTGGAATCTTTTTGAGGGAAGGCCAGCATGGATTGGGGCTAGCACGGGAGACAGCCAGATTCCGAAATGAATAAGTGGACGGCGGAGCAAAGATCTGCGCGGCTAAAACCCACCGCCTTCGCCCCTAACGATAAGATTAGAGGAAGGCACAGTGGAAGGGCCAAGTGATTAAACTTTTTTTTCAAGTATCCTTTTCGTATGGAGAAGCATCATCGGTAGGAGAGAAAAAAATGTTCAGCTCTCTCTAATTCGTTACAAGATGCACAGAGTGGTGAAGGGGCCACATTGCAGCGGTACAAGTAATAATATACATTTTGGACACCACACCGAAAGCTGGTGAGGGTGACTTCACTACCTCGTGACTGACTAATCCGGCACTTCTATGAGTGCCGGAGGTGCTCGAGGTCAGAACCTGCGGACGCAGATTCAGCCATACATTGTAGCAGGCTTAATGTTCGAAAGCATCCCGGCGTAAGAAATTTCAAGGGCGGTAGAATCTCCACTACCGGGCCATCCAATGCAATGACCTCCAGAGTGTCTGCCGCTTTGTTTAGCCAGATGCCTGCGTGTCCGGGCACCCACACCAAACGAAGTTTTTGCAGATGGAGGTAGTAAATACCTATGGGGCGAGCACCGCTAAACAGTTGTACCTTTCTTCATGGTACGTACGCATTTAGAAGATTGGCCAGAAATCCGTAGCTTTAAAGAACTTATTTTCAAGGAAAACGTTTTGCTCCAGTTTTGTCGATTTTTTCCCGAGTGCTTATTCCTAGCCCTAGCCAGGCCGCAGACCATTCGGGATCCCATACAGGAAAGGTAGGAATTTATTCTTTCATTTTGTAGAAACGAGAATAACGCACGGGTCGCGGAAATAAATAAGATTGCTAAGTATCACCTGAAGAAGCCATACCAAGAGTCACGCAGGAGTGGGTGCCAAGAAGGAAGAGCAGGTATGAACTGTTTGGAACAGACTACACTAGTATTTTCTCGCCGCCAGTTCCCGGTCCCTGAGAGTGCTCCGTGGTCCAGGAGACCTCCGACTGTGGCCGACAATCGGGGGCGGTTGGCCAGTTGAAGCTGATCGGTTGGGTTCGAGATGGTCATCCTGCCTGTTCACTGCTCGAGTGTGGTGGAGAAAATGGCAGTCAGGTTAAAGGGTGTACAGGGTACAGCTACTGCGCCACCCTCAACCTACATCGTGCACGTTGACACGATGTAGGTTGAGGGTGGCGCAGTAGCTCTCTCGCTAGCTAGACAGCGTGAACCATCTGGTAAAATCTCGACAATGCAAAATGCATTTCTTGTTTATTCCTAATCTCGTTTTTAGGGATTTATCTTTTTAAACGAAGCAAACAAGACCGTTAGAAATATTTCTATAAATTTCTAAAACATTTCGTATCGGTACATGTTGTTTGTTAAACCCCTAAGTCATGAATAAGTAGGTCCATATGAATGTGATTAGGTGAGCCCCCTCAACACACTAATATCTAGGTCTTTCATGCTGACGTCACTCCTGGCCATACTGCCTCACTGTAGCATGAAATGTAGAAGGTTTAGGTCCGGAGCACCTTAGGACCTCGGAATGTCCGTCCGCGTCCGTGCGCATAGCATTTACAATCACAAAAAATCACACAGGCATTGGCAGGATTCGAGCCTCTTTCTGGTAGACCAGAAAGAGTTCGAGCCTCTTTCTGGTAGACCAGAAAGAGTTAGTGCCAGTCATCTTACCCACTAAGCTACGCCCGAGAATTAGTACCCGAGAGTCAAATGGCTCACGAGCCTCACTCTTAACAAAGTCTCGACGCTACAGGCCGAAGAGGTAGCTATTGCGCTGGCAATAACGCAGACCCCAGCGGAAGTGATAATCACAGATTCACAGTCAGCGTGTAGGAGCTACCTCCAAGGCCGCATCTCGTGCATCGCCATGAAGATCCTCGGCCAGAACCCTCTGAAGAAAAGGGTGTCGATTGTCTGGACACCAGCTCACGCTTCCCTCTGCGGTAACGCCTTTGCTCATGAGACTGCTCGAGGTCTGACCAGCCGAGCGCCGCGAGAAAGTTGGCTTGAGACAGCGATCCCTGTAACTTCATACCAGGAGGTGACCCAATTCTACAGGCTCACCAGGCTTATGCTACCCGCTGGCCACCCCTCCCTCAGCAAGGCAGAGGAGCGCTCCTGGCGTCTCCTCCAAACGAACACGTTCCCCCACCCGACCAAACTCCACCTATTCTGGCCAAAAATATACTACTCACAGTGCCAATTCTGCAACGCGCCCTGCACCTTGTATCACATGGTGTGGGAGTGCCAGCTGAACCCCTTCACTTTCCCCGATATCTAATCCCTCGATTGAGCAGTGGGAGGAAGTGCTGGCCAGCTCTAGCCTCGAAGAGCAGCTTCGGCTGATCCACCGGGCTGAGGCGGCTGGACGCTCCAACGGGGTCCTGAACTGAGGAAACCGCCCGCTTGACTCCTCTCATTAAATAAAGTTTATTCTCTCTCTCTCTCTCTCAACTGGCTTACTCTCTCGCCTGTAACGGCGCGGAGTACATTAGGACCTCCCAATGTCCGTCCGCGTCCAGCCGTGCGCACACCACCCGATTTGTTCCCCGACCATCATTCCATTTGAGCTGTGAGTTGCAGTTCCATTTAGAGAATAATGAAAGTGCAACTCATGGCTCAAATCGAATGACGGTCGGGGCGCAAATCGGATGTCATTCGGCTCGCACGCTGGATGTCATTTGTCGTCCCCATGCTCCGAACCCTCGCCACCTTTAACGGAGTGGAGCTGCTGCAATTTTTTGTATTTCTCGCGCGTAGAGGAGCGTTTTTTTTGGGTAGAAAAGGCCTGAGTGAGTTACCAGAGGCTATTTCTTTCAAACCAAACAGTGTTTATGCCCCCCCCCCCGGTTAGTATAGCTTTGCGGACGCCATTGCGTTGCTGCGCGAGTCTGGAGAACCCCAATGAAACACTTCACCTCATTTTATTTATTTACTTTGAGGCCTGAGGGCATTACAGAAGGGAGTGTGGTTTGAGAACTAAAAATTTGCAAACAATACATTCAAAGCACTGCTTGGTGGAAGATGACCTTGAAGTTATTCACTTCCGTGGTGGAGGCGATGGCGGAGGGAAGGTGGTTCCATTGCCTGATTGTTCGTGGAATGAAAGAGTCATGATAAAGATTACTTCGACTAGACGGCAAACCAACCTTTAAGCCCTCATCAAACAGGACAAAATATAGGAGGGGTTTGTGAAAAGCTGTTCTTTAAAAATAGGGTTGTCATGACAGATTTTGTGAAAGAGTCAAAGCCGTCAGCACTTACGACGCAATGGCAGGTCAGGAAAGTTCAGCGAATTCTTCATTGGAGTTACGCTTGGATGGCGAGAGTAGTTATAAAATACGAAACAAGCTGCACGGTTTTGAATCAATTCGAGGGCGAGGATGAGAGTATGTTTGGAAGAATCACAGACGGCGCATGGGAATTCTAATTTCGGACGTACTAGTGTTTTGTAAAGAGTTATTTTCAGCGATGAAGGTGCAGATGAAAAATTACGACGTAAAAATCACAGCATGCGATTAGAATTGTTATTTATATAGTCAGCATGCACCTGCCAAGACAGATTATTTGTGATATGAAGGCCGAGGTATTTGTATGAATTGACGTGTGATAAAGAAGCGCCATGAATACTATACGTACACGTGTTAGCAGTATTATCACGACGCAACATTGGCATGTATTTGCATTTCGTCCCGTTAAGCCGCATGAGCCATTTATGGCACCAATCGGATAGGTTAAGATCGGTTTGAAGTTTCAAGATGTCAGCTGGTTTTGAAATTTCTCCGGCCTCTGCCTTCAGAAATCTCCCACTAAACGGAAAGATCAATTCGAAAAAAACAAACCTAATGTTAAAAAAACTGTGGTTGATTCCTCTTTCATAGGAATTGGTAAGACACGAAAGTGACATGTGCAGCGAAATCTTCAGATGAGCATGATTTGTGGGTCGGCGGCTGTCTTGTTGGTGTCCGGCTGGCGGGTTGCTTCGGCAAAGATGTTCTAGCGTAATTTCCGTAACGTAATAAGGTCAGTAAAAGTTTCGTGTATCCCGGCATAAAACACTTTCCTGCTAAAATATAAAACCCCAAAACGAACAACCCTAAGTATAACCAGAGTCTGGTATAACGTACTCTTTAGTACTAAAGGGTGCTTTCCCGCAAGAAGACACTGTGTGCAGGGGTGTACCCTTTACAGGCCGCTTGCTTCGTTGTACTGGTGTCATTTGCGTGGCGGATATGACGTCAAAGTATGCCGGATTAAAACACTTTTGAGTTAAAAAAGCATGCCAAAAGCTTCACCTAGATTACCCTTCGGGAGTGGGTCAACATTACTATATTATACAGGTTGTTGTCAGTGCTGGTCGGTGCACAGCCCACGGAAGCCCACGGAAGCCCACGGGGCGAGACCGGGCATCGAATTTCTAGGGTCCGGAGTTCAATTCGCAAACGTTCTGTATTGTACAGTACACACCATATCTGTCACTCAAAAGAAAGGTGTGCTGCAATTATGATGATTTGTAGGGGAGAAAGTTGGACTTTTTTAATAGCACGTCGGCCCTACAAACTGTCGCGACGGCGACAGAGAGATGCGAAGACACGCGTCTGCACGCTACAGCGCCGTGGACCCAAACTGGGGTCCCCGCTTTATTCCACGCTCGTGCCCAGCGCGTACCGCAAGCGCGTGGTCAGCAATCGCCACTCGTGGCTCAGCCCCAGCGTCATCGTTCCTGGAGCGTGCCCATTTGCGGCAGCAGACGACGCAAGCTGCTGGGGCGCCGCCACATAGCCCCCCCCTCTTCAGACGGAGTGTCGGCAAAACGGACAGTCTTTGCTCTGGGGTGTTCACGGGTGGGGCTGCGAACGGAGGGGAGCGTGGTGGTGTTCAGGGTGGAGTGGTGGGTGGTGGTGTCGAAGGCAGGCGGTTCGGCCTCGGTGCAAGCGGGCTTGAGGTGATCGATGGAAACGACAGTGTCGCGGCCGTTAACGCGAACTGTAAACGTCTTTTCGCCGCGTGAAATGACGAGATGAGGGCCGGTGTAGGGCGGTTGAAGTGGCCGGCGGGCACTGTCGACACGGATGAAAACGTGTTGGCTGACAGAAAGACTTGGGTGAATAAAAGTGGGTTTTGTGGAACACGGCCGTGGCGGTTGGGGACGGATATAGCTGAAAAACCGGGTTAAATCGTTTACGTAGGATGGGCCAGGAGAGGAAGGATTATCTTGAGGCTGTGGAGGGACCAGTAAGTCTGCCGGTAATCGCAAAGACGTGCCGTAGACCATTTGGGATGCGGCACAACCAAGATCATCTTTGATGACAGTGCGTAGTCCTAGCAGCACAAGAGGAAGATGAACTGCCCACTGCTCAGGTGATTCGTGAGCCATCAGCGAGGCCTTGAGCTGACGATGAAACCTCTCGACCATGCCGTTGGCTTGAGGATGATAGGCCGTTGTTTTTAGGTGAGTAACACCGAGTAGGCATGTCAAGCGGCGAAAGAGTGTGGACTCAAATTGGCGGCCACGGTCTGTGATAATCTCCGACGGCACGCCAAAACGGGCGATCCACGTCGACATAAGCGTGGAAGCAACAGTCTCAGCCGTAATATCGTCGATTGGAGAAGCCTCCGGCCAGCGGGTAAAACGGTCGATCATTGTCAAGATGTAGCGGCAGCCCTTAGATGGTGGTAGTGGGCCAACAAGGTCCACGTGAATTGTGGAGAACCTTGAGTCCGGTAGTGGGAAAGTAGCCAGAGGCGATGTGGTATGCCGAGAAACCTTGCATTGTTGGCAGGCGAGGCAGGAACGGGCCCAGGCGCGTACGTCAGTATTCATGCCCGGCCAGACGTATCTCTCGGCAATCAAACGCCGTGAGGCACGAACTCCAGGATGAGAGAGGCGGTGAATAGAGTTGAAGGCAATGCGCCTGAGAGATGCAGGAAGGTACGGCCGTCTGCGGCCTGAGACCGGGTCAATGTCGCAAACGATGCTGATTCCCGAATCAGGGCATAGAATGTCCTCGAGGTGCAGAGAGGAGCTGTTTGAAGAACGTAGAGTTCGGAGCTCCTCGTCATCGCTTTGGGCTTGGGCCAACTCCTGAGAACTGAAACCGGAGCGCTGTATGGCGGAAATACGGCTAAGGGCGTCGGCTGGAATGTTGTTAACTCCCTTGACATGCCGAATGTCCGTCGTAAACTCTGCAAGATAAGCCAAATGTCGCGTTTCTCGGGGAGAATATGTAGTCTTCGATGACTTGAAGGCGTTCGTAAGAGGCTTGTGATCGGTGAAGATCACGAAGCTGCGGCCTTCGAGGAAAAAGCGGAAATGCTTCACAGCGAGGTATGCCGCCAGGAGTTTCCGTCCGAAAGTGCTGTACCGTTGCTCAGTGGGAGAAAACTTCTTCGAAAAGAAACCGAGCGGGTGCCAGCTGCCGCGGATGTGCTGCTGAAGTACACCTCCAATCGCACAGTGGGAAGCATCTACCATCAGGCTTGTGGGAGCGTTGTGGCGCGGGTGCACGAGGAGGGTAGAAGAGGCCAGGCGCTCCTTGGTGGTAGTGAATGCGCGATCAGCAGCTTCAGACCATTCAAGACTGCACTCGGGAGACTTGGAAGTTTGAAGGAAAGTTTCGAGAGGTTGAACAATGGCCGCACAGTCCGGGATGAACCGTCGGTAATAATTCACCAGCCCTAGGAAACGGCGCAGTTGGCGCAAGGACTCAGGTCGGGGAAAGTCGATTATGGCCTTCACCTTGTCTGGCAGAGGGCGAATTCCATTGCAGTCTACGAAATGACCGAGAAAGTCCAACGACGGCAACCCGAACGCACACTTTTCGCTATTAAGGATGAGGCCATGCTCTGCTAGGCGGTCGAAAACTATCCGCAGATGGTGCAGGTGCTCAGATAGCGATGAACTGGCGACAAGAACGTCATCTATGTAGGCGAAAACAAAGGGTAGACCACGGAGGACGACGTCTATGAAGCGCTGAAAAGTCTGAGCTGCGTTGCGTAACCCGAAAGGCATCCGAGTGAATTCGAAGAGGCCAAACGGTGTAATGATGGCAGTTTTCTTGACGTCATCCGGGGCTACGGGGATTTGGTGGTAGGCTTTTTGGAGGTCAAGCTTTGAAAAGATGGTACATCCACTGAGGTTATTGGTGAAGTCCTGTATATTAGGTAGGGGGTACCTGTCGGGTACAGTGGCCACGTTCAAGGAGCGGTAATCACCACAGGGTCGCCAGTCTCCTGATTTCTTCGGGACCATATGTAACGACGAGGACCAGTTGCTCGATGACGGGCGAGCAATGCCGATTTCAACCATGTGGTGAAATTCCTGTTCCGCGATTTTATGTTTCTCTGGAGCCAGTCGACGCGCCACGGCGTGCGTAGCTGGACCGGTGGTGATGATCTGATGAACGACGTCATGCTTCACTGGCTTTGTCCAGTCTGGAGGGGCAGTCAGGGAAGGAAACTCGTTCAGCAAGTCCCGGTACGGAGAAGGTAGGTCGCAAAGAAGCGTAAATGCGAACGGATGGACTGGAGACGATTTGCCGATGACAGAAAGGCCGGTTTTGGCGTCCAGGATTCTTTTTCGGGCCATGTCAACCAGGAGGCCGAAGTGCGAAAGGAAATCGGCTCCTAGAATGGCGTGACTCACGTTGGCCACGAGGAAAATCCAGCGGAACGCACGGCGTAGGCCGATGTTGACCATCAGGGATTTTTTTCGGTACACGGGAATGCTGGACTTGTTAATAGCTTGGAGATGGCACAGTGGTGCTTGAGTGCGGTCGCAGGAATTAGCGGGGAGCACACTCACTTCAGCACCAGTGTCAACTAGGAAACGTTGACCACTTGTTGCATCTGTGATGTAGAAGAGGCGACTGTCGCTGGCTTGGGAATCGGTCGCCGCCGCTAACGATCCCTCGCCCCGTTTCCCGGCCAGCCGCAAGGACGGGTGCAACGTTGCGCCGCTGCACCGAAGCGGCGATGGTACCAGCACAATGAATCAGGGTGTTGAGGTGGCTGGCGCGTTGTGCCCTCCTGGCGAAATACTTGCGGAGACGGGGTACGGCGAGAAGGGCAAAACCGGCGAGCTCGAGGGTTGCGAGGCGGTGGCGAGCTGTAACCAGCCGAAGCGACAAGCTCCTCCAAGTTTTGCATGCGCTCTCGGAGAGCGGCGAGGTCGTCGGATAGCGGTGAGGGCAAAGGAGTAGCAGGCGCCGCCACGGTGGTATGATCGGAAGATTGAGCGGATGCCACCGTGGACAAAGGCGGATGCAACGTGGCGACTTCCATTATCTTGTCAGCATGCGCGGCCAACGCGGATAAGGGAAGGTCAGAAGCAGTCGCGAGGATCATCTGCACAGAAGAGGGGAGCCGTCGCAGGAAAAGTTCCTTCAACAAACGGGAGTCCGTGGCAGAAGGTGCGTCGCCGAGCAGGGTTTGCAGTTCGTGAAGGAGCTGCGAAGGTCGACGGTCACCCAACTCCTCTGCAGAAAGCAGCCCCTGGAAACGCTGCCGTTCCGAAGGGCTCGTGCGGCTCAAGATGGCAGCCTTCAACGTGTCATAAGGGTTCGTGGTAGGCGGGTTGGCAAGGATGTCACGAACCTCAACCGCGATCTCAATAGGCAGTGACTGTTGTAGATGGTTGAAGCGGGTCTCTTGCGACGTGATGTGACTCACTCGGAAGCTTGCCTCGGCTTGAAGGAACCACACGTCGGGGTGCTTAGTGCTGAAGGGGGGCAAACGGCAAGCGACGGCGGAGATGCCAGGTGAAGAGGCAGCGGAGGACACAGAAGGACCGCTGGCGTCGCGGGGAGGGTCCATTCTGAGTACGTGGCTCCGCTGCAACGTCCGGGTCACCAATGTCGCGACGGCGACAGAGAGATGCGAAGACACGCGTCTGCACGCTACAGCGCCGTGGACCCAAACTGGGGTCCCCGCTTTATTCCACGCTCGTGCCCAGCGCGCACCGCAAGCGCGTGGTCAGCAATCGCCACTCGTGGCTCAGCCCCAGCGTCATCGTTCCTGGAGCGTGCCCATTTGCGGCAGCAGACGACGCAAGCTGCTGGGGCGCCGCCACAAAACTATAAAAAAAACGGTATCAAAGTCCATCTGGTTAACAGGATGGTCACTCTGAGAGATTGCTAGAGGTCGGGGTATCGGGGGGCCGGGGGAGGGGAGGTTAATAGAGGGATAAGATCTTAGAGAACTTAGCACCAAAAGGTTGAGTTGGACAGCATATGATATATAAGGACGGTTGGAAGCCCATGTGGACATCTACAGGCAGTGTTCAAAAATAGCGAATTTGCTTTGTTGGTACCACAAGTTTACACATGTGGCTGTGTCTTTTTCCACCCACAGTACCTTACAATCAAGCCTGTGGAACCTTTGCTCACTTTACCTCCTGCAGTGCATACTGGGGTGCGAGCAGGAGATTTGGAACGGCTGACATTTTCATCTGACAAATAAATATGGCGCAGATAAATTGTGCTTTTGCACGATCTTCCATGGTTTCGTAGCCAGGTTTCATAGAGACGTGAAATTTCGGTTGGCAGGCTAGAAGTCAAGTACGCCAACTGCACTTCACTTGTTTTTCCGTCACACTTGTTGGTGCTTATGTTTGTTTACAATGGCATCAGGTTGCGGTGCCAGTGTGTTGAAACATTGCTAACTGAGACACGTTGATTAATATTGAAAGGCTTTTGTGTGGCTATTGCACTGAGCAAGAAAGCGCCATGTTTTACTATTCTGAACTAAGGAAAAAATCCAGGTTACAATAGAAGAACCAATCACGAAGTCTAGCAAATGCGGAAACCAAGACTTCAAACAAAACATGCACCTCCATATTAGCACATTGGTTATAGTTTTTTTAGTTTGGCAATGCTACAGCGAGAGCATGAAGCGTTCTTTATTGCTGTGCACAATGATTAAACCACCTGGGCACCTTTAGGGTTAATGATTAAGCCTAATGTTTAAGCTTTAATTAAGCCTAATTAAGCGTAAGATTAAGCTTAATGTGTAAGCTTAAGATTAATGATTAAGCCACCTGGGCCAAGCCACCGGTTCGCAGCTTTTAGGCATCTGCGCACTGAAAAGTACGCTTTTGCCCAGATTTTTTGTGCCTGCACCTCGGCAGCCTCCAAAATATGCGTTACTTTGATTTGCGGAATCAATTTACGAGCCCTTTTATTTAACAACCTTAGTGATGCATTTTACAAGCAGCACCCACCAACTTCCGAGGCATTTAAACATAATTGAATGGTTGCAGCTTCCTTGTGATTTTCGGCATTACCATAGTGAGCAATTACAAGAGCTTCCAATCGCTTTAAAGGGGCCACAAACACGGAATAAAACTTTAGTTCACTAAAAAGCTGCTTTTCTCTCCTGCTGGTACACGAAATTTGAAGGATTTTAATTGAATTCTTTCGCTAAAAAATGCCGTTGGTGGCTGTAATGGAGATACGGGATCTATTGATGGCATGTTCTTTGAAACTGAATGAACATGCATTTTTGTCTTCGTGGCTCACAGCAGAAGCCGTGTCAGAAACCAAGTAGCGCACTAACTTTGCTCCTGCAGCACACTTAGCTTGCCTTTGATATGCCATCAGACGAACATGGCATTAACAAGTGGCCTGTACATCTTGCCTGTGCACCTGCCAGGCCGGGTGCCCAATAGGTTTTATCTACTCTCAACAGCACCGAGAGCAGTACAAAGAAATGACCCACGCAAACACATACAAAAAACAGACTCCTGGCTTCCGCAAGCCACTTGTAGTGCTTGATCTGTGTGCTGTAGTGAAATTTCCAGTGCCATAAATTACTACAGAGCAAAAAGTGTGACAGGATTCTCACATACGAAAAAAAGAAGCAAGCATTGGCAAGGGTAGGCAAGAAGGAAAAATAAAAGAGCAGCAGTCCGGCACTGTGAACCAAAAAGCCTATGCGCATAGGCTGACCTAGATCAACACACACAAACGACCGAGATTGAACGATTTCTTGCGCTAAATGCCACAATCAGCAAAGTACAATGTTTTGCTATCACGAAATAATGAGCACACCCAATTCTGACATCAGAAGCAACTGCAGCTTTGAAAACACATGAACCAATGTCTGAAAGCAAAATACAACCTCACATACGAGGGGTTCGAGTCACTCAATGTCACTATTTAGCCGTTTGTGATGGCGCAAGTGCATGAGATTCGGAATGAAAAACACTCTTAAGTTCCAATCCCAACCTCAATCCTACATGGATTTTTTGTCATCTCTGCACATCTGCAACAATCTGTAAACAGGGGCTGCTAATACTACAGTGACGCAGTCTTGGCTGGCTTGGCTTGAGCTGGCTTGACCACATTTGGCCGATGCCAGTTGATTGCACATCTTCACAGAAAAAAAGTCAGCAGCTATAACAAGAACACCAGGCTGTACTAAAACGTGGTCTTGTTTCCTAAAATGCTGTAGTGGCATAATAAACAACCTTTTTCCATTGAACATTTCGGTCAGTCTCTTGCGCAAAGAAGAACGCATTCAAAACGACACGCACGCTACACGTGTTGAAATAGCTCATGAATAATGGACTGCGACGTTCATCACTCTCGAGTAAAATGCATTGTAAACAATACTGGTGCAGCAGGACTGCGAAAACGAGAACAAAATGGAACAAAATTGTTACAAAAAAGCATGGTGTGCATGCATGAAAACATATTTAACAAAGGCGGCTTATATGGTAAGTACAAAATGTCAAATCAAGCTTCATTCTAGTAAAAACAAGTCCAACAGCAGCTTTACACTTGCAAGCACAACGTGTAAAGACAGAGTAAATTAAAATAAATGTCATTAATTTAAGTGCACGCTGGACACAGAGACAAACACTCGTTTCACTTCAGATCCAATGCTTCTTTTTACAATTGTCAGGAAGCTTGTATGAGCGACGTGTACTTCCGAGAATGACATCCGCTTACAAAAAGATTACTCTCATGTACACAACCCATTGTCACAATTAGGTACACTGTTCATGAATATACATAGCCTTATTAATCGTAATGAAATCGCTAGGCTCGTCTCATAAATGCTACTCCAATCTTCCTACTCATCTGGTCACATGAATATTGCCGCGAACCATGTATAAGTATTGTTTGTTTTTGCTGCCCGGCCAGGCCCGGCTGTGTTATCTGAGTCCCAACCGAACCGCGTCTTCCATTCTTTATTTGTATGCCGCACGGGCTATTACATTCAGATAAGAGCAGACTGTCTCACCGTAACGTCACTAGCTCAGAATGATCTTCTTTGATCTACAATGTTTTAGATGTAAATCGACGGTTCCAGAAACACTCGCGCCAAGAGACAAAAGCCTGCAGAGCAGACGCCATGGCATTCGAATCGCCGACACCAGGGGCGGCATTCTTGTAACTGTCCCTTTCAAAAACGTCCCTTTTGAGTCCCTTCCATCGTGACGTACCTCCGGTTAAGCAGTGGGCGTTTACAGTAGGTTTGTTGCGCTTGCGTTACGTCACTTCCGGTTGTTTGCTTTTAGCCAATCAGAGCTCGCCAAAAGGGACACTTTTGAAAGCGACGCAAAAGGGACAAAATTCGAGAATACCGCCCCAGTTTACGCACGTCACTTTCTTGATTGCTGTATTGCCACCTTGTATTCTTTTAGTTGTTAGGGGAGCACAAGTTCGCCCCAATAAGCTTGTTTTTAGATGCGAGCGGATCTCATTCACTTGCCTTGTCCCTGCATCCATCCGGCGTTGTCGGCGTCCACCCCTCCCCCATTCTCCTCGCCGCGCCAGCTGCGCTCTCCGCCACCCACCCCCTCTCCTCTCAGATAGCGAACACTCTCTCGCGAGGGGCATTGGATTGGATTGGATTGGCTTGACTTGGCTTCGCTTGGATTGGATTGGCTTGGATTTGGATTGGATTGGATTAAAGTGGATTGTGTTGGATTGTGTTGCGTCATAGCCGCGGCAGACGCACTGGCGCCGGCGCGTCCCCTCACAGTTATGCGCGCTATAAAACGCAGTGTCTGCGCCGCTCCGCTCCATCGTTCCAGCGCCGTTCCTCGGCTGTCCAACGCTGCAACGTGCACCCCCTGTGCCTCGAATCTACACAGGGGTTCCCGCGAGGCGAGGTGGGTGTTTTAAAGACCATAGTCTTTCTTGGGCTACTTAAACCCAGAAATTTTGGTCTGCTTGTATGTCTGTCTGTCTGTGACTCGATTGAGCCACCCGGCCAAAGCAAAACAATGCCTGCGGAATAGTCTTATATAGTCACAGCTAAATCTACCCGTCTATGTCCGGTGTAAGGTTCATACTTGTCAACATTGTTGAAGAAAAACAAGACATTACGCAAATATGAGACAACAAATCAATACAGAAGTGATATTTGCAGTGTTTCTTTATAAAAAAATCAAACATGCTTGACTTTTGCGAAATTAAATACTTCATCAACTGCAGAAAAAGAATTCACTCCGCCGTCGCCTGCTGTCGCCCGCACCACTATAGCTTCTGGCGCCATTTTAAGTAATCAACCGGCAATCTGCGTCCCACTAGATAGGTTCCACGTTCTGCTTGCAACGCACGTGGAGTAGGGAAATGCGGTTCTATACACGTTGAAGTAGGGCACCTTGATTAACGCGCGTCTTCGCCGTACGGCAGCGTTCGCATCGAGACACCCGGTTTGGAGCAGTGGAACGCGGTAAATTTAAAATGATTGAAGCAAACCTTTGGCGTCTTTACCTTGGGAGGAGCGCGACGCAAGAGGAACAACATGAGAGGTTAGCGGGAAAGTGAAGGGAGGCATTTACTTCGCAAAAGTCGATAAAGACTATCGCCTTTTGACGACATTTGCAACGAAAGCAGCAGATACGCGGCCAATTTTTTCTTAAAGAAAATTGCGTCATCTATGTCAACGTGGCATGTGGTTGAGGTGCTGGGAAGGGCGACGGCGAACGGTTGAAACGGGCTGTGCCACGGCTGGTTTGAGAAAGGTAATTGTCGATCTCATGTGGTCGTTGCCCAGGGAGAGGGCGAGGTGCGCCGACGAAGAAACCACGCAGTCCGAGTCTCTTGTATAGGCAACGATGATAGATGTGATTGGCCTCTCCACAGTGGTAGCACAGCGGACGATTATCGGCGGTTCGCCAAACGTCGGTCTTTCTCGGCGTCTGGGTTTGGCTGTGCACGGCGCCAGCAACGTTTCAAAGAGTCATGGACACTGTGTTATCTGGCCTGAAGTGGCACACCTCTCTCGTATACCTCGACAACGTTGTGGTATTCGCCCGAAATTTCGACGAACACCTCGCAAGATTGGAATCTGTACTCGAGGCTATTCCCATGTTGGGGTTAACGCTGAAGCCTGAAAAGTGCCGCTTCGCTTACGAGGAATTTAAGTTTTTGGGACACGTAGTCAACGCCGCGGAAGTCCTGCCTGACCCGGCGACAACATCAGCCCTAGCAAACTTCCCCAGACCGAAAGACAAAAAGGCCGTTCGAAGATTTCTCGGACTGTGCGCATACTACCGGCGCTTCGTCGCGAACTTCGCACGCATTGAAGAGCCAATTGCACAGCCCATTGCAGGCGATAGCACCCCTTTCGCCTGGGAAAACGCCAAAGAAAAAGCATTCTACTAGCTGCAACAACGCCTACAAAACCCTCCCGTGCTCGCTCATTTCGACGAAAACGCCGAAACGGAAATGGACACCGACGCCAGTGATATAGGCTCGGGAGCCGTTCTCGTCCAAAAGCAAAGCGGTTGCGAAAAAGTAATCGCCTTTTCCAGCCGTGGTCTGTCGAAGGAGGAGACAAATTACTCAGCCTCTGAAAAAGAGTGCCTCGCAATTATATGGGCCATTTCAAAATTCCGCGCATACGTGCATGGTAGACCATTCAAGGTTGTGATAGACCACCGTGCGCTGTGTTGGCTCTCCAATTTGAAGGACCCCTCTGGCCATCTTGGGAGGCGGAGCTTGCGCCTGCAAGAGTTCAATGTTACAATCGTCTAAAAATCCGGCAGGAAACACTCCGACGCCAACTGCCTGTCCCGCGCCCCTGTCGACCCTCCACCACAAGACTCCGATGAAGACAGCGCGTTCTTCAGAGTCGTGACAGAGAGCGACCTAGCCGCCCAGCAGCGCACCGACCCCGACTTGCGCGTCCTGATAGACTACCTTGCTAGACGCAATGTCGGGGAAACTAGGGCGTTCAAGCGGAACTTACCAGTATTCAGCCTCAAAAACTCCGTCCTCGTGAAGACGAATTTCAGCCCCGGAACGAGAACGAATTCTCTCCTTGTCGTCCCCGCAGACCGCCGTGACGAAATTTTGGAAGCGTGCCACGACGAATCACCTTCCGGACATATCGGCACAGCTCGCACTATGGCAAAAATTAAGGCGGAGTACTTCTGGCCCCGCCTTACATCCGACGTCACACACAAGGTTCGGAGTTTCCGTGACTGCAAGCGACGAAAATTGTCGCCGACAAGACCCCCTGGACTTCTGCAACCGATCGCAGTCCCGTCGAGGTCCTTTCAACAGATTGGAATGGACCTTGTAGGCCAGTTCCCTACGTCACGATCACAGAACGAGTAGATTGTTGTAGCGACAGCCTACTTGACTCGCTACGCAGAGACCGCCGCTCTTCCGAGGGGGACTGCACAAGAAGTCCCCAAGTTCTTCATAAACCATGTTGTGCTGCGACATGGAGCCCCTGAAGTCCTTATCACGGACCGCGGAACGGCCTTCACTGCAGCGCTTATGCAAGTAATCTTAAGCTACAGCAACACGGGTCACCGAAGAACGACGGCGTACCACCCCCAAACGAACGGACTAACAGAACGCCTGAACAAGACGATCGCGGATATGCTGTCAATATACGTCGAATTTGCTGTGAATGTACGTCGACTTGGGACAAGTGCTCCCGTATGTCACGTTTGCGTACAACATGGCTATCCAGGAAATTACGCAGATGACGCCGTTCGATCTTGTCTACGCAAAACTGCCGACTACGATGCTTGACGCCATGCTTCATCATGTAGAAGACGGCGACCTCAACCCCGACCTCCAAGGATACCTTCAACGCGCGGAGGAGTCCCGCCCGCTCCCTCTAGTTCATATAACGGACCAGCAGCTGGTGGATGCCGGGCGCTACAACCTCCGACGCCGAGAAGTCGAGTACCACCCAGGGGATCTTGTTTGGGTTTGGACTCCCATCCGACGACGCGGACCAAGTGAGAAGCTTGAAGAAGTTAGAAGTGAGAAGACGACGCACGCGGTCCGAAGTCGTCCACGTGGTTCGCTTGAAACGTTACTATGTAAGATGATGGACTGTTTTGTTGTTGTTTGTACTGTCTTTTATTTTAGCATCGGGTCGATGCACTCTTAGAGGGGGGTAATGCCGCGAACCATGCATAAGTTTATTGTTTGTTTTTGCTGCCCGGCCATGCCCGGCTGTGTTATCTGCGTCCCAAGCGAAGCACGTCTTCCATTCTTTATTTTTACGCCGCACGGGCTATAACATTAAGATAAGAAGACTGTCTTGCCCTAACGCCACTACCCCAGAATGATCTTCTTTGATCTACAATGTTCTGGATGTAAATCGACGGTTCCAGAAACACTCGCGCCAAGAGATAAAAGCCTGCAGAGCAGACCCCATAGAATTCGAATCGCCAACACCAGTTTACGCACGTCACTTTGTTGATTGCGGTATCGCCGCCTTGTATTCTTTGAGTTGTTAGGGGAGCACAAGTTCGCTCCAATAAACTTGTTCTTGAAGACCACTGCGTCGTCTTTGGCAACGTGGCAATATGAACTGCAAAATCTGATCATGCTGCCAACAAATTGAACTAGGAGCACTTTTCAGTGCAACTAAGTTCAGTGAACGTTAACGCCAATAATTGCCATAGGGGAAAATTAAACTAGGAAAATGTCAAATTTGCAAGTGGTCTTCGTCATCCTAGTCAAGCTGTTTGTTGTAACTTTGCGCAAGTTGCCTGTGGTCGCATCAAACCGTGGAGAGGTACCGGTAATATGAATAACTTTTATCGCTACCATGACAGGTTTCGAAGTCACTGAACCAGCAAATAAATGAACAATGACGCTACAACCTCTAGCCAACATGTCTCCTCTCCTTTTGAGCTCCATCCATCCCGTTTGTGATCTTGGTCACCAGCGTCTCAAATGCGGGATGTGGCAGTTTCACACTTCACCAAGCCGGAAGCAATGGGTTACTCTGGCTGTCACAGCGCTGTAACCCGCAAATGCTCGGATAACGAACGCCTTGTGTCTCCCCCCTCACCTCCCTTAGAAGCCCCTGGACTTCTGCACTGCCTTAACTACGGGTATTCGATGAATCCGGCCCGGTTGCGGTCGTCCATCTCCAGGATCGGGTCGATCATGTTTGAGAGTTCCTTGTCGGTGACAGCTTGGTGTTGCCGTGCGGCGTAGGCCGCTGCTGACCCCGTTGTGCCAGGGGCTTGCTCTCTTCCACTACACAAACATCATAATCACGAAAATTATCACCACCTATTTTTATCCCTCCGTTCCCACCAAACGTTCACAAAAAATTTGGTGCCATTCCACTACAGTGCAGATGGAAGCCCAGTGAATTTGTATTAATGGGTGAATGCGTTGAGTGTATGGGGAGTACCATATTGATCGAATAAAGGCACATATACGTTACTTCCTTGGAATTGATTCTAAATTATTTCTCGCGCAATTCGTTCCTTGATAATTTCAACAAAACAAGAGCTACGCAGTTCTCCGCAATCATAAGCAACACAAGTATTGACATTCTGTATAAAGAATGCTCCACCAATTACAACGTCACTTGAAAATAAATATAACAAGTGAATGAAACTGGGGGCACTGACAGAGTCGTCCTATACCCGTGCCACACGTACACCAAAAATGGTATTAGGTGTTTAAGGCCTTAAAGCGACCCAGAAAAGCCTTTTGTAAAAGTTACAAAAGGCGTGTATTGTCGCGTAGCACCAATATAGCGATGCAATGCCGTTAGAATAATTGATCTACATTCAGTATTAGCTGCGCCAGAAGCAATTCAGTGCACATCTCCCCCCTTGCCGATCGATTCCTCCTCCCTCTCTGCTTCTTTCAAAGCAGCTGGAAACGCTCGGAATAGCCATGTGAGAGGGCGACGCTCGACTTCCGTTTTGCGCTAGCTACATTCCTGCGCCTAGGCGTGCGTCAATCGCTGCGGGCCCGCCTTTGCCTCGGGATCGCGCAGGAAAGAGGAAGAGCAGCCGGAAGCCAATGGCAGTAACGTTGCCGGAGGCCGACCTTAGGGGCGATTGTGCGAATCAGGGGGGCGGCTCGCCGTTGCGTCAGCAGCGATCGGCTCGCTGCGGGTCGCGCTCATCGGCTGAGAAACACTATCTTCAAAAATTGTTTAAAAATTATCCGTACAACGCATGGGGCTCACACCTGGCTTGAAAATCCCCTGTTATGTGTTCTACAACCTGAATGCATTTGATTGCCACCTTCAGAAAGCATTTTTGGTTCCTTTAATATACTGAATGACATTATTTGGGCGGGCCATGCTGCACGCACAAACGCAAAGGCATTAAATATGTTAGTCTTGTTATACAGGAAGCTATGCTTAGGCATAATAATGGTAATTGCTAAAAAGAGAAGTGCACGCATATTTTAAAGATTTTAACAGCGAAAAACATCTTACAATGGTTGAAATTGTTTTATGTAAAGAAAGCGCCATGAAAAAAATCCCTGGCCATTTCCACTAGCGTGCAACCTGGGGAGGGTGAAACATACAGACAACCTGGTTACATCGGACTCGCAAAAAACACATCAGTTCGATATAGGGAACAATTTGATATAAGCAAACTAAGAAAGTGGACGTCACGTGAATGTGAATGTTTTATTCATTTCAAACAACGGAAAAAATTTACAGGGGAGATGTTACCGAGTAAGCATACTAATGAACACATAACAAACATCACGGAAGCAGTTGTCTTCGGGGGAAGCCAAAAAGGAAATGAATTACCTGACAAAGCGACATCCCCTGGCCCCCCTCCCTTCTTCCCCCCAACACAACTCAGCAGCAACGTGCAAAGTGCAGAATTTTCGAGCACAGAAAACATTATAGAGAAAACAAACTCCATTTGATAGCACATAGCATTTATAAAAACGCTTCATTGATGAAACTGCTGTGCTTTTTCAAGGAAAAAAATTCCCCGCATTTCCCCGAGGGGAAGAATGTGAAAGTGCAAATGCACGAGTTGAATTTGCGCGGTTCGGTAATGTTTGCGAAAGAGAGATCACACACACACACACAACTACAAAGAAAGAAAGATGCATTTATTCACAGACACCTATTTGTGTTGTCGTTGTACTTGATTGCTAGAGCGGATCTCAGCTTTGAAATTTCGTGTCAGTACTCCTTTAAGCAGGTGCATTAGCCCTTCTCACGCCCGATTCTTGGCCAATCCCCCACGTGGGTATATGCCATGTCAGCGGCCAGGCAGCGCGCGCCCATCTCCCCCGTTGCCAAGGAAGACGAGGAGATTCCTGGCCAATCCCCTCCGTGGGTATGTGCCATGTCAGCGGCCAGGCACGAGCATTCGCACGAGCGCGGACATTACCGGTGGACGCAGGTTCAGGGTCGCTTAAGAAGTGCATTCGCACTTAGAAGTCCTGTATCTTCTGCTTGCACATCCTCGCTGGCCAATACAGTACGAAATACAGTAGCGCCTGTCATGTTTGCCGCCATCTTTGTCTTTTTTGCGCTAAGCCTCCCATTCAGTAACGCTTAAAGGTGCACTGTCAAAAATTTTGCATCTTGTTTTTTTTTAGCGATAAGTAGCCAATTATCGGAAACCTCATTAGCTTCAGCGTGCGACGGTTGCCAAATTAGAGACGTTTAATTGGGACATGCAAAAAATTATATTTCCTTCTTGAAGTGTGAGCTTACTCGCAAATAATTCTTTTTGTAGATGCAACACGCAGAACCTGCACCCGAGATTACGAGTGTTCGCGTTTTACAGGACTCTGAGGACCTCGAGGGTCCGTAGTGGCCCTGCCCTATTGACTAAAATGACATCTCAACCCAATGCCTTTGAAAAAGATTATGTAGCAGCGGTATAACACACGTTCCTAAGCCTAGCGCCGCAATGCATTGATCCACCGGGCCCAACTTTAGTCAGCTAGGTTCCCCAAGCTTAAATGGTAGTTGGGGACGCACGCTTGCCTCGCATTCTGGTAGTCCCTGGTATAATTACCGTATATGATACTGAAACCCAAGTTTAGCCAATTTCATTTTCGACCGAATTACCCCGTGTTGTATTCTTTTACTGTTGTCCATTTTTTTCGCGGTCTATGTGACAGAGATGGCGCTTTTTACTTACCAAGTTGACGATTTTTTCACATTTTATTTTTTCTGTGGCTGAATTTTTTGGCTGTTGCCACGGAGCAAGAATAAAATAGGAGGGGAAACTGAGCTTCCTGGGGCACCCTGATAACGTCACAAAAACTTGGCGAACGTCAAGTTTCCGGCATCTGGCGGCAAGCGAAGGAAGTGCGGGGTAATCGCCACGGCCGGCGCGCGTTCTGGGGCGGTATTCTCGAGTTTTGTCCCTTTTGCGTCCCTTTCAAAAGTGTCCCTTTTGGCTAGCCCAGATTGGCTAACAGCAAACAACCGGAAGTGACGTAACGCAAACGCAGCAAACCTACTGCCAACCTTCCTCCGTGCTGCCAACGTCCACTTCTTAACCGGAAGTACGTCACAATGAAAGGGACGCAAAAGGGACGTTTTCAAAAAGGACAGTTACGAGAATCGCAGTGCCTATTCTGTGGACCAGACCACAGGATAATGTTCAGCTTTATTCTGTGGACCAGACCACAGGATAATGTTCAGCTTTATTCTGTGAACCAGACCACAGGATAACCTTTGGCTTTATTCCGTGGACCAGACCACATGATAACGTTCAGCTTTGTTCTGTGGACCAAGTGGTTGGTCTACAAGCATTTGCGGGGGGCAGGCCAACTTAGCGTTTTCTGCGTGGTTTGTCTACAGGTTTGTGATCGGGTTTACATAAAACCTAGGCTATGAACCTAGTAACATATTTTTGACGCCGATTTTTAACGTTCCGCAAAATTTTTTTAGCAAGCTTGCCCCGAAGTCAACTGAAGCCATGCCAAGCTTGTTGTACAAAGTTCGCGCGGGACAAATACGGCGCAAACTGAGCGTCCTGTAGCGTTAAAACGGTCGACATCATGTCATCGGGAGTTGAAGACGTTTCTTTGCCCGCCCAATTTTTGTGAACGTGAACTCGGCCGCATTTCGCCTCATCGTGGTGTGGAACGTACGGCTCGCCGCTTCGGACGTCTTTGTTCATTTCGTGTGTTCTGTTATGCTGACGACGACATTACGCTACCTGCATCGCTTGCTGTGCGTAAAGGGGAATGCTGTTCTGAGATGAAACCGTCGCGGGGAGGGTAGGGGGGGGGGGGGGTTGGGGTATACAGCTGTGCTGTGAAAGCCTCTTGTCTTCGAAGCACGAAGCGTTCTAGCTCAAGGCATAAACAAAAGTCTCGGTGTATTTTTTTTTTAGCTACGCGTTACGAAGCGCTCTAGCGCGAGGCGTAAACGAGTGTCCGGGTGTTGTAGTACCGTGACATGAGACGAGCATTCTGTGAATAATTTGCTTGAAGCCGCCTTAAACGACGTGGTTCGAGAAGTATCGATGGGCTATCACCGTCGGCAGGCGCGCATGCGTGTTCTGTTCCTTTCGGTTACCGCCGGTGCAGCTACACGGCGCTCCTATGCGGCCATAGGAGCGCCGGCCATAACTCCCGTGCTTCAATTACTTTTGACGGCGCCTGTACGTGGCGTTACAAGTTACGTAGAGTTAGTGGTCACGTGATTTTTTTCGCTCTTGGACTCCTTCGCCCTTGCCGAAAACCGCCTCCCGCAGTATTCCGTCGTGCGGTCTCTCGAGTTCTGACGAGCTTAATCTGGCTGTGTACTCCAATAGAAAGAACTGTTCTCTCGGAAGCTGCTCAGCATTTTGTTGCTGCTATTCCAGTTCGCGATTCATTTGCGGGGGGCCGTGATATCTAAGGAAAAATGTACAGTAAAATGTACGCCCAGTGATTTTGAGCGGTGGCTAAAATATATAGAACGACAGTTTTAAATTAATTGTCGCGTAGAAGTGGCTGTCAAGTGTGCCATGCCAATCGCGCAAATTCATTGCAGCACGAATGGTACTTTTTCAGAGCCATGCGCAATAACGGCATGCTTTCAATTATAATAGACATTGGCGCGTTTATGCTTCATAATTTCAAAAAGAAAAAAAAATCAAATGGTCCCTTCTGTTGAAGCTAACCAAAAATTCTGGATAAATTAGAAAGTTTTGTATTCAGATTTGAATTGCATGTTTTCTGTTTATATTGTGTTATCATTAAGAATTTTTCGGTTTTTCTTCATTAGGCTGCTTAGTTTTATTAATAGCTTTTTAGCAAGAGATTTCCTACACCTCCTTACAGTTCATTTTGTAAAGGACATAAGCATGTGCCCCATGCACGATGCATGTGCTCAGCCATCTCACAAGCATCAGCTGCTTAAGTTGGCTGGGAAATTATATGTACTGTTCCAGTAAATAAAGATTCTTCTTATTATCCGCTCGTACAGCCGACTGTGAGGTAGGTCGGTGCGCCAAGACAGCACATGAAAGAAAACAGCGTGTTTACGGAGCCACGAAGCGTTTTTGTCCGCGGCCATATAACCAAATGCACTGAAGAGGCAAGGTTCTCGCACAAGGGTAAAGACAAACGCAAGCGAAAAGAAGAAACTTGTAGAGCAGACACGCAACTACACAACGCAACTTAGAGCTGAGCGGACCGGCGCACGCCGTCCACACTGCCGCCTAAAGTCCCTCCGACTCGCGACCGGAGCTCCCACCCGGGAAGGCACAGTCGCGCAGTTCTGAAATTGAAATAAACTTTGCACGACACGACCGCGCCGAACAGCACCGCCAGGCGCTGCCTCAAATGGTCCACAAAATAAGGATGAGCATTATCCTGTGGTCTGGTCCACAGAATAAAGCTGAACACTATCCTGTGGTCTGGTCCACAGAATAGGCACTGCGTACGAGAATACCGCCCCTGTTCGCGCTCGCCCAGTCGAACGCGGCCGTGGCATATCGTCGGTATTTCGCCGGGCCGCCGAAACATTCCGTGGCCAACGCAAGAGTGTGTCGCTCTTCTGCGCTCCGTTTGCTGAAGAGCCCGCCTTCGCGATTAATTTTCTGTCAAATTTAAACCGGCCGGTACGAGCGAATAAAAGGGGCATTTTCTTTAAATGCGTAAACAATCTTGTGCGAGCAGCAAGCCCAAAATACAAATATGTAAACGCAAAAAAAAGTAAAACCTGTAAACGCACGGCCTTATCTCGCATGCGATGCGCTCGAAGGGATTTGAGTGCACAGGCCAATTTAATGGTTATGCGACAGTGCACTGAAAAGTGCCAACATCACTGACGTTGCGGGCCGATGACGCGCGCACGCGCGCCCGCAATCTACGTCCGAGATAAACGCGCGTTCCGTGCCCGCGTCGCGCAGCAGCTCGAGCGCATAGCGATTCACGCCTTGTGGCGAATGCTGCAAACGACAGTATTGCTTTTAATAAATTGAACCAGGTGCCGCTGTCAAATTGTTCGCCGCCACAGCTGCGGAGCTCCGTAGGTCACCGTAGTTATCATTGTGACATTATCTGGTCGCTCGATCGCGCCGGCCGCAATGGGCGTTTCCTCTCCTATATATTCTTGCTCCGTGGCTGTTGCACGAGCAAACGTTAACGCTTGATATGTTTTTCCAAACAGAACTACATTTTGACAGCACGCACCCGCTTTTGTAAACAAGGAGAATAGCAAGTGGTGACAGCTAAACAGTGCTTGCATCAGGAAGGCCCTGCCCCAGACTTTAATTCCCCTAACTCACCCACCGCGGTGGGTCAGTGGCTAAGGAATTGCACTACTGAGCACGAGGTCGCGGGTTCGATTCCCGGCCGCAGCGGCCGCTTTTCTGGTGGAGGCGAAAAGCAAAAACGCCCGTGTGTTGGAGATTTCGGCGCACGTTAAAGATCCCCAGGTGGTCAAAATTAATCCGGAGCCCTCCACTACGGCGCGCCTCATCGCCTGCGTTGCGTCGGCGCGTTAAACCTTACAATCATTCAATTCCCATAACTCAGACGCAATTAACGAAGTGCAATTGTACAGCAGTTCACCCATGCGTGTGAAGAAGAGCAATGGATCAAGACACGTTACCATCGGGGGTCGGGGTAGCTTACACAATCGCGACTGTGGATTCTCCTGTATTTACATAGGAGTCAACACCCAATTTAACAAATGCTGCTCACACACACACGAGAATGCCCGTTAAGCGGTATTCACACGAAGGGGGCTTT
Organism: Haemaphysalis longicornis; assembly: GCF_048455015.1. NCBI lineage: Eukaryota > Metazoa > Arthropoda > Arachnida > Ixodida > Ixodidae > Haemaphysalis > Haemaphysalis longicornis. The sequence goes on along the minus strand of NW_027526233.1, from coordinate 4,063,148 downwards.
TTGGCGAAGAAATCCGAGAGAGATTGTGACTTCACCGCAGGCGGACTTCCACTCGGCAAGCTCGTTCGCAACTGTCGTACAACTATAATTGTCTGCAGTCGCCAATCTCTACCGAATAGCCGAGCCGCTGTAACACTGTCGATTTTGCGTCGGCGGCTGCTTCTGCTAAAGCCCCTGCGTCGGCCGCCTTGTCTCGTCGTCCGCCCACAAAAGCAGCCATGTACATGATGCATGCGTAGCGAGTGCGAATTGCTGCCGCGGGTAGTGAGTTCCAAGCTACCTTTCAAGCTACCTGCTCCATTCGGCGGCTGCGCGACCACGCGCGCAGCGATCGTGCTGGTGTTATACGCGGCTCCCTCAGTGCCCCTGTCACGTATACGGTGTCTCTTCGCGTCCAGAGTAATACAAATCAATAGAAGTAGAGTGCGTGGTTCCGCTCCAGAGTTTTTCGCGACCTGCTGCCCCACGACCCAATGAAATCCCGCCGCACCCAAGGCCAAGGATTGCATAGTTTCTAGATTGAGAACGGAAGCTCTGGCCTCTGATCAGTGTGGCGAGCCTGCGGCAAGCCGTGACGTAGGCGTCACGTTGTGCGCACTCTTAGGAGCCGAACAGAGAATTTTTCCGTCATGTGAATATTTCTTCACAGCGGTGCTAACCTGGCGGAAAAGCACTCCTTCCTTTTAACCAGGAAACGGATGTTGATATGGTGCACATTTGTACACGAAAAACCGAATATGAATGTCAGCCTTATAATGTACTCGGACCAACTGGCCCCTATTCACTGAACTGGATGCAAAACGGACCTTCTGCTATCGCTAGCCTGCGCTACACAGCTGTAAATGCTAGAACAAATCTACTGTGGGGAGTGTGGGTGTGTGTGGGCTGGCGTGGCGTGCGGGATTCAACAGCGCACAATGCGACTTGCCATCCCCCTTTCCTGCAGAGCCACAGTGGTCTTCTGACGCAGAACAGGCGTTGCAGCAGGCCTTGGCTTCGATTACTCGAACGCAAGAGACGACCGAACGAACCGTGTCTGTGCCACTACTATTCACACTCGCCCCCGTGGTCGTCGAAGTCCAACGAGTCGATCAGGAGAACCCGCATAGCGACCCTCCCACGACCAACACGACACTCATTCTGTCCGCTCGCCTTCCACTGCCTTCCATCTGTGCAAGATAAGCGGTTCCGCTGGAAAGGGAGCGCGCAAAGGGGCCCGATGAAGGCGAAGGGAGCCATTTGCTGGAGTGGAAGTTTTAGTTTATCGGTTTTCCAGCCTTTTAGCATAGGTGTCAACAAGACTCGCTCTCCGTGATCAGGCGTAACTGGTGTGGAACCAGATGGGCGTGATTTGTTTATATCCAAATACCCAAACTATACGGTGCAAGAACGTTTCAATGGCAGCCTATAAAAAACATTCTGGTATAATCTTTTGTCCGTGAAAACAACATTGCGGCTTGAAACGAAAAACTGTAAGCAAAATCGGTGTAGTTAGGAACGTGATTGCGTTATTTCTGCAATACAATTTTGCCTTGTTCGTCTAGTGAACTTGTCATTATCAAGAGAGCAATTCGTTTATGACAAAAATACTTGACGCGTTCTTTGATCAAATCTTGAGAACACCGTGACAAGAGCCATACCGCGTCGTCATCACTGCGGAAGGCTACCACGGAGAATTCCCAACGGGCATGAGTCGCCCCAATGGGTTTGGCCAGTCGGGTCTGGGGGACACTAACCAGCCCTCACTTTCCCCGCCAGAGCTCCGTGGACGATTTGTGACCCTACCCGGTCACTCATCAGAGGCTTGCGGGGAGTGGCGTGCCTTTCTCTCTCCTTCCCCCCCTCCATTGTGTTCCCGCCGCACTAGATGGGGGTGCGGCGACAAATAGCGGTTCTCACTCCACACTCCACAAGTCAGCCGCTGCTTCGGTGCTTTCCGAGGCGTCGGACTGCAACCTTCCAGCCTCCCATTCATGCGTCCCCCCCGGCTTTTTTTACTCGACACGCTGAACTCCCGTGCTTTTCAGTTTTGCTGTAGCCCGGAGGTTTCCGCTTCCAGCATACGTGGGACCCTAAAATGAATTCGTCTACGTCCTATTGGTCGCTGCATGGTACCGTTTGAACCAACTAGTTTTTATTCAACATTTTGCACAAGCCTTGTGTTTTAAATTACTTGACACTTTCTTGCTGTATGCTCTCAAGGATGGCTTGGTGGGCTAGTTGGTGTAGCCTCATAAAGGTTTAACAGCGCAGAAACACGACGACACACAAGGAAGAGAAGACAGGACAAGCGCTGAACCAGCACTTAGTTGTTGTGTCCAGGATACGCACACATTCTAGCCACCGAGCCGAGGCGCGGTGAGCCTCCACTCCTCTGTGCAGGCGCTGGAACAGGCACTCTTTGAAGAAGCGGCTTCTCTCTTGCCACTCCGCTCTGGCCGTTACACAGAGTGTGAAACCACGCTTCCGTTATGTAGGACGGCCTCCAAACATTGCCAGCACAGCCGGTGGAAGTACCTTGTTACGTATGTAGAAGCCGAGTTCACGAGACTGGCATCTGGCGAAGGCAATGAGCGAGATGAGTGTGTCTGGGTGGGTCGGTTGACGAACAGTTGCAAGAGCCCAAGAAAGTCGGAATGAAGTTCACGAGGATGGCTTGGTGGACTAGTTGGTGTAGCATCATAAAGGGTTAACAGCGCCGAAACGCGATGACACACACGGAAGAGAAGACAGGACAAGCGCTGAACCAGCACTCAGTTGTCTCCAGGATACGCACACATTCTCGCCACCGAGCCGAGGCGCCGTGAGCCTCCACTTCTCTGTGCAGGCGCTGGAACAGGCATTCTTTAAAGAAGCGGCCAGTCGATGCCACTCGATGCCACTCGGAGCGGCCAGTCGATTACCATGATGTCTCTTGCCACTCCGCTCTGGTGGTTGCACAGACCGTAAAACCACGCTACCGTGATGTAGGACGGCTTCCAAACATCGCCAGTACAGCCGGTGGAAGTACCTTGTTACGTATGCAGAAGCCGAGCTCACGAGACTGGCATCTGGCGAAGGCAGTGAGCGAGATGAGTGTGTCTGGGTCGTTTGACGAACAGTTGAAAGAGCCCAAGGAAGTCGAAATGAAGTTTATGAGGATGGCTTGGTGGGCTAGTTGGTGTAGCATCATAAAGCGTTAACAGCGCACAAATACGACGACACACAAGGAAGAGAAGACAGGACAAGCGCCGAACCAGCACTCCGCTTTCTATCTCCGCTTTCTACCAGAACGCCGCTTTCTATCTTACGTTTAGTTGATGTTGCGGTGTGTATTGGCACATACTGGTATCTATTACTTAGGTAGTTTCTTAAAAGTTCTAATGCAATTCCACGTATTCCATAGTCGTGTAGTTTTTGTAGTAGGACTTCATGATTTACTGATTCGAATGCTTTGCGCAAGTCTAAAAAGATACCAAGTGTGTATAGTTTTTGCTCTATATTGCTATGAATTTCTTGTTTTGTCATCAATAGTGCCTGTTCGGTGGATTTGTTTTTCCGGAAACCGTACTGCGCATCACTTAAAACTTTGTATTTGCCCACAGATTCAGCCAGTTTAACACATACAACACGCTCAAACAGTTTAGACGATACTGGCAACACGGCAATTGGCCTGTAATTATCTATAGTCTTCTCCCTTCCACCGTTATGAAGCGGGCACACTCTTGCTATTTTGAGGTCGCTTGGAAATCTACCACTTTCTAACATAGTATTGATAATGCGAGCGAAAGGCTGAAAAATTATATCTGCAACGGATTTAATTGGAAAGGGGTTCAATAAATCCCATCCCGAAGCTGCAGTGTTAGTTAAACTGTTTATTATGTGCTCTACCTCTTCCATACTAATAGGGAACCATACTAAAGAACTCGCTACATTAGGTTTTGGCAAGATTACCAGTCACCGGGGTGTACTTTCCACTAGATAAAAAATGTGCGTTCAAAGCTAATGCTGCCTGTTCGTCAGTCAAATTTCCTTCTGTAGAGGATATTCTGCAGAGGATAGGATACTAGTCTCAGAATTCCTGTTAGAAAGATTGTTAACTTCCTGCCAGATGTCTTTGGGGTCATTAGAAATTCGGGAAAACAGCTTGTCGTAATGCTGCTCCTTAGCTTTCTTTATTTCTGTAGTAAGCTTGTTTCTAATTTTTTTAAACTCAGCGAATTCGGAAGGGTCACTGGATTTTATAAACGAATGATACAGTTTGTCTTTATGTGCAATCTTATTAAAAACCTTAGCCGTTATCCACGGCTTCCTGATTTTTTTCTGCCGTTTATTTGTAACAGGCTTCAGAGGGAAAGCTTGTTCATAGCAATGTTTTAACTTTTCTACGAGTAGCTTGTACGATTGTTGGGGATCTTTTATTTTTTGAACGAAATCCCAATGTGTGGCGATCACAAGCAAGCAAAACACATCTAGTGATAATGTCTCGGTAAAAGGCAGTGCAATGCCCTTTAGAACTTAGACTTACGTATCGGGACTAAACAAAATATAGGCAAATGGTCACTGATGTCTGCCGAAAAAACACCGTTCGATATATTTGGGGCATGCGCGTTGGTAATACACAAATCAAGAAGTGTTGCGCTTCCCTCTGCTATACGCGTCGCAGTCTCGATAAGATTCGCACACCCGTATGACACGACTATGTTATGTAGTTCGGTAGCATTTCCATGAGTGCCTAGCATATTTATATTCATGTCGCCCATTAAGACGAACATTGAGCCTGAAGGGGTTAGGAAGTTTAATATTGCTACGGTACGTGCATAGCCTATGTACCACATTGGGACATGTGCCAGGTACTAGCCGAAAGAAGATGACGGTAGCGCACGTGGACTCGGAAAACGAGCTAGATGTCGAAGTAGAAGAGGATCTTGCGCCTGGCCTGCGGGGTGCTCTCGCGATTGTAAATACACTGTGCGGATACCTCTTGTACCGCTTGGCTACACGTCTTCCTTCACGTCACCGTAACAATATTTTATCCATACAAATTAAAAATTGCGACTTATTGCCACATGGGGGTCTATATATTAGGACAACTGTGGGTGATTTAAGGCTAATAGAAAGGCATTCAACGTTTTTACTGATAAAAGAAAATTCAGGTAGTACATCATAAGTAAGATTGTTTTGGATGTACATTGCCACACCACCACCCCGACTAGCGGCCCTTGTAAGGCCACAATAACTGTAATTGTAAAATTTGGGTGGTGCATCAAGCTCTGATAAACATTTCTCAGAAAAAAGCAATAGATCAAATTTCAGAGTGGCGTTCGCAAAAAAGTTGTGTAGTGCGTCTTGTTTATTTCTAATACTTCGTACATTTAGGTGAAAAAGAGATTGGAACTTATTTAAATTTAAACCAGCATATGCGCCATTAAAAGAGCTATGATCATAACAGTCTGCTAGCATTGTCAAATGACAGCTACAGGGAAGAAGATTCCATTCATTTGTGAGCGTCCTGAATGCTAGTCATCTTTTGGAGGTTATCAATGCTGAAGATACGCAAGGCAGGCGATCCTTCGTTTCTTCTGGCATATATTTTGCCAGCAGCTGTCCACACGTACCTCAAACCAGCCTCTTTCTTCTTTTTAATGGCAGCACCCAACAGTTGCTTACCATACCTGGTCAAGTGCTCATTTACGAACACAGGGCTGGAGACCTCGAAACCTAGCATTGTTGTTTCCAATTGTACTTTTCTTGCCTTAGCAAGAAATGCATTCCTTTTGTTTCGTGGAACGAAACCGACGATGATGTTAAACTCATCATGCCATGCGGTCGGACCTCTGTGGCAAATGTCGATGCCATCTTCCTCAATATTCTCCTTCACAATCTGCCCTAACTTCTTGATCACATCCGCAGGCTCACTGTCACCCTTAACTTCAACATTGTTAGAACGCTGGTACTTTCTTTTCTAGCTCCTCAACCTTCCGCACGAGACCATCATTCTTGCTCTTCAGCTCACAGTTTTCCCGAAGATCCTCTCGTAGCTCCTCTCGTGCTGGTTTAAGTTCGTTAAAGCCATATTTCAGTTTCTTGAGCTCATTGAGAGCGTACGTAATCTCCTGCAGCTCAACCTTTACCTCCTTACGGAAGTATTCAAGTGCATCTTTGCTGCGCGTAGCGTTTGACATTGTAACAGGAGTGAATTTTACACGGTAAAGCAAAGACACAAGCAATCAAGGCAGGTTCATCCGGCAGCAGCGCACACCACAATACGAAGCAAAATATACACGGTTTACATTTCTCACCTGCGAGAGCAGAAAAATTAACGTAGTGCTCATCGTGCGCTGCTGCCGAACTTCAACCGTCCGTCCTTGCTTCCGAACTTTTGCAGCTGGCTGTAGCCTCTGCTGCCCCCTCGCAGGAACAGGAACGCCGTTATCTTCAGTGAAGGTGCGTAGCTTGCCGAGTTGTCCGATGTGCCCACGTACCTTGCGTCTACGCAGGCTGGATACGGCTTCAATGCAGCAACGGCATTCCATCCATGGGTAGGTGCTGCGAGAGCACAAAAATTAACGTAGTGTGCTGCCGCCGAACTGTTCTTTGAGCCCGTTACCACATTCACTATAATGCATTGAAGTGCATTTTAAATATTTCTTGTGCTTTGTGAAACAACAAAATGTCCTTTGTGGCTGGAATTGAGCTAGCTCAGTTACCAAGGGCTAGTTCTTACAAATAAGACAAAGTTGTGCATTGTCTTCATGTCCCCTAAAATGGCCATGTAGACAAACCAGCTATTCACCGCTACTCCCGAAATCACTCGGCAAGTATAGCCATTTTGATTCATTTTTTCATACATTCCTGCCACTGTTGACCCAAGAAACAAAAAATATGGTGGACACACTGCACCATGCACTCAGAGGCCACATAAACACAAAATCGGGTAAATTTTAGACATCAGATGGCTCGCATGTTTACTTATCCGCATTGCTTTGTTTTACCTCAACAGCATGGCTGTGCTGGCCATAGCAAGTCGGACAGGACAAAAGTGGAGAGCAGAGGTTGTACGGCCAGCTGCCACTTTTTGGGGTGCTTTGTTTTGGAGATTATCCTAGATAGCTGTACAATATTTGGAAATTATAATTAGCAGCCAGTTATCTCGTTTTTTTTTGTATTATGTGCCACGTGTTTTTAATGGGTAACCCCGGATTAAGGTTTCACATGTACTGCAGAGTGCAACAGCGCATTACTTGATTTGATTGACTATAGGGTTTAACGCGCCGACGCAACGCAGGCGATGAGGCGCGCAGTATTGGAGAGCTCCGGATTAATTTTGATCACCTGGGGATCTTTACGTGCGCCGAAATCTTGTAAACGGGCACTTGTGCTTTTCTCCTCCATCAGAACGCGGCGCATTACTAAACGAAAATTTTGCACTGAACATACATACAAAAACACGAAGTGAGGACCAGCAGTAAAAAAACTCGGTATTAAGAGGCCTAATTGTACTGAAGTTTGCAACACAGGCATTTTTTTCTCTCTTTTCCGATAAAAGTCCCATCTCCCCTCTCTACCTTCAGCATGAACGTGCCAAAGCAACTCCATGGCTTTGGTGTTGCTCCACATGCACAAAGCCGGAGGCTTGATTCACAGCTGTAGCAGCTGTTTTCCTCGTGTTTTAAAATGTCAGCCCACAGGGTGTCCACCAGGTAGTCGAAATCCGCAGCCCTCCGCAATGGCGCACGTTTCAGCCGAGGCGCAGGAACAGCATGTAATACATCTGAGGAGCATCTCAGCTACTCAACTGCCAGGGCGGTACCTGGAGCCAGCTCATCTTAGGAGTTCGTCCACGAGTGTGATGCGGCGATACGTTTAAGCTTGGCAGGAATCTTTCCCAGAAATAATGCAGCATAACGACGCATTCACGAGTGCAATTAGGATCGTAGCAGAAATGAAACGTGAAATTGCAGTTACACACACCAAGGCAACATCTTGTCAATGAGGCATGTCGTAGCGAAAAGCTTCAGATCTCTTTCGAACGCCTTGGGATCTTTGTTCCACAAGGATATTCTATAACCAAAATCCTTATGTTTTTCTCTCCATCATAAAAAAATTGCACCATCTTCCCGTGGGGAACCCTGATGAGGATGTGAAGCATCATGGGGGTTCCATGTGGTTCCATTGTGTTGCCGTTATGCCGAGTGATGTGGTGTTTAGTAGCGCCAGAGGGAGTTCCGTGACCGGGTCCACAATGGTGGCAAAGGCACGCAAGTACTGTTATGTTACGGTGAGTAGGCGGGGGTTTTTGAGGCGCCCAAACTTGTCCATCATGTTCTTGTCGATGTTGTCGTCTCTGTGGTAGAATCGGTAGTCTCCGTCAGCTTTGGTGAGGTAAAGGTTGTTGACGTAGGTGCACCGGCTGAAAGCAACGTACACGCCCTACTCTTAGCAGCTTTGTCTTCTCCTTTTTCAGCGGTTCCCTTGCGGGAAGATGGCGACGGTGGTTGAAGGCGAAGCTATCTCGCGATGGATTCTTTGGTTGGCCAATCCCTAGGGTCATCCTTCCGCAATCATCATCAGAGGCGCTGTGGACGGGGCGAGAGCAACGTACACGCCCTCCTCTTCGCAGCTTTGTTTTCTTCTTCTTCAGCGTTTCCCGTACGGGAAGATTACGACGGTGGTTGAACGCGAAGCTATTTCATGATGGATTCTTTCGTTCGCCCAACCCTAGGGGCATCCTGCCACAATCATCATCAGAGGCGCTGCGGACAGGGCACAGACGCGGGACATCCCCCCGAGCAAGAGATGCTGCGCATGCAAAAACTGCTGACCTAATAATCGAACCCATGACCGTAACTGGCAGGAGAACAACTACGGCAAGTGGCCCAGCGAGAATAATTTCCATTTGAGGCCATTATACCCCACTGTGTTGACCTTTTTGGACAGAGTGATCACGGCCAGTTGTTACGCAACAGGCAATGAGACTGAGTGCTGAGGCAATACAATGGATTGTGTACTGTCCTAAAGGTTACAATTTACATTCTCTAAGTTCAAAGCTATGTTGATAGTAAAGAAAAAAAAAATTACCCGAGCAGTCAGGAAAAAGTTGCTGAGCAATGCTTACCACATGCCAGTGTGAACTGTTTGTCAGAGGCTCTGCCTGCGTACGCCTTATAAATGAACATGATGACTGCTCCGTGCGGATTCACGGCCGCCAAATACTTCAGTGTTGTGGCCTGCTTGTAGTGCCTCCAGACAACCTGCTGGTCATTCAAGTTCAAGGGTCTATAAAGGAATCACAAGAGTATCTGGCATTACAAGCTCCTCTGCCACAACGGATCAGCTCCAGCAATATCTGGTGTACCCAAGCTGCACAAGTCTGGTGTTCCTTTGCTGCCAATAGTGGGGTTTACCCGTTCACCTCTCCACAGTCAGTCCGGCATCCTGCATCGCGTCGTCTCCCCTCTCGTCGGAAGCAGCCCAGCCCATCTACGCAACAGTGAGGACTTCATTGAAAAAGTTCAAAACCTTCAGCTCGACGTCTCCGATACAATGGTGTCGTTTGACGTAGTATCACTGTTTACGAGCATTCCCATTGATTTGGCTGTGGACGTTTGCCCTTCCGCACTGAATACTGACCCCAGGCTACCGGAGAGAAGGAAGCTGCTGTTTTGTTTTGCTTGTCAAAAACACACTTCCCATTCAACGAGAGATTCTTCAAGCGATGGGTGCATCTAATTTCGTGACAGTCGCCAACCTGACGATGGAGGCACTCGAGGAGCGGGACGTCGCTTCTTTTGCACCGCAACCGAGTGCCTGCATTACGTCGATGACTGTTTGTGTGCTACCAAAAGACTCGCCACAGTCTTTCACAGCTCACCTCAATAGAATTGAACCGGCCATCCAATTCACGACCGAAGAAGTGTCCGACGGGCGTCTGGCATTCCTAGACGTCCTGGTGGAGCGTAATGGTGTGGGGCTGTTCTTTACAGTGTTCAGAACGAAGGCTCACACCGGCTGGTACGTAAACTTTAAGTCGGTGCACCCGGCCGCACAGAAGCGGTCTGTGGCCGCGTCCCTTCTCTACAGAGCTGACAGGATCTCAGCAGGCCAGAGGACCGTGTGGCGGACAATACGAGAGTACGCTACAAACTTTCATCGTGCGGTTACCCTGAGGCCTTCATCAAATCTGTTCAGCGGAAGCGCACTCGCCCTCCGCACGTTTTCGACGTCAGACTTAAAAGCGCGCGGCACTTCCCTACCTGCGCAGCATCAGCGAGGCTCTGTCACGCATACTCCGGTTGTACAACGTGAAAACTGCTCAAAAGCCGTATCGCAAAGTAAGACATGAACGCGCGAACGTGAAGGACGAATTGCAAAAATTATCCAGAAGTTTTCCAGGAGTTTTCTACGTCATTCCTTGTGCATATTGCCAGTACGTATATATTGGTGAGTCAGGAAACTTTTAAAAGCGCCTGCTGCAACATCGAAACGATGTAACCAAGACCTACGTGTCAACTAGTGCCCTTGCCGAGCACTGCGATACCACATCGCACACAATGAACTGGCCTGCTGCACGCATCCTTGCAAAAGAGAGGAATGCTACCTCACGTCTGTTACTGGAATCACTTACCATACAGACGACGGAACACACGCTTAATTGCAAATCCGGAAACCTGGCGCCAATCTACTCAAGTGGCCTGCGCGGCCTTGTGAAACGTATATAAGGCGATTATTTCCCTTCAAGATTTTATTGTGACCAAGGCTTGCGTGTGGGAGGCTGAACGTTCATTTCCTTTTAGCTCAACAAAATTGTGGTCGGCGTCGTTGTCTTTCTTCAACTATGCCTAGTACAGAATAGTACGTTTAATGACACGTGTACAATACATCAAAGTGAGAGAAAATGTGTTTGCCAAGCCGCACTTCAGTGCGGTCGATGATGGTGCGCAGGGGCACGAAGTTCTTTTCTTTCTCAGTCAGCCAGCTGCGGCAAATTTCCGGACTGGAGAAAACTATTAGGCCCTTGAAAAGGTGGTGCACAGCTTGCAGCACCATCCTGAGCTCCGGCTGATGGTCTTGCCTGTCACCCCAAAGCGATACCCCAGGTCCTTGAATGGCGCAACTTCATCAAAGATGAGAGAAGTTGTGCCACGTGCAGGAATGCCCATTTCGCCTTTCGGAGCACCGGGGCAATGCTGTCCAGGATTGCAAAAGAAAAGTGGTTTTGACAACCCTGTAAATAAATGTGTTCGGTATACAGGTCGATTAGCCCCACAACATGCAAGGCAAACAATATAAAGTTAGCACATACTTTGTACCTGTGCAGAAGTGCACTTTGTCATCATCCATGACGCAACGCTTCTGGCCTGTTGAAGGCTTTGAACCTTTCCTTCGACGGGCCTAACCTGGCCTTCTAGAATCCTGAGCGCTCCGTGTCGCCGGACACAGATGGCGGAGCCTCGCACCTGTCAGTTTGGACTTCAACCATCCTGGCCAGGAAATGGAAATAATAAGCGTTGCTTCAACATGTTGTGAACATATACAGGCAGCACAGATAACCTCTGATCCTCCTCGTCCAATGATTGCTCTTTCGAGCTCCCATTCTGGTGTTCGGCCGCGCTTCCGATCGGATGGAGAGAGCTGGCGTCGAGGCGAGGCAGCGTTTACTCGTCACTACTCGGGTTTGGCTCCGTCAGCTGCGAGCTGGGTGCGTCGACCCGTTTTTTTTTCTTTGGTCGCATGCCTTTTGTGGCTGCAAGACAGGCACAAGCAAATGTAGAACAACACTTTGTCTAAAATGCTATCTTTTACCATTCGATTCTCCATCTTGAAGTCTCGGTCGCTCTGTCGTTGTACCAAAACAGCGACAGCGTGTAGTCGATGTGTAGAGGGTCTTTGGAGCACCTGTGAGCACACAAATATGATTCGCAAGCTAAGTCGAGTTGCGTGTTATTGTTGAAAATATATTCAGCCCTTAAGTATGCCGCAAAAACGTGCCTGTTACAAAGTGGACTTGGGATAGCCGCGCTTCAAATGCGGGTATCCAAATACCACCGTTAGAGAGGTCCCGCTTTATAGCGACAGCCCACTGCAGCTTCCGCGCTTCGTTCCACGGAAACCTGAACATCTTCCTTCCCTTTACACTCCCGCTAGTGCATCCTACTGCGGAGCACCCAACCATATCACTTCCGCGGAACTTTTCTCGCGTATATCAAACGCGCACTCGTTCGTTTGCAACAGGGTACGCTGAGGTGCGGCGCATTCTCCCGGACAGCGTCGAACCAGAAGTGCGTAGCAGACGACGCACCGGTCAACCATAACAAATTTGGCCCACCTATTGGCGAGGTGTCCTACTGTCTCCTATATTTTCAATGCGACAGAGTTGAGTTTCATGGGCCCAAGCGCCACGTTTGCTTATAGCATCCTCGATAAACAACACCAGTGCGCCTTTTCATCCTAGATGCGCCTTTTCTAGAACCGACGAATGAAAGCGAAATATGCACAATCTACTCTTCCTTTAAAACAGTCGAGCACGTGACAACGACAACATTAAAATCACCCCAATCAAATATCTAGTAAAGGTCATAGCGCCAGTGCTTGCTTACATGTATAACCTTTCCCTCTCTACCGACCAATTTCCAATATATATGCAAAATTGTAAAGTTATCTTGTTAAAAGGTGGGGATAATGGTGACATGTCAAACTATGGAACAATTTGAATTCTAATTTTCTCGAAGGGCCTAGAAAAGTTTATGTAGAATAGGATAGAAAATTTTTCCCGTAAGCACAAATTATTATGTTCACCCCAGTATGGCTTTCTTTAAGGCAAGTCGACTGAAACTGATCTGCTAGCCCAGAAAGAAATCATACTGAAAGCTTTTGAAAAGAAGAACACATGCGTCGGAGTATTTATTCACTTTTCAAAGGCTTTCGATCGTATCAATCATCAAACACTTCTAGAAAAATTGGAATTATATGGCATTCGCGGCTTACCACTACAGCTATTATACTCATATTTAGAGAATCGCCATCAATGTGTTACAATTGAAAATTACTTTTCACATTTCTGAATATTACCGCAGGTGTGCCCCAATGCAGCTTATTAGGTGCATTATTATTTTGTTTCTATATTAATGACATTCTTACAATTGATAAAAACCCCAAATACGTCATCGCGGATGATACAAGTTTATTTTTTCAAGGCAAGGACGTAGGACTGCTACAACCAGTCATCAACACAGCACTTCAGTCATTGCATACATGGAGTGAAACAAATTAGCTCCTTATCAATTTACGTAAAACCAAAGCCATCATTTTTCATCCAAAGGGGCATGTCTGCCCCCGATATATATCACTTGACATTGGCGACTTGAATACTGAAATCATTGACGCGATAAACACATTAGGCGTTTTCTTCCACAAAAATACCTCTTGGCCAGGCACGTTAATTTCCTTATAACCACAGTGTCAAAGTGCGAACGCATTCTTGCTAAATGTCGGTATTTCCTTTCTGAGCGGATAAAACTGATAATTTAAAATGCGTCATTATGGCTCATGTTAATTACTGCTTTTTGGTTTGGGGTACCACTGCCCACACCATTACTAACAAATTACACCTGTTGCAAAAGAAAGCAATTCGACATATAGCAAATGCAGAATATTTCGCACATACGGAACCACTGTTCATACGTTTCAATTTGTTGCCTATTCATAAACTGTGTGACCATTTCCTAGCCCTTCGTTAGAAAACCTCCATTCATAATAATCAATCTTCTTTCATAGAGTAATTGCAATGAAAAGTAAACATTCCCATGTATAGTATACGGAACCGAGATTACTGGCACATTCTATTTTGTCGCACTGAATATGGCCGCCAAATGCTTTGTTACGCTGTTCCTCACCTATCGAACAGGTTAATGCTGCAAAATATAATTTTAGAACGGTAAGCTTCGCGTAATCTTGGCCAAATTTTTCTTTCTTAACATCACTTTAATAGCCGAGAATGTGAGCTATTAAAAAGTGTTACGGTTTACTTCGTTTCACATTATTTTTACACACTTACAGTGTACCTTGCTTGTTTGTTTATTGCAAATTTTCTTCTAATGAACTGATAGAAATATCGTGTGTATTTTGTGGTGTCACACCTATGTTATACGAACATTAAGTAGAATTGTTTCGTTTCTGGAACCTGTGGTGTGAAGAACTGTTTTATCTGCCCTTATTGCATTGATGCCTTCTACAAGGGCGGCGCGGGCTTATTCAAGTGGAACTACGTTCACTTTTCGCTCGAGTGAACCCACATCTTTACGATGTGAATAAAAAACTTGAACTTTAACTTAAACCACACCAGTGCGCATCGTCCCTCCTCGATAACGGAGCAAGAGGATGCGTTCGTCGAGGAAGAGGAGGACTGCCGGACATGATCGGCGCAATTTATGGGAGTCCGAAGGAAGCTAGTACAATCGCAAGAAATTTCACTCCATCGTATTCCAGGGGATCTACAATGCGGACATGGTGCTCATCGACGTGTTCGCCGGCTTTTCTGGCAGAGCCCACGACGCCACAGTGCTGCGGGAGAGTTTTTTTTTCTTTCCGGAGGAACAAACGAAAACTTTCATTCATTGAACGCGAACACCAATGTACTCGCAGAAGTAATAAACACAGACATGGCTTCATCTAGAATTGTGACGCCGTCCTCTCCCACGAGCTGAAATAGGCCATCCATGTCTGTAAGAAGACGAACCGCAAATGACCGTTTCGGCGCGAATCATGCCATTTCTTTTCTCGTTAAAAAAACGAGTGTTGCAATGCGAAAAATAAACTGATATGGCAGCAACAGTGATTTTTCATATCACGTAAATAAACTCCAAGCCATAAAATCCGAAAGAACGACAAATATTCGTAATTTTATTTTGAAATTCGCCCGAGCCGCTCTCCTTTTGTCGTCAGCTAGCAGCGTCGTCAGCTATCTGCCGGACCTGTGCCCGCTCGCCGCCAGACCACAAATGCCCGGGCGGCTCTGGCAGCTCGCGGGGAGCCAGAAGTGGCCGACTGTCATGAGTAACCCCCCGAATGGGTATGTGCCGAAACCCCGAAGGTGTATGCGCTGAAACCTCCCAAGGAGTATGTGCCAGTGGAGTAGGTAAGAAGTGTGGAAACAGGAAAATGGACATCGATACCAGAAGAGGAAGAGGAAAAAGGGGCAAGCGTTGAGAGAAGGAAGAAGACCAGGCGACGCTCCTGGAACCGACCCCAGCGTGATCGGGGCCTGACGACGCCTCAGGCATACTGACTGGAGCTCCAGGCTGCGATCCTGGAGGGAGACCCCGCGGCAGCGCACCGTCGGCGGCTCCAGCTTACCAACTAAGCTACAGGCGGGGACGTCCGGGCTACGCTGCGACGCCAGATCTACAACGCAAGTAGGGCTACGCTCCCTTGGCTGTTGGCAGCGTCGGCTGGGCCCACGTCTTGCAAGCCTCGTCGAGACGCGACCGTCACTTTGGCTTCTGCGCCGAACAGGAAGACATCTGCTGCAACGTGAGGCGACGCCATCGTTGACAACTTTTAGGTGAGCTCGAATTGTTAGAACACTGACTGTTTACGTACTTGTCGTGTGCTCCGAAAGACAGTCCTCGTCAATTAAACGGTTTTTCGGGCATTCTGTCCGCTGGATGAATTGACGTGACACCGACCCAGAAAAATCGAAGACGAACTGGCGCCAGCGGAAGTGACGTTTTGGGCTCCCCGAGAAAAACGAATGACCGGCTCTCACCTCTGGCAGCCCATGGGCAGCCCCGGGCAGCCAGAACCGGAAAATCGAACAGGCCCATGGTCGCCAGACGTGTTCTCAACGCAGGCCACCACCAAAGCACCTTTCCGACAATTTAAATTGATGACGGCGCCAACATTTCGTTATCTAGTTTAAAAACGTCGCAATAAATAACCACAAGGCTCTCAAAAACCAAGCAAGGCCTGCACTGTAGCAGAAGCGAACTAAAATGTGCCACCATACAGAACAAAACCGAATATCTGGCGTCTCTTAAAATAGCCTAAAAAATTTGCGGTCGTGTAACGGTCTCAAGCTCTGCCCGGCAAGCGATGAATGGCGCAACGCGGAAAATTTTAGAAACCCTAACAATGGCCCAACATGTGATCCCCGAAAAAAGTCACGTAAGGATCCTCGTCTTGTCCCTACGGAAAAGCGGCAGAGTCGATGTCGCAATCGCCAAAGTACAGGAACTGTCACAATTTAGCTCACATTCGAGAACGCCTGTATTGGGGGAAGGGCACGAATGATAAAAAATTACGAAGCTTGTGCAGGCACTGATCATAAGCCGAATATCGTACAGACTCGACACCAGACACTACTTACCCTTTCTTAATAAGGCCTAAAAAGCAGCAGCATCAGGGCGGCATAGAGGGCAGCCCTTGACATCCGCATTTTCACAATTACCGAAAGGGCCTTTAAATAGTGTGTTATAATACACTTGAATAGATCAGGGAGGCCATTCCCCTAACGCGAAAGGAGCGTCCGGGCAACAAAATGGGGACCCATCGTCGTGTGCAATGTACGCAATGATGGACGCTACGCTGAACGCTACGATAGATATGTCAACGATCCAGCGACTTTTCATAAGAACCCTCCCCCTACTGAAAAACTTCCACCTCCCCTCGCGGGAACCCCTGTGTAGATGCGACGCGTAGGGGGTTCACGTTGCAGCGTTGGACAGCGGAGGAACGGCGCTGAAACGATGGAGCGGAGCGGCGCAGGCACCGCGTTTTGTAGCGCGCATAACGGTGAGGGGACGCGCCGGCGCCAGTGCGTCTGCCGCTGCTATGACGCAACACAATCCACCACAATCCACTAATTCAATCCAAATCTAATCCAATCCAATCCAAGCCAAGCCGATCTATTCGAATCCAATCCAATGCCCCTCGCGAGAGAGTGTTCGCTATCGGAGAGGAGAGGGGGTGAGCGGCGGAGAGCGCAGCTCGCGCGGCGAGGAGAAGGGGGGAGGGGGGGAGGGGCGGACGCCGACAACGCCGACGCCGGATGCAGGGACAAGGCGAGTGAATGAGGTGCAGTCGTATCTAAAAACAGATCCAAACTTACACGAGGACAGGCGACAAGACAATTTAATACCTGAGAGTAAAGTTACAACACCATGGAAATAACAGTATATGCCGACGCCGGGACGTTGGAAAGTACGATGGCAACAATTGTAGTAAAGGAGCGCAGTAGTAATCGACGCTGTAATTATATTACCTTCCTACACGCGATAATTGAAACATCTTTGCGAACCCCAAATAGCCGGTATTCATGGAAAAGTTTAGCTGTCAATTTCTTCGTTTGGCAACACTGAAATGGCCACGAACATGGCCGAAGCGCCACGGACATGGCGCGGCTTGTGCCACTGCGGCCGCACGCCGAAGAAAAACATAACACCGGCGTGCGTTGTCTGCTCCGTTTCAACCCGATTCTCAACGGTGGTGCCAACAGAGTTATTAATCGCACTCACTTTGGAGTCGAGGCATTACTTTGCGTTCGGCGGGCTAGAGCTTGGAATGTCCAACCCATATCATGCGCTTAGCACTAACAAGTACCGCCATCCCGCGGAGCCCGACGTAACCAGTGAAGACGCCCTCACATATTTGCCTGCATGCATTCCTCGCTATTCAGTACAGGCTATAGACGGTTAAACAACATTACACATGCTCAAATGGCGATTAGTCTCTTGGATACAGGAAGAGTACGTAAATATTTAAGAAACGCTCTCCAATCAACAGCGATAAAAGTTCAAACTAAAGTAACACACGGACACGGGGATCGAAGGAACCGACGAGGCCGATCAAGTTCCACTCCAAGTCGCGCACCGTGCTCCCCACAGACCACGGCTACCAGGCTTCCCTTCCCGAAAAATAGGAAAGATCATCATAAGCATAGAAACACCGCCCTCCTCCGTGCCATACGGGGATCTCGTGGCTCAAGAACCTAAAGTTGCTCACGATGCGAACCAACAGATATATTCAGAAATCTAGATTGGCGAAGATTTTTGGTCGTATGTAGGATAATGTCGGGCATTACCTACCAAACACCCACTCTCCTCAGCGAAACCTGGCGATATCCTAGGATGGGTTCCGGGGCAGTGACTAAGACCGAAAAATTACAAGGGGGGACACAACTTGAATTGGCGGCGATCTTGTAGAAATATAGGGTAGAAATACTCTGCCCAGTGGAGGGGTCGGGAGATCCTGACCCCCCATGATTTTCGCCACTGCTGAGGGGTGAACACCACAAACATCAAATATCCAAACTATGTTGACGCATGATTGGCTGCTCTTACCAACTTGTCGCCTGAAAATCACGTTCTGGGGCCGTGCAATTGCGCTCCACCCTATAGGGTCTGCCATCGCTTTCTCCACTTTTTCCTAACTTTCAATCAATCTTACTCAAAAGAGATGCTTCACTTCCTTCCTACTCCCTCCCTCCTTCTGTCTGTCTCAAAAAATTTCACGCACCTCCCCTCGCGGGAACCCCTGTGTAGATGCGACGCAAAGGGGGTTCCGTTGTTGTTTCCGTTAGGTTGATTCTCCCATTACGTGAAACGTGCCGTGAACCCCCTGCCGCGGCTATGACGCAACGTGGCGCGGCTATGACGCAACACAATCCAACACAATCCACTTTAATCCAATCCAATCAAAATCCACTCCAAGCCAATCCAATCGAATCCAATCCAATGCCCCTCCCGAGAGAGTGTTCGCTATCGGAGAGGAGAGGGGGTGAGCGGCGGAGAGCGCTGCTCGCGCGGCGAGGAGAATGGGGGAGGGGTGTGTACGGACAACGACAACGCCGTATGGAGGTACAAGGCGAATGAATGAGATGCCGTCGCATCTAAAACCCACCACGATAAACACGGTTAAACATCGACGCTCTCGCTTTCTCTCTCGTACTGACCAGCACCTCGCGCCCGTAACTTTTCACGCCCATATATTAATCCACGCATGCGTAGATGTCATCTGAGCTTCCTGTGCTGCGGTCAATAAAACCACTGCGGCTAGGCTCGCCTAGCTCTGCTCACCGAACTTCGGTACTTGGAAAGCATAAATGGAAAATGCAGGAACTCCGTTCCAAAACGCTCCGTCGACGCCGGAGTGACGCTAGCGCGTCATACATCTTAAGACCTGAACGCAGATGTCGTCTCCAACTTTTTTGTTCTCAGCTCGGTGCCTAGGACGACACCAAAGGTCTGGAAACAGGCAAATGCGCTTTTCTTGTTTTAGACGACGTAACCTTATCTTGAGGTCGCAAGAAATGAATCTACTTGAAGGGCTAGATTTATTTCGAAAGAAACGAATCTAACATTTTATTGCCACCCCAAAAAGCACCCTGCTCACCTTCTTGCCCAGTAGCCGACAGCATGCCAAAACGCAGCCATTTGCGGCGAGTGGGCCTCAATACCGACTCGCGCCTCCTCGTGGGCAGGCTATCCGTGGATGAGAAATTTGAGAATGATAAATGCTCGCACTTTGCACAAGGTGGGCTGGTGACGTGATCATCATCATCACCAGCCTATTTACCCCCACTGCAGGGTAAAGGCCTCCACCATTACTCTCCAATTACCCCGGTCCTGCGCTAACTGCGACAACTTCGTCCCCGCAAACTTCTTGATCTCATCTGGCCATGTACGTTTGTGCCGCCCCCTGCGGCGCTTTCCGTCTCTATGGATCCACTTTACCCTTAATGACCAACGCTTATCTTGCCCTCTCTTCATATGCCCTGCCCACACCCACTTTCTCCTCCTCCTCTTAATTTCTACTGACATGTCCTTAAAGGAGCCATGAAGAGAAAATGCAAGTTGGTTTTATTCGAAAGATTTCGTGTTTTATAGTACCCCCAGCGCTTGTCCGGATACAAACGGTGCTTTATTCACTGAGAAATTAAACAATTTCGGTTAAAATTTTGATTTTCCCGCTCAATCGTGCGTTTTCGTGGTCCCAAGTGACATCACTCGAACCGACCGCTCTGCATCCTAGAGTACCTTCATTCACGCATCCGCCGTACAGGGTAGAAACACGTATACGCTGGCGCCGCCATTTTCGGTTGCTCGCTCGCCGCCGAAGCAAGTCATTGTGTCAAAACCGCGCTAAAATTATCGCCGCAACGCGGTTTACTGAAGAAGTTTGAATCATATTGTCTGTTTCGCGTTGCTAGGTCTCGTAAGAAACGAAAAGAATAACGCGTTGAGCCCGTTGGCCCAATTGCGGCGGCACGGGACCGTTCACTGATCTCCACTAGAGTTGCTGGATGGCGCTTCGAGCTCTCCGGCGCACGGCCGCCGGAAGTTCGTGCGCTCGTCCCGGAAGTCGGGCCGTTCCAGCATAGCGCATGCTACGCATGGGCTGGTTTCGCACGCATTCCGCCAAAAATGCCTGCTTGTTGCGCCGTCAACTGCACAAGCAGACCAGAGTAGTCGTCTGGGAAGACGTTTCACTTGGAAGTATTACAATATTCCGTACGACGTGCGTGATACGCAGCGAAACGCAAATGTCATATCAGTTTCGTTTTTAAGCTGTAGCTCTTGTTACGCAGATTCCCTCGCTCTAAGCCGGATTTATACCGGTGTTGGGTGGCAAACTTATACCCTAGTTACACGGCGAAAGTAACCACAGTTAAGTTTAACCGTGGTTACTAAACTTTAACCGCGCTTATCGCAAACTGCGGTTTTGGATGTTACACGCGAAATTGCAAGTTTAGTGACCGGAGTCACTTGATTATGAGCGCAACAAATATAAATGCACACTTTTAACTTCACGATAAAAAACAAAAGAGAAGCAGTGTAGACAAAAAGAAATATCGTTAAAGCATTCGCTTCTGACACAAACGCAACGCACTCGTGCGCGGCGAGAAGAGAGGGGCTTCCCCAACAGCTCGCAACCGGCTTGGTTTGCTTAGGTCTGTTCGGTGTTGGGAACTTTCAGCTTAGCACAATTTTTCACCGCACTAACATCCATTTTCTCGCATGCGGAAGTTCTTTTCCGCGATCAAATTGATTTCGAAGAGCGGCGATGCGATAAGCTATTGCTGCCGTGGTCTGGGCCGGTTCGGGCCGCAAGCAGAGCCGTGCGGGCAGGCGCGCCGGCGTGTTTACAGGCACGGCCGACGCGCGCGCCGATCGTTTCCGAGTGCTGAAAACGCTTCAAGATTGCCTGCTATATCCATTTTTGGCGGACGACGCGCGGAATTTACAAATTTAGCACGGCTTTTGTCGTAGTTGATCGGGCGGATCGGGAAACGAGCCGCTGCTGACGGGCAGTCGCGCTGATTGCGAGAGCGATGCTAAGAACGCAAGCGCGTCTTGGGGACAGCTTTGGGGCGCCCGCCGTTTGAGAACCTTCGTCTCTTCCGAACGCCAGGTGATTTTTTTTTTCGCCTCCGCTGATGCGCCACCACTTGCGTCCGAACTGAATTGTGTGATTTTGAGCACTGCGGCTGCGGAAACTGTGGTTAGCGTGACCGAACTGGCCAAGCTCAGTTTGCGTTAAACATCGTTAGCGACGTAACCGCAGTTTCGTCTGTCGTGTAACGCAGCAAACTGCGCTTTTGTCTAACCGCGCTTTTCCTTAACCGTGGCTAACTGTGCCCGTGTAACTAGCTCTCCATTCCCAGGCAGCAGGCTCTGCAGTGACCACTTTACTGACAACTGTTTTGACAGAACGGGCGCACGAATTCGGCTACAGCCTGACGCCGTGCCCACGTTGTTTTCTTTCTAGCATAAGTTTCTAGCATAAATCCCGTTAGAGCTGCGTCGTCTCCTCTCAAACCAAGACCCAAGTGACATTTTCGTTCTCCTTTGCAATTAAATTCTGCTTCATATTAACGTCCCATATTTCGGTATAGCATAAGTTGCGATCTGAACGCGATGTGTACAGCCAAAATGCAATAAAGTGAGAACAAAATGCCAAAATACACCAATGTGGACGCTTATCAGCGGGTGAGAAGCGTAGCAGACGCCTGACTTCCGGGACGAGCCGTTGAACTTCCGGTGGCCGTGCGCGCGCCCGGCCGCGACAGCGGCGAAGCGCCATCCAGCAACTCTAGTGGAGATCAGTGGGACCGTTCAAAGGTTGTCTCCACCCTGTACAGCGGTGTTGGTTTGTTCCCGCGTTTCTTTACGTTCCGTAACCTAGATGGCGCCACCATACCGTGGCAAGCGTTTGGTTTGTTTTTGCCCGCATTTAAACCTGGCTTGTTTTTGTTCTGGGAGAAAATATTAGTTCCCTGAAACAGTGCTCGCTCGACAAATGGGGTCAAATAAGACACCGTTGCTTGCGTCAATCGGCCAGTGTCGTCTGAGACAACCCCAAGCCCCGTAGTGCTGTGCAGCTAAACCAAAGCATGCTGTGCGCAGTACGAACAGCAGAACGCATCAGTACTTCTATGTTTACATGTGCTTTCGTAACTTCCACTGTTTGTCCCATCATTCTTATTGCTTTGTAAAGAATGTGCCCTAAATTTAAGCGCAAATCGCTCGTTCGTCTAGTTTGTAAGTTATACCTAATTTGCGTCTGCTTCTGCCAGCCTCCGCCAATCGCAGAGCTTAGCTCATGTGACGACATAGGTTCTGTTGCGGGAAATGAGCTGGTGGGTCGCATGACCATTCCCGTTTTTCCTAAATATGTAGCTTATTTGAGCGAAGTTTACGTTAAAAGTGGTGTCAGTATGATTCCAACGAGACAATCTTTTGAATGAACCAAACTTGTGTTTTCTCTTCATGGCTCCTTTAACACGCGCTTGTTCCCTGACCCACTTTGCGCGCTCTCTTCTTGTCCTTTAGTGTTACGTCTATCATCTTCCATTCCATTGCTTGCCGAGTGGTCCTCAGTTGAGAGAGAGAGAGAAATCACTTTATTGAGCCTTAACCGGGTTCACGGGAGCGGTGTGGCCGTCGGTTTGAGGCCGGCGGCGACGTTGTCAGCGCGGGTGACCAGAAGTATCTGGACCTCTGGGTCCGAGCTGCCCAGCGCTCCCTCCCACTGCTCGTCACTAACTATGGAGGGAAAGGAATCTTGAGGGCAGGCCCACATAGAGTGGACCAGTGTGGCTGGGTCCCCACAGAGTGGACAGTTTGGCGAGGGGAATTGCGAGGGGTGAATGCGATGCAGTAGTGCTCGGCAGGCCAAAGAGTTTGTCTGCAGGAGTCGCCATAAGCGCTCCTGATGGTTGGTTAGCTCAGGGTGGGCAGGAGGGTACCGACGGCGGGAGAGGCGGTAATGCGTTGTTATATCGTGGTACGTGATTAACTGATCCCTGGCTGACCTGGCGCCGTGGTAGGGGACGAGGCTGGCACCGGCACGGATGGTCAATCCTCGTGCTGCATTGTGCGCTGCCTCATTGCCCCCTAAACCAGTGTGCGCCGGGGTCCAGACGATGTGTACCAGGGAGGACGGGGGATTTCGAAGGAGAATTTTGGACGCCACGGATGATATGTACCCGCGGGCGAGGTTTTGGATGGCCGTTTTCGAATCGGTGATTATAATTGTAGGTGTCGGCCGGGTTGTTAGTGCGAGCGCTATTGCCGCCTCCTCGGCCGCTGCAGGGGTGGTTGTGCGTACGGATAGAGAGGTAACAGGGGGTTCATTCGGGCCATTAATTACGGCGAGGGCAAAGGCGTCGTGATGGCGGTATTCTGCCGCATCCACATACATAACGTCAGGTTTGGTGGGAAATGTTTTGGCCAGCGCCCGTGCCCGCTGCTCCCTTCTACCTCTGTAGTGGTAGGTAGGGTGCATGTTCCTCGGAAGAGGGCGGACGCGGAGGCAGTCGCGGATACGCTGGGGGATAGGAATAGCCGGTTCGGAACAGACTGGGGCCCTGATACCAAGTCGGACCAGTATATGTTGTCCAGTGGACGTAGTTGAGAGGCGACGGAGCTGATTGATATGGTGTGCCTCGACCAGCTCCTGGGCAGTATTATGAACCCCGAGGCCCTCAAGTCTGGCAGTGGATGAACTTTGAGGAATTTGTAGTGCAGCTTTATATGCCTTTCTGATGAGACAATTAATTTTGTTAATTTCAGCGTTCGAAACACGAAGGTAGGGGAGAGAATATGTTATACGACTAATGATAAAGGCTTGGACAAGCCTGATTCTCTCAGCCTCCTTGAGACCATGGTGGCGTCCTGTGATTCGTCGGATGAGTCCGATTGTCTGATTAACGTGTGAGCTCAATTGCGAGATAAATTTTGTGTTGCTGCGATTATGCTGCATGATAAGACCGAGGACTTTGAGGGTGCGCACCTCTGGGATCAAATGTTCATTCAGGTAAATTTTGATGTCGGGAGAATTTTGAGAGGTCGGTTTGGCTGGTAGGAGGAGAAGCTCCGATTTTGCGGGAGAGCACTCCAGGCCCGCAGACTGTGCTTCCTCATTCACGACACGTGCGCCTTGCTGCAATGTGTTTTCAATGAATGCGTCGCTACCACCAGTGACCCATAACGTTATATCATCCGCATATAGGCTAAAATGAAGTTGCGGAATCTTTTCAAGCTCTTTCGGAATGTTGAGGAGAGCCAAATTAAATAATAGAGGAGAAAGAACGGCCCCTTGTGGAGTCCCTACGGAAGAGAGAGTCAGCACGTCAGATTTAATGTCCCCTATTTGAACGAACGCTGTACGCGCCGTTAGAAAGTTACGCACGTAGTTGTACACGCGCTCTCCAGGGGATATTGTTTCCAAGCCACGCAAGATGGCGCTGTGGGTGACTCGATCAAATGCTTTGGTGAGATCCAACGCAAGAATCGCAGCAGTATCGAGTCGGGTTGAAGGGTTGATTACCTCTCGGGAAAGTTGCAGAAGGACATCTTGAGTAGAAAGTCCAGGGCGGAAGCGAATCATCGAGTGTGGAATAGCGCTTGTGGAATTCAGGTGAAGCGTTAGGCGGGCGAGAATTATATGCTCCAGGACCTTACCAACACATGAAGTTAGAGATATGGGTCGGAGATGATCTATAGTAAGGGGCTTTCCAGGTTTTGGGATAAGCGTGACCTTGGCATGTTTCCATTCGGAAGGAAGTGTCCCGCGTTCCCAAAAATAATTGAAGTATCGCGTGAGAGCCGATATTGAGGGATCGTCCAGGTTGCGCAGCATTTTGTTGGTTACACCGTCTGGCCCCGGTGCCGAGCATGGGCGAATAGCCAGAAGAGCGCTGCGCACTTCCGCCTCCGTGATGGTGGAATCTAGGTTATGATTAGGTGATCCATGATATGGTGGAAGTGGCCGAGAATCTCCCGTGGGAATATATAAGGAGCAAGCTCTATCCATTAGTTCCTGGTTTGTACCCGGGAATTTTTGTATGATCGCTGTGAGCCGATTACCTTGCTCTGTTTTTGTGCGAGTGGGGTCCAGGAGGAATCTCAAAAGGGACCAGGTTCTCCGCATACCAAGGTTGCCTTTCATGTTGTTGCATATTTCGTGCCACTGACTTTGAGCAAGTTGTACAGAATAGTTTTCTATTTCTTTATTTAGGTGAGCAATTTTCAGTTTTAATTTTCTGTTGCGCTTATTTTTCCGCCATCTGCGCTGGATACTTCGAAATGCATTTTGTAAGTGTTGCAAGTGGGAATCCACCGTTTCGGATGGAGTGCCGGGGTCTACAGGAGTGCTCGTGGTTCGTGCGTCAGTAAGGAGCTGCTTTACCCACTGTTCAAGACCCGAAGGGGTGATTTCTGGAGGCTCGTGGGCTTGCCGCACCTCGCGAAATTCATTCCAGTTTGGCAGATGTGTCTGCCGTGGACGGGGCCTAAGGGGGCCTTTTAAATTTACATCAGTATGGAGAATAAAGTGATCGCTACCTAATGAGTCATTGGTGTTAGACCAGCATGCGCTGGTGACGTTATAAGTGAAGGTTAGGTCTGGGGAGGAATCTCTCTGTACGCTGTTGCCAATTCTAGTGGGTGACATTGGATCCGATTCTGTAGTAAGCCGATGTGCTTGGATGTGATCCCAGAGGAG
Organism: Haemaphysalis longicornis; assembly: GCF_048455015.1. Taxonomy (NCBI): domain Eukaryota; kingdom Metazoa; phylum Arthropoda; class Arachnida; order Ixodida; family Ixodidae; genus Haemaphysalis; species Haemaphysalis longicornis. The sequence continues at coordinate 4,037,165 of NW_027526233.1, read as the reverse complement.
CCTGCCCTTGCGAGAACAGTGAGGGTATCCCCAGGCGGTGTGTGGCGCATTGAAGTCGCCGACAATAATAAGAGCATGAGGCCCTACTGTTTGCTTAGTGAGAGTAAACAAGTGGCTAAATGTGTCTCCTGTTGAACGAGGGCCGCTGTAGATGTTGAGAACATATAGGCGCTCAGCCCCCCGTTTACTTGGGTAGAGAACCACTAAATCGTGGGGAATAGAAATGCTATCAAATTGTATCCGTTCAGCAGGGATATTGCGGTGGACTAAAACAGCTGTAGCATGATTATTATTGCTCTGAAAAGCTCTGTAACCTGGGAGCTTGGCCATGATACCTACTTCTTGCAAGGCTATCACATTAGGGGGAGATTCGGCTGCCTCTATCAGGAGTTGTAAGACACGCTGTTTACGACGGAATCCCCTGCAATTCCACTGCCAGACACGAGTGGACCCCATGTTGTTACTGAGAGGCGGGGTTGTAGCTGGGGTTGGGAATAGGAATAGGGATAGGGGCGGTAAGGGAATTGATTTTATTGACAATGTCCCGTATGCTGGAGTGCAGTTCACAGCGCAGGGCTTCGATATTGGCGTGCAAGTTTGTTACACTGGTTTGAAGTGTCTCATGAATACTAAAGAATTCGGCTTTCTGTTCCGTTAACGCCTGCTTGCAGGAAGCCTCAACCTGAGTGATGTGATTCGTAACTGATTCTTCAAGGGAGGGAAGGACTGATTCAGGAAGAGAGTCGTCCGACACCGCCTTACGCTTGGGAGGGGGAGGAGTGGGCAAGGCGGGGGTGTCCTGCAAGGCGGAATCACGCGCTTTCAGGGCTTGGTTCTCCTGGCGGAGAGCAGCGTTTTCCTGCCTGAGGAGGGAGATTTCAGCCCGAATCGCGTTGAGCTCTCTAAGTATGTCGGCGGAGGGGATTGGGGTAGGAGGGGCGGAGTTAGATGAGCAGTGGGCGGTAGCGACGGGGCAGCTCACCTGTGAGTCCGGAGCGGCTCGTTGTACACCGGCAGGCACATGTCCATGTTTGGGAGGAGGCTTCAGTGGAAGGCCCGCGTGTGCACAAGTCGCGGGTCCTGGCGATCGATCGGACCGTCGAGTAAGTCCATCCGGAGGCACGGACGTTGACGCTTGTTGCTTCTGCTGGCCTTGCTTGTGACTCAAAGATCGTCCCGCCGAGGCGATCTGAGCATAGGTGGGAGCTTTTCGTCGCGGTTGGTATCGACGCGGGCAATCGGCGGAGCCAGTGATGTGGGGTCCTTCGCAGACAATGCACTTCGGGGTGCACGGATGAGATTCGACGGGATTGGTGGCCCCACAGCGAGGACAGCGAGGGGGATCACGGGCTTTGGGGCACACATCCTGTCGATGGCCGGGGGACCAGCAAGTAAGGCACGCCTCAGTCTTTCGACGAAAAGGCTTGCAGCGGTACAGTGTGGAGCGGTACCGGATCCAGAAAGGGACTTTGTGGCCGTCGAATAATATTTGGGCCATGTTGGATGAATTCAGGCGCTTGGCGTCCAGGATGGGGAGGTCGGGGTTGTAAGTGCATATGCTGTCATGCACTTGTTGGAGGGTATCATCTTCGGGTATATTAAATATGACTCCTGTGACCGTGTTGGCTGGAGCGGCCACGTGTGTGGAGATCTCATATTGGAGCCCTCGAAGCGAAAGGACGCCAATGCTCGCGTACCTGTGGGCGCGTTCTTCAGACGGTGTGCTAACTATAACATAGTTAGCAACATACTGGGGTCGTATTTGGTCCTCTGTGTTGGGTGGAATTCCTGCCTGCGCTTGAATAGCATCAGCGAGGGTAGCTTGAGGGACAGAAGTGAGGGCCAGTCCACCACGCGGGCGCAGGACGATCTTGATATCATCAGCTGGGAGCGGCGTTGCCGGCGGTGTGCGTTGCGCTGGCCGCCTTCGCTGAGATCGCTGAGTTTAGGGGGTTGCAGTGGGGCTTACTTGTTTATCAACGATGGAAGAGTCAGCATGTAGAGCCCGCTGACGGCGGCGAACTTCCGCCCAGCCAGGCCTTTCAAACTCCGCGGGGTCCATTTCTTCTCCTTCGACTACGTTCTCCATGAGCGAGACTTGGCCGTGGCGCGCTGCAGTTGGCGGCGAGGAGCGCACGTGCAGCAGCGGCGCCGAGGCGAGGGTGCTAGGCCCGATCAGGCATAGCAGAGCCGTTGGCTTGGCGCTGAATTCAGGATCTCGTTGGCGTGCTCAAAATACACCACGTACCACAAGAATGGTGTCCAGGGGGTCCCCGTGATGTACCGAACGCCGTAGTGTACAATTCGTCGCCAAGGCAGGCGATTTGCCTGCGGGACAGGGTCAGTAGTCAAAGCCGATGTGCGGTGCGACTGCAACTCACGGCCCCCTAGCGGGATTCCTCCTCAGTTGAAGTTGGGCCCTCTTAGTGAGCCTCCAAGTTTCTGGCCAGTAGCTAGGTGAGTACCGGTAAGATTCAGCTGTCATACAGGATATACGAGTAGAAATATTTGTAAATGTGGGCGGCCCACATTGCTGAGCGCGTGCGCATTGCCAAAACAGTATGGTGCTATTCGTCACAATCCCATTCGTTGCAACCTAGTGCGTCGAATCTCCTAGAGCCGATTTACTTGAAAAAATAAAGCAGTAATTTAACCAAATGAATATTTTCAGCTACAACAGCTGTGGTGCACGATGAGCACCTCAGCCTGTGTCGCCAACAAGTGACGCGCGGCGCGCTGCCCACATCCTAAAACTTGAAACAAATTTCTGGCTGTGCTTTTGCTGAGTTTCTCCGCCAAGTGCCGTAAGTCTACACATGATTTCATAATGTCGCCATCAAATGATTCCAGCAAACCTGACAAGATCGTGTGTTTTTATATGCTCAATAGATAGATCTGCGCTTTTCGCAGCTTTACTTTTTTTTAAATATGTGCCTAGGATTACAGACCTGTTCAGGTTGTTTCTTAAAGGCTTTCTATAAATGTTATACCATTGAAATTCGGATGAAATCATATGCGCGCTGATGCTATTCTTGATGGTTGGAAGTTAATGACGCAAGGCCGACTGGGGCAACGAGAGCCGAAACAGTGGTCATGTGTGAGGGATGAAGACGTAGACATTAAAATCTCTCAACAAGAACGAAAGGAACACCAGTAAGAGAGTGAGGACGCCTGGTGTAGAAGGCCAGCTTCTAATTATGCGTGGCATGAAATAATGCCTAAAATTTTACTTTTAAATTTTTACACGCTTCACAGAAAACATGGGATCGTCAGGCAGGAATAAGGCTGGCTGTTGTGGGTTGTGTAGTCTGTATACTTGTGGGAAGTGTTTGCCTAGTGTTGTTGATTTGATTTATTGTAGAGTTTAACGTGTGAAAACAACGCACGCGATGAGGCTCGCCGTAGTGGAGTGCTACGGATTAATTTTGACCACCAGGGGTTCCTTCACGTGCGCCGAAATGTCGTACACACGGGCGTTTTCACTTTACCCCTCCATCAGAAAAGCGGCTGCCGCGGCCGGGAAGTGAACCCGCGACCTCGTGCTCAGCAGCACAACGCCTTAGCCACTGATTCACCGCGGCGGGTTTGCGTAATGTTGTGTATGTGCACTACGGACAGGGCCTCTCCGCACCTGCTGCACAGAGGTCTTGACGACCCCCTGAGCAGATACGAGTGTGTTGAATGTGTGTGCCCAATCCGTAGCCTAGTCAAAGCAACGTTCTGTGTATCTGTTGCGTGTGTCAGTTGTGCACGGTCCCAAGTGTGATTTTATTACGTGTAATGTGTTGCACACTAAACTTTTTAACACCCTTAAAGGTGCTAAAAGGGTGCACTCAACATTTTGCACCCTTTTTGCACCCTTTAAGGACTAAAACATTGCTCCGGCACCCAATCATGAGGGTGCCACATATTAAGGGGTGTAAATCTTCACATTTTTACACCCTTTAAGGTGCAAGGAGGGTGTACTGAACATTTTGCACCCTTTTTGCACCTTTCAAGCACCCAAATATTGCTCGGGCACCCCACCTCGAGGGTGCCAAAATTCAGGGGTGTAATCAACAGTTTCATAGGGTGCTACGACCGTTAAAGGGGTGCTAAAAAGTATTTCTTCTCGATTGGGGTGTTACCACGGCACCTTATCGTTAGGGTGCCTAAAAGAACGGTGTGTGAATGCAAGCATGCAAAATTGCACAAAAACAGGCTGAATGTTTAAACCGCACATTGCACTATTTCACCGCCCGTTGAGAGAATAAATATGAACTCTCCACATAGACCAGGGGAAAGGCTCTAAAATTGCTGTTCGTAAATTGAACAAAACGTGCTGAATATTTAAATTCCACTCTGCACTAATCTACTTCTTCGAGTGTATCACAAGGTTCGTTTCGATGTCTTGGTGCACGGGAAGGGAAGGCTACAAAATGCCTCTTGTAGTCCTATAAATAAAACTTTTACGCGAGGCATCGGTGTCTTCAACGAAATCGAATTTACCTAAGAATTTGTTCCCGTATTATTATGCCCCGGGCAAAAAGTCCAACAAGACTTTCTTGTTGGGCTCACAGAACGCCTTTGGGGCCAATACGAAGTTCTGTCGGCACTCTATCGTCCCAACAGCGTAGTCTTCCAACAGGGAGTTTAACCGTGATGGCGTTTACCGGCTCGCCAAAACGATAAGTCAACGCCAACAGTCGCCTCGTTCGTAATCAGCGGCGCGAGCGCGCCATCAGACAGAACCGACAGACGCCCTGAAGGTGGTTTTTAGGGCCTAAACAGCAGCGTCTATGTCTGGCATAGACGCTAGACGTCAACGTTTGTGTTCTGAATTTTCCCTTCAGTAAGTAACAGTCAGACGGACGATAACATAACGATGTGAAGATATGCTTTGGCTCATACCACGGCAAGCGCAATCGTTTGTGGCTGCAGCCTCGGTTGCTCTTCGTCCGCAACAAACTGAATCGGCTGTACAGCTTTCTTCCAGGGCGTGTATGCAGGGGTTCTATCTCCCTTTTTTGCGCAGGCCGACGGGGGTGGTCGTGTAAAATGATTTTCGCTCGTCGCTGCCGTAGGGTTGCCACCTTCCCGGTTTTGGACCGGCCCGACCGGTTTTTTAAACAGCGGGCCGGTTGCCGGTCCATATCTAAAACCAGCCGTCATCAGCCGATTTTTTGGCTCTTGTGCCGTGATTATGCCCGTTTTGGCGTTTTATAAGCGTCAATTCAACAACTAAGACGATAAATACGTGTCGACAAGCTGCGCAAAGACACGCGAGCAGAGAAAATACGCGGGCGAGCGCGCTGCCTCAGATGGAGGGGGACCTAAGGGAAGAACAAAATAACGAAATTCTACCGCCGCGGTCAGCAATTGCGGTTACTTTTCAGTGAAGCACATGCAGAGCGATTAACCAAGCTGTCAATCACTTTCAGTACAAACGTTATGTTGATTTCTCTCTAAGAAAACACTACAATAAATGGCACTGCATGTTAAAAAACATGGCGTCTGTTTTCAACACAATCCCCCCCTTCCCTGCAGCATGCAGCAAAATGCAGCATAAACTAGACACAAGCTACAATATTCGTTGACAACTTACGTAAGTATAGAGTTGTTTTAGGCACCTCGAACACCGCCCGCCGACATAGCTGATTGTTAACGCGTCCGTTTACTGTTTTGTAGGTCAATGGTTCGATTCCTCGTCGAACGTGTTTTTTTTTTACGTGAGGGTTTCATTAGATCCTTTTTGAACGACCAGGGTAAGCGCCTGTTCCTTGCTTTCTATCACGCCGACATTTACCGCCCTCTTCCTAAACCCGAAGTAGCTCGTTTTCTCGCACGTTCTCTCTTGAGAAGCCCGCCGTGAAAACAAAACCAAAACAAACCTCTTTACAATATCAGTATATATTCAATTCAATATAGTCAATTACTTTATGTGTATTCACTTTTTGTGTTTAAAAACCTTAACTTTAAGTTATAAACACATTTCAGACTTTGAAAGCAGAAAGATAATTACCAACATTACAGTACTAACACAATTTTCGTCAAACATAGAGGTGCTGCATTTGAAGTCTGGCAACTATCTCTCACTTTTTGTGTGTTTTTTCATGGCGTTTTGTGCCGAGTGGTTGGTGGTGTGATTTAATCTGTTTTATCTATTTCAATCTTAAATCATAGTTATAGAAGCTTTATGGGTGATGTCTACCCTTCCAACCTACGCGTGTGTTGAACATGGGGACCCCGGAAGAACGATCATCGCCGGATAAAATACTGCGCGTCAAAAGTGGATGACATTGCATTAGAACAAAGCGTGTTCGTGTGTCCGCGAGATGAAGACGACAGTGAAGGAGAATTGTACGTTGGAAACATCGTTTTTGCTCGGGTAAGTATGCATTTTTTATTATTCTGTATTTGGTTGGAACGAGTTCTGGTGTTTATGGGTCAGTAATTCGCTAGACCCCCATCTCGTTTGCTCTGAGAGCCTACGTGAGTTAGTATACTTGTTTGGCGCCCAGTCCACCGTTTCCGCAGAAGTCAGCATCAATTTACGCTGAAGCTAGACCTTGGCTAGGATGCTCGCGCTATGGTACACGGCTGCTAATAATTTCACATCACGCAAGGCTCTTTAACACCGGGGCGTTTGTTTATGTGTCTCTCAAACAGTGCCTTTGCGGTTGCAGATCGCAGTCGCAATTTCGCGTGAGTGGCACAACGCTGTGATTAGTCCTCCCTCGTGAATACCCGCGGTATACCAAGAAATAACATGAACAGGAGGTTCCCTGGAAGTGCATGTGAAAACGCGTACACGTGATTCCATGGCTGGCGTCTCGTAGGTGTTGTGAAATCTCTCCCCCCCCCCACACGAATTCCGTGCAGTGCGCTTCGCAGCTATTGCGCTCGCGAGACCGGCGACCGTACGCCTCGCGGTCTTCGGGCCGCGATATGTGTGCTGTTCTCGTGAAGCTCAACAACAGCGTCGTGAAATTGCCGTACTCGCTCGCCAACGCGCCCCGACAGCGTACGCGTCGACCGGGTGCTGACGGAGTTGTGCTGGAAGAAAAGCAGGCAAGAGATGAGGGCGCACGAGGTGTAGTTAAACATGAGAATTTACAAAGTGCAAGGTGGAGAAAATAGTATGCAAGGGCCGGAAACGGCGAGAGAGTTCGGGCCGCGCAGATGAGAATTTACAAAGTGCAAGGGGGAGAAAATAGTATGCTATGGCAGGAAACGGTGAGAGAGTTCGGGCCGCGCGCCAGCGAGTGAGTGCGGTAATTTACGTTGCCGAGCTTCACGAGTCCGGCACGAATATGACGACGCCCGTCTGAGTTCATAGAGGCATAGAATTCACATACGTGCAAATTGAAGGTGAAATGCGCGCATGTGGCCTCGCAGGGAGTTAGCATAGTCTCGGGGTAGTGGGGGAGATTTCACAACGCCTACGAGGCGCCTGCCGATTCTGTCAGAGTAGCTCTCGGGAAGTCTGGGGCTTGATATCAGAGGCATATGTATTGTTTAAATTAGTGCAGAAAATTGAGCCAATTCGCAAGTTCTCATTTTCGCAAAACCGCAGGCTATACAGAGACTAACAAGAAAGCTGTAGGCACTCACTCAACTCGATTTATATTGGAGAATTGAACGTGCAGATACAAGTCAGACATTGAAATTGAGGAGCCTCAACTATCACACACCAGTTCCGATTGAAAGCAAGGGATACAGATGAGCTGCTAGCATGCGTTCCATGCAAATTAGCTCTGTAGCTAGCTTTGCACATATCATGCATACCCCACTCACAGTACCTGCGGGTCTAATAAATACATTCTTACTGTGACCTAAATTTCACTTGGGGTGTTCCGGGAATGTTCTTATTAGTGCCTTGGAGGTTACTGTCTTTAAACGATTAAAAATCTACTTGATGTAAGCATTCGTGCTTTGTGTGTGCTCTTCTTGTATTTCCACAAGTGTCAGCACACTCACAGATTATGCACCTGCAGGTGCTGCTGCTGGCTGTCCTGGGTCAGCTGCCTTCCAGTCCAGTTTCAAAGGCTTTGCCAGGGCCTCCCTTGGCCAACCGACACTGCACCTGCTGTACCCAAGTACTGCCTGGTCTTTCGTTGGTGCTCCGTACGCTTTGCCGCCAGGAATGGTCATTCATCCATCATCTGGCCGCTTGGACCACCCGTTCAGAAGTCAGTGCATTTGCTCGACACATCGGTCCAGGCACTGCTGCCATATCGGTGCACCCACCGATTATGTACTTTCAGGTTAGTTATTGCATGTTGTGGAACCTGCCATGATGTATACCTGTTAGCAGTGCTGTGGCCTCTGATTATTTGAAACATTTTCATGAAGCAGTTCTGTGCGTATGGAGCGTGTCATTGCTTAGCAGAGATATTGAAGAGAATCTGGGGCTGACGACTAAAGGTTAAGAAGAGAAATTGAACTGACTTTGAAGCAAGTATTCTTATGTAATCAAGCCAAGCAAACATATAGGATCTTTCGATATGGTTTTAAACTTGCAATACAAACTGGTCTACTTCAGATCATACTGGTATTAATCATACTATATCGAAAAGTACATCCCGCAGTCTGTAGAATTCTGACAGCGCTTTTTTCGCAGTCTCTCATGACAGGCACTAATCTCAATGGTTGGAAGATAGTCGAGGTAGCACCCGTCTTTAAATCAGGAGATGGTACTTCACCATTAAAAATCCCTAACAAGCACCATATGCAAGGTCGGGAAACATTTCACCCACTCTCAGGTCACTAATTGTTTATAAAATCACAATATCACATTCGAGTATCACCACGGTTTTCACAAGGGTTACTTGGGAAACACAACTTTCAGGATTTGTTCACGATCTACATTGATCCATTGACACAGGCTTACAAACTGCGGTAGTTTTTCTCGATTTTTCTAAAGCATTCAATCGCATTGCACACCACAGACTACTTCTCAAACTTCACCCTAATGTCCTCACTTAAGCAAAAGATTTTCATTCTTCTCAAATGCAGTTTACTTCTAATAACTATATACTTCTTTTTCTCGTGCCACTTTGTTGTCCCCCCAGGCAGGTTGCTTGGTCTATCTTCCATGTTGCATATCCTCCCATGTAGGTCTATTTGCAGATGATGTTGTAATTTATCACACAATTTCTTTCAACTACTACCGTCAATGCTTTCAATCTGATCTTAACACAATTAACTCCTGGTGCTGCAAATGGCTAATGTCGCTTATCTCTAAAACAAAGTGCATGACTTTAACGGTGGCAAGTCTCGGATTGTAAATACTTACTTCATTAACAACAGCCTGATTACCTCTTGAGACAAAGGTGTTTTGGTAGGCCGGTAGGGGAGGGGGGATTGCATGGTGGATTTCAAAAGGTACATCGATTGGGAAAATAAGACGTGTGATTAATATTTTCATTTGCACTCCAAAACTCGCTTTATTTCATATGTTTTAACCCACTGCCGAGGCTAGGGTGGTGTGCTGTGGAGGCGAATGTCGGTTAGATACCGCTTGGTGTAGCCGCTTTTCAGATGGAGGCAACACGTAAAGACGCCCGTGTTTTGAGATTTCGATGCGCACAAAAATACCCAGGTGGTCAAAATTAATGCGAAGCCTTCCCCTACAGCGCTCCCCATATCCCAAGTGTAGCTTTGGCGTGTTAAACCACCGTTTTTTTTTTATGTTTTTGGTATATTACCAGCTGCTGTAGCAGGTGCAACTTAAAGGTAAAATTATACATAATGTTTCCAAGAGCTAAATATAAAGGCCATATTGAAGTGCGTTTATGGGTCTATCTCATAGCAGTAGTGAAAGGTTATATACTCTGGTGCAGGTTAAGAACGGCAATGGCTCATGTGGTGTAATCCAGTGTTTGACGGAATGCCGTGTAGGCAGGTAAAAGCATTATTGCAGTGATGAAGCGTAGGTCACTGACCAAGTCAAGAAAGCTATTCAACGGTTTGTTGCTTGTTCACGGTGACCATGTGTCGTGGAAAACGAAGCTATATATTGGGCATTACGCGGCGCAGTGAGTTTGCATAGATATGGTGCAGATTGCCATCCATTATGTTGATAATGTTGGGCGTCGTCTGAACGATGAGGGACTCGAGCAGTAATCGAGAAGATAGATTGCACTCAGTTGTCAGTAATTTTGTCTTGTTCCAGTCGACCACGTGTCCCGTCCTCTCACGGTGCTCTGCCAGTGGACTTGTTTTTGCATGGCCCTTGTTCACTTCGTTCCAGTGCTGCATTAATCTTCTGTGCAGATTGCCCGTTTCGCCAATGTACACTGATTTGCATTCAGCGCATGGAATCTAATAAACAATACCCGGAAGCTTGGAGCGTGAGAGGGGGTCTTTCACGCTGACAATGTCAGAACATAGCTTGCTAGTGGGCACATGCACGATGTATGCACTGCGTTTCTTGAAAATGTGTGCAAGAGTTTCACCGATGTGTGGGACGTAGGTAATTGCTGCACGTTTTGATGCAGTCCTTGTGGTTGCCTAAAGCATTATATTCAGAAAGAAGCGAAGAGGGCGACTAGCAGGAATCCGCATTGACATTAGCAGGCATAAGCGTCTACAAGGCCTGTGTCAAAACGTGCTGCAATTCTCGTCCTACACATCAATCAAGCTATTGCACGCATTTTCAAGAAACACATTGTGCACATCATTCACGTGCCCATTAGCAAGCTATGTTCTGACATTGTCAGCGTGAAAGACCCCCTCTCATGCTTCAAGCTTCCAGGTGTTGTTTATGTTTTGAACGAAAAAAGGGCCATTTGAAGGTGACACCTCTTTCCTTGCCGATTTCTGATGCCTGATTGTTCAGTTTGTGGGGATAAGTTTAGCAGATTGCTCACATGTCTAACCTGTATTTGTGCTTGAGCAGTCAAACGCTGATGTTAGCAGTGAAGTAGGTGAAAATTGTACTTTGATTGTAGTTGTGTGCAGATTACTTACATTGTGTTAATTCGTAGAAAAGCAAAATTGAGGTAACCCTGCTAACTGTTCCACATTGCAGCATTTTATTATGCAAACGTTAAGGAGTTCAGCTGCTTGTTAAAGGTGAAATAAACAGTGGTACAAAAAGAAGAGCATCTACTAAACAGAAATATCTTCACAATCGCAGGATGCCAATGGTCCGCCTACCAACTTGTGTCCTGCATCGTTGCTGCTGGCTGGAGCGGCTCATGGAACATTTTCCAGCTTCTCAAAGTTTGTGGTCAAGCGCTCCTCCAAGTGAAAGATGCCGCAGAGGGATCTTTTGTTTTAATGCCACAATTTCATGTGCTCAGCAGCTAATTTACTCGTAAGGCTTTTTAAATATTCATCACCCGAGAGGGCATGTTACCTTCGTCTTCGGTGGAATGTGTCTGCACTCGGGTTATTTGTCACAGAAACAAGTGAACCGCGTCGTGAGAGTCATTGAGGCCTTGTTGATTGTGCATGCTTCTGAAATGACATTTTCATTCGGCTGAATACTTTCCAAATATTACGATTTGTGAACAAATTATGGTAAAAGTCATGATTAGTTGTACTACAGTGCAGGAAGGAAATGCCAACATACGTTTTAAGCACCTCTGATATTTCAGATCGTTGGCTGGTGAGCAATAAAAGAAAACTGAAATTTTTTTAAAGTAAAATCAAATATTCGTTGTCACCAGTGCATGACCATAGTAAAAGCTATCTAGTCACCAAATTTAGAATTAAACACGAAATGCCAGGAAAAATAGGGAAATAAACTAGACAACTCGCTACAATAAACCAATTCGTAAAATTCCTCAATGTTTATAAAGTGATGATTCAGGCGGGTTAGTAAAGGTGTCAGTGGGTTTACACACCCAACTTGCAGGGAAGCACATGAGCTCTCAATATTAACATGTTTTTAGTGAAGACCGTCTTCCTTCATTAAGCTGCTTTGCACATTGATGCCAGTCTGATAAATGTAGTCCTGAATTTTTGTTATTCCCTGCCGCGGCGGCCGCTTTTTTGATGGAGGCGAAAAGCAAAAACGCCTGTGTGTACGAGATTTCGGCGCACGATAAACAACCCCAGGTGGTCAAATTTAATCCGGAGCCCTCCACTACGGCGCGCCTCATCGCCTGCGTTGTGTCGGCGCGTTAAAACTAGGGGTGTGCGAATATCAATTTTAATTTCGAAGCTAATTCGAATAATAAAAACAACGTTCGAATCGAATCGAATATTTTTCGAATACCAATACTTATGGTTTTTTGTAAAATTAATGTTTTCAACATCTAGAGACACAAAAACTGCAACTTTATTGCACAACAAATCGCACAAAGTAAAATTAGGAATTACACAATACCATTGCACTCAACAGATTAAGGTCTGCACTCACTTAAATGTTAACATGAAGAAAGGTTAACTGCTCGACATGTTCGGGGAGCAGTGACAACCTCCTGCTCGTCACCACTTCACCAGATATCGAAAACAGCCGCTCACTTGAGACACTAGTAGCTGGCATGCCCGAGCCCGTGCAGATTGCCGCGCGCTGATACAGTAAAATCTTGATTATACTAATCTCGCGGGACTGCGAAAAATATTCGTATCATCCGAAATTCGTATGAACCAACGCAGACCAAAAAATTTAGCGCTGAAAAAAGTTTTCGTTTATTTCTTTTCCTACTTTTGCGTGAAGAAATTCGTGATTTTTCTGCTTTTTTTAACCCCCGTGTCGCAAAGCAGTCCTTTCTGGAGCACGTAAAGCTTCGCGCTCGTCTCCTCACTGGGTGTGCCCAAGCTCGCTACACGCCCCAACAGCCAAGCGTGAACCGCATGGTGCGGTTTTTCAGGCGATTCGCTCGCCTCGGCTCTGCGAGCGCTGTATTTTCACGCCCACATCGACGATTTCGCGCCCGCGGTAGCGCCTATGATGATGATGGTTGGTGTTTCATGGCGCAAGGCCAGCGAGGGCAAAGAGCGCCAGAAAAGAAGTTATATAATGAAGCGAAGTGATTACCATAAAAAGGTAGGTATAAAAACATGTAAATCGTACATTGTAAAATCAATTAAAGGTAATGGTGATGGCTGGTGTATAGGGCCAGATTTGATTATGCGTGATATGAGATAAGGTTTAAAAACTTAACATCTGACAAATAATCAAACACACGTTTCATAGAAACACTGGCATCGTCACCTAGAAACAGCGATGGGTGTAGTGGGATATGTTGTCTGTAGAGTTCTCTGAAGTGTTTGTGTCGTGGTGTGTGAAGTGCCTTGCATGTTATTAGTATGTGGACTACGGATAGGCCCTCCCCGCACCTGCTACACAGGGGTCTTGGAGATCCCGTGAGCAGGTGGGAATGTGTTGCATGCGTGTGGCCTATCCGTAATCGAGCCAGGGTAACTTCGTTGTGTCTGTTGTGAGTATCACTGGTGTATGCTCCCAAGAGTGGCTTTAGAATGTGTAGTTTGTTGTCAGTCTGTTGATTCCAGTGCGCTTGCCATGTTGTGCGAAGGTGTTGTCTAATGTGTGATTTGAGGTCGGTGTAGGGTATTGTTGTTATGTCAACTGTAGTTGTAAGGGCAGCAGCGGCCGCCATTCGGTCTGCGGTCTCATTACCTGGAATTCCAGAGTGCCCTGGCACCCAGCACACGGTCACCTCAAGGTTTAACGCATGCACAGACATAATAGTACTAATGAGAGCATTGACCACATGGTTTTTAGACTTCTGTGAGGATAATGTACGCACAACACTTAAAGAATCAGTATAAATTACAGATTTCGGAATTCGACTTAGAACAATATGTTTAACTACAAGAAGTATGCCATAGGCCTCTGCCGTAAAGATACTTGTATTTCTATTCATAGTTCTACAGACATAAAAGGTACCACCACCATGCGCAGCACAGGAAACAGTTATGGCAGTTTTAGAAGCATCTGTGTAAAATTCAGCACACTTGTATTTGTGCTGCAGGGACAAGAAATGTTGCACGATCGCGCTTCTAGGCACTCTGTTTTTCTCGACACTTGTAAAAGATACATCACATGATATCGGGCGAAGCTGCCACGGTACTAGAAGTTCACTAGCAGGGGTTTTGATGGTGTCTGAGAACATGACATCAAGTTGTGACGCTTCTTCTCTTACTCTGAAAGCGAAGGGAGCAGAGACTGATGGGCGATTAGTAAGAAGTTGAGATATTGTTGTATCATAAAAAACTGACGTAAAAGGATGGTGAGGCATTGATGAGATTTTAAAAGCATAAAGCAGGTCTGTGTAGGCTCGCTGACGTTCTAGGCTCCATTTGTTGCACTCTACATACAGACTTTCGACTGGACTAGTCCGAAAGGCACCACACGACAAGCGGAGCCCTAGATGAAGCACAGGGTCCAGCATTCTGAGGGATGTTTTAGTGGCTGACCCATAGACAACGCTACCATAGTCCAGTCGTGAGCCTATCAAGCTGGTAAAAACACGTAAAAGAAGTTGTTTGTCAGCACCAAAAGAAATGTGCGACAGAACCTTCAGGATATTCATTGTTTTTAAGCATTTATGTTTTAGTTGTTTTATGTGTGGGACAAACGTAAGCTTTTCGTCAAAGATTATACCTAAAAACTTGTGTTCTTTCTTGACAGGAATCGAGACACCATTGAGATGAATGTCGGGATCCGGCCGGATGCCACGCCTCTTGGAAAACAAGACACAAGTGCACTTCCCTGGATTAAATTTAAAACCGTTGCTGTCTGCCCAACCAGCTAGCTTGTTAACACCAAGCTGGACTTGGCGCTCGCAGACAGACAGGTTACAAGACTTAAAAGATAATTGTACGTCGTCTACATAAACGGAGCAGGAAATCGACGGTGGCAATGCCTTCCTGAGGGAATTCATTTTTACAATAAAAAGGGTGCAACTTAAAACTCCGCCTTGTGGCACTCCATTTTCCTGCACATGCACCCTAGAGAGTGCAGTTCCAAGTCGCACGCGAAACGTCCTTTCGGACAAGTAACTAGAAAGCGTGTTCAACATGTTACCCGTTATGCCAAAGGACTTTAGGTCGATGAGTATACCATACCTCCAAGCAGTATCATACGCCTTTTCTAGATCAAAGAATACTGTCATACAGTACTGCTTATGGAGGAAAGCATCTTTTATATACGCCTCTAATGCAACGAGTTGATCGTTGGTAGATCGCCCCGCCCTGAAGCCTGCCTGGCAACTCTCGAGAAGACCATTGTACTCTAAGAAGTACACAAGTCTCCTGTTTATCATGTTCTCGAAGAGCTTACACAGGCAGCTTGTCAGGGCAATGGGGCGATAACTGGCAGGAGAGGAAGGGTCCTTCCCTTCCTTTAGGACAGCCACTACTATGGCCTCCCTCCAAGAGCGAGGAATGTGCCCCGAAAGCCATATTTTATTGTATAGGTGTAAGAGTGTTTCAAGAGTGTCTGGGTGTAGGTGTTGTATCATGGTGTATGTGATTTTGTCTGCACCTGGAGCTGACGTCTTACATGTGCTCAGAGCAACCTTCAGCTCATGAATTGAAAAACAAGATTGTAAGAAGTGTGCGACTTGTTGTTATCACGCAGGGACTTCTTTTCTACAGATGTTTTGTGTTTCATGAAAGTGTTTGTGTAGTGTGCTGAACTGGACACGTGTTCGAAGTATTGTGCAAGTGTGTTAGCCTGGTCTTCCAGTGTGTCCCCTGTTGTACTAACCAGGGGCAGGCTGTGTGTCTGTTGTCCTTTTAGTTTTCGTATTCGTGTCCAGACTTTGTGTGTATCAGTGTATGAATTGATGGAAGTGAGGAAGGTGCGCCAACTCTCCCTTTTCGCCTCACGACGCACTCGCTTCCCAAAAGCCTTTGCCCGTTTAAAAGAAATGAGGTTGTCTGACGTGGGGTACCGGCGAAGGACACCCCACGCCTTGTTCTGGGCCTCTCGCGCCCGCCTGCAGTCATTGTTCCACCAGGGCCTCCTTGGGCAGCGGGACCCACTGGAGGCCTGGGGAATGGACTTTTCGGCGGCGTCGAGGATGTGCGCCGTGACGAGTTGTGCGGTTTCCTCCACATGTAGGTGTTTTATGGATGTGTGGTGTAGTTGAGATGTTTGTGTGAATGTGCTCCAGTTTGCTTGTGATTCATTAAACCTTTTATGGGAAGATGGACTGCTCGGGCCTATACCTATATACGTTAATGAAGTGGGGAAATGGTCACTACCATATGAATCTGTGCCCACACCCCAATCAAGACATGGAAAGAGAACAGCGGTACCAATAGCCAAGTCAAGATGCGAGTATGTATTATGTCCTAAGTTATGGTATGTAGGCTGTTTTTTGTTGAAAAGGCATGCTCCAGAGGATGTAAGGAACTTCTCTATCAGGCGACCTCGGGCATCCGTTCTGGTGGAGCCCCAAAGAGAGTTGTGCGCATTAAGGTCGCCTGTTAGTATGTATGGTTCGGGCAGCTGGTCAACCAGTGCCTCGAAATCAGAGCTCAGAAGTGCAAAATCAGGAGAGATGTAAATAGAGCATACCGTTATCAACCTATTAAATATTATGGTACGGATCGCTACAGCCTCGAGGACAGTGTGTAAAGTGACAGGGTGGCATGCTAATGATTTCCGGGCGATAATGGCCACACCTCCTGAAGAGTGGGTGCAGCCAACCCTGTCCTTTCTGAATACCATGTACCTATTTAAGAAATTTGTTTGTTTAGAGTTGAGGTGGGTTTTCTGGAGACACATAATACTTGGCTGACTGGCATGCAGAATCTCATACACATCGTCAAGATTTTTAAGGAGGCCTCTGCAGTTCCATTGGATAATATTTTCTGTTCCCATTATTTAAATTTAAGAATGACTGGAATGTGTGTGTTCGTGTGTGTTCATGTGTCGTCTTTCGGGGCTGTTACTCTTGGATTGGGCTTTTTGGGCCTTTCTGTAGGCTTGGAAGTCGGTGGCCGCTCCTTGCGCTGCGTTGCAGGCAGGAACGGCCCGACGTCCATCTCGTCGTCGGATGTCCGAGGGGTGCCCGACGGACCGGGACCCCTGGACTTGGCCCCCCCCTCGGGAGCCCTTCGTTTGAGCCGCCACCGCCGAGGGCGTCCGGGGCGCCAGAGGTGGCACAGGGGGTGCGGTGGCGGTGGGAACCGGTGCGGGGCCCGTGGTGTCCATCACCTCTGTACCCTCCAACGCACTGGAGGGCGGGGAGACAGAGGCGGGAGCGGCACCGGTCCCGACGGAAGAGGTTGCCACCACAACCGCTGCTGCCTCAGCAAGCGGCGTGGTGGCGGGTTGGGCTGCCAGAGGCAACCCAGGGGGGGGGGCGGGCGAGGGACCAGGTCAGACTCGCTGAACTGGGTCCCTGTGGAAACGAGACGCCGCTCCGCCCCCCGGCGAGCCGCGTCGGCGTACCTCCCCAGGGGGAAAGAGGCGAACCTCTTTCGCGCCTCTGGGAAGGTGATGTTTTCAGTGACTTTGATGTTGATGATTTTCTTTTCTAGTTGAAATTTTTCGCACTTGCGGGAGTATGCCGCATGCGGCCCCCCGCAGTTTACACAAGTGAGAGTTTCGGCTGAGCAGTTCTCGCTCGGATGATCGTGCGCCGCGCACTTTGCACACGTCGTTCGGCCACGGCAAGAGTTCGTACCATGCCCGAACCGCTGGCACTTAAAACAGCGCCGCGGGTTCGGGATGTACGGACGGATGGAGCAACGGATAAAACCTGCATTTATGTATTGTGGAAGAATTGCGCGGTCGAAAGTCAAGATAATGTGTTTGGTGGGAATCTCCTTGTCGTCTCTGCGGATGGTGATGCGTCTCACGGCAGTGACGCCCTGATCCTTCAAGCCGGCAAGGAGATCCGCATCCGTTTCGTTCAAGAGATCCGTCTCGGATATCACACCTTGCGAGCTGTTGAGGCTCCGATGGGGTGTGACCCTGATGTCTAGATCAGCCAGTCTAGTCTGAGCTAGAAGCTTCGTGGACTGCTGCTTGTCATTTACCTCGATTAGTAGTTCACCAGACCTTTGTTTTTTGCACTTATATGATTTTCCTATTATGGCTTCAAGATATTTTGCGATCAGGAAGACTGACTGAGATGCAAGAGGGTGGGTTGGATTGAGGGATTCCATCACAAGAAATCGAGAAAAATGGTCTGGTTCAGGAAAGGTTAACGACGGCAACGGAGGAAAGGATACTTCGGTGCGGCCCCTTTTCAGGGACCGATCACGGTTGGGGGGGGTTTTAGACAATACCATAAAGCATAGTATAAAAGCAGGGAGACGGGGGTACTTTCTTCTTTGACCTTACCCTGGTAGCCAAAGAGGTCCCGGAGCTCCCTGCCTGGTGAACAGACAGGGAGCCCATCCGCCGGAGCTTGACCTGGGCTCCGACGGCCACCGTTCGTGGTTTCTAACCCTCCACCTATAAACACATCGCCACGGTTGGATCCAGCTTATGTTTGGGGGCTCGGGGTCCGCGGTATCGCCAGTACCGTCACCAAGAGTGCTCAAGGTGCCCCGTGCGGGGCGCGGTAGCGCCTACCTCGGTCAGAAAATGACGCAGTACGCGCGCGGCAGGATGGAGGAGCCTGACTACTTGCGATGAGATCGAGACAGGCGGCTTGGCTCCGCCAGAGACGGTTAGGCTTAGCACCCCGGCAAATATTTTATGGGCGCTTTCACTAGCGGCACGGATGATGTTTTATAGTACCGTTATCGCATGAATTATCAGCTCCTTTACCGCACAAGCAACTTCGTGTCTCCCGTGAGCCGCATTTTAAAGAGCGCTTAGAAGCGGTCGCTCGAGCGCCCGCGCCAAATCGCGGCTGGAGCCGACGCCATGTTGACGTCGCCGGCCGCGTCGCGCGCAGCGTGGGGGTGGTTTCGCGGCGGTGTCAGCGCGTTGGACGCGCGCAGAGCGTTTTCGCGAGCAGAAAACAACAGCCCGGCCGTTTCTGGAGAAAGAGTGACAAACAGGGGAGCGAGAGCCGTCACTTGCTCGTTCAGCAGTCGGGTGCCTCGCCGGCTCGTTCGTACCTTCCGCCGGGCCGCGCAGGTCCGTTCGTAAAAGCCGAAATTTTTCCCATTGCAAACGATGCAATTTCGCCGGGACTTTTCGGAAATTCGTATCATCCCGAAATTCGCACCCCCAGAATCGTATCAACGAGAGTCCACTGTAAATAACACCGATACAGACACGCTCTGAATTTTTTTTTTTTTTTTGGGTGGTTCGAATATTTCGAACAATAAAAGTGTCGTTCGAATGGAATCGAATACCAAAAAAGTCGAATCGAATATTCGAAGTTTCGAATATTTGCACACCCCTAGTTAAAACCCTACAATCAATCAATCAATCTGAATTTTTGTTATGATCAATCTTTGTATGGGAACCATATATTTTTATATGATGTCGCTGTGTATTTCTGAAACTGTATCTAGTCACCAATTCCAATTTGTTGGGGTCAGGTTTTTTCAACTAATTCATAGCTTTTTTAACAATTATGGTTTATTTTGTGTGCCTAAAGGAATGCCTCATTGCATGTTTAGCCTATGTAGTGTTGAAAGCGGACATTTTGCTTCAAAGTGGAATGTCGGGCTAGCAACATGGTACTTTGCGTGCTGCTCACTTTCATTCATGCCATTATTTTTTATATTATCATTTAAAATTAAAAGCCAACCAATTTGCTGTCGTTTTAATTTTGTCACCGACTTTATACTTTTTTTAAGAGAACGACGGGACAAAGTTGTGCCGTCATTCTGTTTTAACTGTTTCCTGTGTTTATCACTGGTTTTTTATGCATTCAAACATTTTTTATGAGTTTGTTGAACAGTGATTAGTTCAGGTGCTCAAACAATTTTTGGCTGCGAAGGCTCCCTGTAGCATTTATATAAGTGCTCTCTGCTCTATTTTTGAGCCAATACCCCATCACCAGTCTTCATGAGGTGGTCTTTTGTAGAAATGAAGTTGAAATAAATATTTGTTTGCATTGCTTTACATGTTTTGGAAGAATTTCTTGTTCATTCTTGTTTCTTTCAACCCTGTTTCAGAATCCTGCTTAAGGAATTTCCTCTGTTATTTTTTTTCAGAACCAGGAAGGGTGCTCATCCTCGGTTCTTGCTGAAGTAGCAGTATCCATACTTCACACGTGAGCCCTGAACACACAGTAATAATGGTATGAAACATTCTACCAGTGTAAGCTTGCTTTGTAGAGGTAATTGTAGATGTCAAAGCTTTTGACAGTGTAGCCCAATCTCTGGTGTAAGGCGCAATGTCTACAACTTGTAAAAATTAATTTTGTGGCTATAATGTTTGCGATTATATTAAAATGCACCTCAACTACCATAAAGAATCACTGTCTAAATTGGCAGCCATTTTCCTGGTGGATACAGAAAGTGAAAAAGCGCATGTGTAGAGATTTCAGTGCACCCTAAATGTCCCAAATTTGCTAAAGCTAATCCAGAGCCCTCCCTGTGGTGCACTTCATATCCCATGTACAGTTTTGTGTAAAAACAGCTAAAAATTTATGATCAATTTAAACCTATTTTAATGTTTTTAAATGCAAATATTCTCAGTTTAAGCTGCTATATTTAGAGTAAAATATTTTGTAACAATTATATAGCTACCAAAGGTTTACAGGAAAGCTTTTTGCTTTTGGTTATGCACCTTCTTATGAAAAGAAAAATGTTGTTAAGAAAGGCAGAAGAAACCCAAATATGGAAATTAGCAAACCCTAAAGCTGCGGATAGACTGAATGTTTTGTAGAGAATCTTTTGCTGATTTCAGTTCTAGTCAACTCTACAAAAGTCTATCGACGTAGAATGCTTGCCGTGAGGCACCTCGTAATACTAGCCAAAACTAATGGGCTCCGGCTGTTGGCTTTTCATTTGCAACAGTGACAAATGACCCCACATCTGCCGGCAGGGACATAATGCAAGGCACAATGTACAAGCTTGCCTCATGATAAAATAATGTTTTATGAACCATGACATTACATTTCAACCATGGGCTTCACCAGGGAACTTGTATGCATTGTTCTGTGATGTTTGCAGTTCTTGTTATTGCTATGTGGGGTCATTTAGTCTAAATGTATGGTTATAAAACTCCATATACCACCAAACCTTGCACGTGCTGTACCATATGAATATTTTTTCGTAAAGCAAAAAGAATAATGCAAACGAAAATAAATGGCTTGGGTACCCAACTTTTATAAGTAGATTATAAGCCGCAGTAAGGAAGGAACTATATTATGAGCCGCAGTACGGAGGAAACAATACATTTTGCATTTGGTCTTCCTTCATATTGAACCTTCCTGCTCAGCTCAAGAATAAGGCACTAAACATTGCAGGTAGCTACCGTGATTGGAAGTTTGATGCAATACTGAGAAGCCAAGGGTTTTAAGGTTCAAGGAAGTTTTGTGTGGTTGAAGTGTTGCACACCTAATTGTTTCACTGCATAGCATGGTTATGCTGTGCAGTGAAGCTCGAAGGATGTGTACTGCAGTTCGGCAAAGTGCACATATAATTGGTTTTTTACGAAGTTTTGGATAATCAACTACCTCTAAAGTTATAACTCTGTACTGAGATGTGGCTCCTGACTCTCTAAATATATGTTTTAACAATCGGTGACACAAGTTCAAGGAAATTATCAGCTGACGTTGAGCTTTAATAGAATGTCTCACAGAACCGAGCTTGGAAAGCACGAATGTTTCATACCATAATCGTGTGTCATATTTGGAATATGTGGTCTCACACCTGCTGCACCATTTGTGAACCGAGGACGACGAACCCTTTTTGTACCCCTTTAGGTGGGTGCTTTTGCAGAAGATGCTCCTGCAGATTGGGGTGCTATGTAGCACCCTAGGATACTCTTAGGTCGAAAAGGGTGTTATAAGGCACCTGTCTTCTGGGGTGCTTCACAAAGGGTGCTCCTGCGGCGACAGAATCCAAGCACCCTAAAGGGTGCAAAATTTTCAGTTTTTAGGGTGCTCCTGCGGCGACAAGCTGAAGCACCCTTTTGGGTGTAAACATTTTTAGTGTGTGCCTGTCTGTACACTCCACTCCTTTTGTCAAGCCTTATGAAGGCGTTCTGTCATGTCTGGCTTGTGGTCAGTGCAGGGTATACTGTTAAGTAGTGTATTCAGGAAGGTAGCAACAGCGGCCTTTTTATTAGTGGTCCCATTCCCAACAAATCCAGAGTATAGTTTAGGTTTCGAGAAAACGAGCGCCGAGCGGCCGCTATGACCGGAGGGTGCACGTGACGTCAGCATTGTCGTCGCACCGCTGCCGGTCTGGACGCGCGCTCCCAGACTGGCCGAGGTCTTCTCCATCCCCACGCGCGCGCGCGTCATGACACCAGACCCAAAACCATGACGGGAAACGCACGGCGTAGCGGCGCGCGCGCGTGCCAACCACAGCCGGCGCGTCGGCCACGTCACGGGGGCGCCGCCGTCGGCACTCTGGGGCAAGGAGTTGAAGCCATGTCGGCCTGATCTGGGCTTTCTCGTGCGGGCAAAGATTAAAATGGATTTAAAATATGTTATACTGAACGGTTACTGCGGAAACTTGCCGAGAGGTGTCCTGATAAAAAGGAAGCATTTTAAATAGTTATCTAAGCTTTCAAATTTCGTGTCACTACTCCTTTAAGCGGCGCATTCATAACAAAAAAATAGACATTTACTAGAAAGACCTTTGAAGGCCTGTGAGAAATTACCTAATTTGGTATCATATAAGAAATACTTTCGCAACTTGTAAACTAATTGCATCTTCGAAATGAGGCAGATAAAACACATATGCACAGTGATTTTCACTGCCATAGATGTATTAATAAATACGCGCATTTTAAGACCAGTGTCTCCACTTAATTTCTCGGTTATGCTATCGCTTTTTTGTTCTTTAATTTATTTGTTTCCTAACTCCGAAACCCACGAGAGCCTTCCCGTCTCGTAATGAGGCAGCCTGGGGAAGAGACGGAATGCTGTTTGTTCGCTATGGGCACAAATTTCTAATACTTGTGTTGTGTTGTTGTGTTGTGTTTTATGGCACATAAGCAACTAAGGCTATCATGCGCCAAACAAAAATGTTCCGTGTTTTTTGTAGATAATAACCGATTGCGTTATGTCGTTATAGCTTGTTTAGAAGTGCAGCTTCTTTTAAAAAACTAAAGACAGAGGAAAGTTTGACAACAGCATTCTCTCATAGAAGTAGGCTGGGGTGAAATGAAATTTGCTCGCTGTAGAACAGCCTAAAATGTTTTTTCCTCAAGGCCTCAAACTTCGTACACGAGAGTAAGATGTGATTTACTGTAAGTTCTTGGTCACAATCTTCACATCTCGGTTTGTCTTGTTTCATAAGAAGAAAGTTGTGTAAGATGTGTGTGTCCAATGCAGAGACGGCATAAAATCACTTCTTTGAGGCGTTCTTCATGTCTGCTTGATTCCCACTCTTCTAGCGTGGGTTTAACTAAGTGGAGTTTGTTGTCGATTTCCTTATCCCATGAGGACTGCCAAGTTTCCCTCAGTTTGCTCTGTATAAATTTCGTGCAGTCGCTGTGAGGAATCTGTACTGTCTCTATTGTTCCATTACCCGCCTGTGCGGCACATACGTCGGCTCTCTCATTTCCTTTCATTCCCACATGGCTAGGGACCCAGCACAACTTAATTTCCTGTCCTTGTGTTGTGACTGTTACCAAATTGTGTATTATTTCTCCTACTAGAGGTTGAGCTGCATTTTTGTAATGGATTGCTGTGACGGAGCCGAGAGAGTCTGTGTATATAATACTGCGTTTAATTTTATTCTTCATTCTCCTTTCTACCGCCAAAGCAATGGCATAACATTCAGCTGTGTAAACCGAAGCGCACTGGGGTAGCCTGATCACCTTTTCCCATTTTCCTTGCACTACTGCACTCCCGACATAGCATGATGTTTTGGAACCGTCTGTGTAAAATGAGGTGTAGTCTTTGTATTTTTCGTTTCGTGCCAAACATTCCTGCAAAATATGTTCTTGCGGTGTCTGTTTTTTTTTGAAGGCGTGTTAGTGTGAAGTCACAATTTGTAGGAAAACTATAGCAAGGGGGTAGTTGGTTCTGTCTATGCGCAGTTTGAGGTAATGTGTGCCGCGTAGTGAATTCTTGGCATCTCTCTTCAAACCGAAGAAGCAATGGTCTGTTAGCTTGGGGTTTATTATTGAACAGTGTTCTAGATGGGCATTTTGTAACTATGGGGTAACACAGATGTTTCGGCAGTGAACGGATCTTTAGTATGTATGAGCATGTGAGCATATTTCTTCCATCTGTGAGTGGTGGTTCATTTGTTTCGACGTAGAGGCTGTTTATGGGGGATGTCCTATACACCCCAGACGAGAGACGTAAACCTGAATTGTGAACGGGATCCAATCGTTTCAAGTAGGACTGTCTCGCGGAGCCATACACAATGCTACTATGGTCTAAGCAGGAGCGAACAACGGAGCGATAAACTTGTAGAAGACATGATCTGTCGGAACCCCAGTGTTTCCGTGACAAAACCTTAAGAATATTTAGAGCTCGCGAAGCTTTCTTTTTAAGCATATTGATGCGGTGCAGGAAAGTGAGTTTTTTGTCGAACATTATGCCTGGAAATTTGTGTTCGTTTTGTATGGGTAAGTCGGTTTCCTTGAGGTGTAGGGTCGGATTGGTCTTTAAGCCTCGTTTGAGAGAGAAGAGAATAGCCACTGTTTTGTGTGCTGAAAACTGGAAACCATTTCTGTCTGCCCATGTTGTCAGTTTGTTTGCAGTCAACTGTACTTGTCTCTCGCATGTTGCTACATTGGAAGATGTACAAGCTATTTGAAGATCATCAACATAGACAGAGCACATAATCGACTTTTGGAATTATTTTGCATATGGAGTTCATTTTTACAACAAACAGTGTTGTGCTGAGAATACACCCTTGAGGGACCCCGTTCTCCTGTACAAATGTTCTCGAGGGGGTTTATCCCAGGCGTACTTGAAATGAACGGTTTGGCATGAAGTCATTCAGGCAATTCAACATTCTTCCACGGATGCCTAACTATACTAAATCCCGCATTATTCCAAACCTCCAGGTAGTGTCACAAGCCTTCTCCAGATCAAAAAAGACAGCAAGACAGTGTTGTTTGTGTATGAATGCTTCTCGTACGGTATTTTCGAGGCGGACAATATGATCAGTTGTTGAGCACGCCTTTTTAAACCCGCACTGGTGAATGTCAAGAAGTTCATTTGATTGTAGTACAAAACGTAGCCTGGTATTCACGAAAAGTTCAAAAGTTTTGGCTAGACAGCTCGGAAGGGCTATTGGTCTATAACTACTTGGGGAGGTTGGCGGCTTTCCGGGTTTGAGTAAAGCTACAATGAATGCTTTTTTCCAGGCTACCGGCATCCTTCCCGATACCCAAGCTTTATTACAAAACTTCAAAAGTACTTCTACAGAAGGACCCGAAAGATGTGCAAGCATTTCATAATGTATATCATCTGGCCCGGGTGCAGTCTGCTTACCGGCTGATAGAACTCTCCTCAATTCTTGGAGCGTTAACTATTATAAGGTTCGTTTCTACCACCTTGTGTTGGAAGTTTTTGTTTCTCTACAGTGTGTTTGTATTTTGAAAATGCTTCTGCGTAATGCACAGAACTGGAAACGCTGGAGAAATGTTCACCCAGTATATCCGCCTGCTCTTCTAGGCTACTTTGTACACCAGGTGCTGTTAGAAGAGGAATTGTAAAAGGGGAGTACGTGCCGTTCAGTTTCCGAACTTGCTCCTACATTTTTTTTATGTGACTGAGCTGTTTATAGACGAGACGTAATTTTTCCATGAATCTTTCTCGGCATTCCGCCGAATGTATCGGGCTTTAGCTCATTTCCTTTTAAACTCTAATAAATTTTCTTGCGTTGTATACCTTCGCAAGACTCCCCATGCTTTGTTTTGCTGCTTTTTGGCTTCCTTACACACTTGTGTCGACCATATTTTGTTGTTTTGTCTCACCATTCCTGAGGACTGTGGAATAGCTAAGCGTGCAGCCTTAAGAATGCAAGATGTAAACCTTTCGTTTAATTCGTCGATGCTCAGTGTGTCCGAAAAAAACTTGGTCTAAAGCAGCTTCGGAAGTAAAAAGACCCCAGTCGGCAAACTGAAGTTTCCACCTGCGTGGTTTCGTCGGGATAATGGTTGGCGATGATGATGTTACGCTAATGATTACAGGTAGATGATAGCTCCCGTATAGGTTGTCAATGACATCCCACTTCATATTGCTAAAAACACTCGGTGAACTAAAGGTTAAATCTATGCAGCTCATTTTCCGTGAGGTTGGAGAGCAGTATGTAGGTTTGCCGGTGTTTAAAAGACAAACATTATTGGATAGAATAAAATCCTCTAAAATCTGCCCCCTTGCGTCAGTTTTTTCGCTCCCCCAAAAAGAAGAGTGGGCATTAAAATCGGCAACTATTAAAAAATGCTCCGGTAGTTGGTTTACCAAGTCTTCAAAATCTTGCAGTGTTACTGTGAGGTGTGGTTGAATGTACACAGAGCACACTGTTATTGTTTTAAATGCAAGCAGGGTGACCGCCACTGCTTCTAGCCTAGTTTTAAGCTTGTCTTCTCGAGTTGCTACACCGTTTTCAACAATTATTGCCACTCCGCCTGAGAGCCTACTCGCCTGCTCTCTGTCGCAGCGAAAGACCTGGTAACCTTTGAGTATATTATGGTGTTTAGGACCTAAGTTTGTTTCCTGAACACAAACGGCTACACGAGAGTGTGTGGCGAAGATGTCTTTGATGTCATTTAAATTATTTAAAAGTCCTCTGCAATTCCAGTGGACAATGAATTCCATGCTGGTTTTTTTTTGTGTACTGAAAACTAGGTATTCGGTCCTGTGATTCGGGGTTTGTTTCTCTTTATATTGTCTAGGAAGTTCCGCCGCCCATCCGACGTCGAGGGCGCAGAACCTCCTTCAGTTGTATCCATCGTCTCTTCAGAGACGCTGCAGGTTCGTGCAGAACGCACGTGTGTCGAACTGTTTGACCTCACCGTGTGGGGTGAGGCCTTGGAGACTGCCGAACCAGGTGTCCGTGCAGCGGCTTTGGAGGTGGTGGCGCAGCGCTAGCTGCTTCCACCGGGGGCGCGGGGGGCCTTGCTGGAACCTCACCCTGTGTGGCTTCAGCAAGCGCCGAAGACCGCTGTGATGCTGCGCCCTGTTGCACCACAACGGAGTAGGGTCGCGTATGCGCCGGGGAGAGTCGCCTCCGTGCTTCGCGAAATGTCAGGTTCTCTGTTACTTTGAGTGTTATTATCTCTTTTTCTTTTTTCCATGCAGGGCAAACACGTGAGTACGCTACGTGGTTGCCCTCACAGTTTACACAAAGTATGTTTGGGCTTGACAGTTTTTAGGCGGGTGTTCATGAGAGGCACATTTCGCGCATTTCTGTTGGCCCGGGCAGTTCAGTGAGCCGTGGCCGTAGCGTTGGCAGTTGTAGCATCGGCTTGGATTTGTGATGTAGGGTCGAAGTTTCATCTTGGTATAGCCCACCTCCACAGATTCTGGAAGGATGCTTGATGCAAACGTGAGGACGATATGCCTTGTCTGAATTTCTTTTTTTTCTCTTTTGATTTTGATACGGTAGACATTTGTGACATTTTGTTCCTTCAGACCTTCTAGAAGCTCTTCCTCGGACACATACTTTAAGTCGTCATCTGAGATGACTCCGCGGACTGTATTTAGTGATCGGTGCTCACTGACAGTTACAGGAATTTCTCCGAAAGAAGTTAACGCTGAGAGCTTGTCGAACTGATGTTTGTAAAGTACTTCGAGTAGAAGGTCTCCGTTTGCCAGCTTCTTGATCTTATAGCCTTCCGCAATGGTGGCAGTTAGGGTCTTTGCAACTAGGAATGGCGATACAAGTCGGGCAGTTTTCTCTTCGTCACTGCTGTGTATTACGTGGAAGCGTGGAAAGTTGACAACGTTCTTCGTGAAAAACTGGGCGGTTGCGTCGGTGCCCCCCCTTTTACGAGAGGGATCAGATGGGCGAAAAAAGGAAGCCATGAATTGAAAAAACTGTTCGGCCATGGTGCCAGCCGCCCACCATAAAGCCCAACAAGGGTACGGGACAGGAACTTGCGAGCAAGTCATGCCCACGCCAGCTGTACACCGCGACTATAACCAAGTATGGCAGAACACAGGGTTGCACGCCACACAAGGTTAACCCTAGCCGCCAGGAAAAAAGGAAACTGAGAAAGAATGAAATGACAGGAAAGTTGTTAGAGAGAAGATAGTAAAGTGAAAGGTTGGAGGGGAGGACAGGAAAAGGCGACTGTCGATTCCCCCCGGGCGGGTCAGACCGGAGGTGCCGTCTACGAGAAGCGGAGGCCAAAGTGGTGTGTTGCCTTCGCCAAGGGGCCGTAAAGGTACAAGCACTCGGCTTCGGCTCAACCACCAGGACCCTCTTTTCCCCGGTCACGGCGCTGCCACGCACGGCTAAACGTGGGTGCTCGGGGTCTGTGGTGTCGCACAGTACACGCAAACATCTGCTTTAGCAAATGCCCCCTGCGGGGAAAATTTCTAATACTAAATTCTAATTAGAAATACTAACTTTTAAAGTTTTGATACTCGCAAAAAATTTTGCCTTCCCGGTTTTCCTTATAGGTTTTGGGCAAGGAGTGCCAACAACCTCTTCTGGGGCGTACTTAGATGTACGTGTTATTGTTCCTTGCCGCAGCTAAAATGTGGGGTGGCCCCGTTGTTAGGTTGCTGGTTTCACGCTCTAAACATCCCAGGCTCTATTCCCGTGACCCCCCCCCCCCTTTAACAACTTTTTCTAATGCAAAGCTTAACTACTTTCGTCCTTCGGTTTCGCGGAGGATACGCAAGTGACTCGTTTGACCGTAAACACGCCCGGCAGGACATCCCTCGCAGAACATCGCATGTTTCGCCGGGCCCGCTGTCGGATTAAGGACGGTAAGGTGGGCTAGTTGGTTAGACGATACTGGATACATTTTACTAGCGCAAAACAGACCACACGAGTATAAAAATCACAGGACGAACGCGAGACATCAAATGAATTTTTTAGAAAATACACACACACTGACAACAGCTCGAGCGCCAAAAAAAGAAAAGAGGGGGGGGGGGACGGAGAAAGGGACACTTATTAGTCAATACGAGCGCGGGTTAATCTTTGCTGCAGGAACCTCACTTCTTTAGTGGACAATGCCCCAGAAGTGCTACTGATACACGCGCCGCCTTCTTGATCAATACAATATGCCTCGTAGATCTCACGTTCTCGTCGAGAGCGTGACCTTTGGAAGACCTGTGTTTTTTTCATATGCTGGAGTGCATTTGCACTTGAGACAAAGGTCTGCCACGAGCCCCTCTCCCATTACAGCTAATACTGTAGAGCGATGCTCTTAGTCTGTCATTCAGGTATCGCCCCGTTTGGCCATAGTAACATTTACGGCAGGCCAGCGGAATGTGATAAACTGCACCAGTACTGCCTGGCACAAAGCGCGTGGCGTGTTTTTTCGAGAACTCAAGTCATTTCGTTTCCCTGTTGACTGTGGCACATTTTCGCCAACTTGTGGGGAGCCGAAAACACATCGGCCATTCCGCATTTTCAAGCCACCTTTTTGAGGCGATGCGAGAGATCAGCGCTGGTCTCAGTCTTTGGGACTGATCATTTGCCTCGCCTGAGCCTTGAGCATTGGCGCCTTTTATTTTGGCGACAAGGCTCCCCGCAATACTGGCAATGGTTTTTTGGGGGAAGCATTTGGCTTGTGTCGTCACGCTAGTGCGAACTGGTGTTCACAGGACTTATCTAGAGCAAGGCGCAGGCAGTTCTTTGCTATTCCCCTTTTTAAAATTTTGGAATGGGCAGAATCATAGCTCAAAAGTTGTGTAGATCGCGGATTGTACCTCCAGCATAAGTTTTCTCGGTTCATGCATATGCAAATGTCTGCCGTACCTTGACATATGCATATCCATGAACCGAGAAAACGTATGGTGGCAGGAAACTGCTGAGTGCCCGTTGTGTTTTCGGCTCCCCACAAGTTGGCGAAAATGTGCCACAAACTCAACAGCCAAACAAAAAGAGCTCAGGGCTAGAAGAACCACTCCACGCGCTTTGGGCCATGCAGTACTGGTGTAGTTCATCGCATTCCGCTGGCCTGCCGTAAATGTAACATTGGCCAGACGGGGCGATGCCTGAATGACAGACTTAGAGAGCATTGCTCAGCAGTATTGGCTTTAAGGGGAAGGGGGAACTTGGCCGACCATTGTAGCAGGTGCGAATGCACTCCAGTATTCGAAAAAAAAACACGTCTTGCGCAGGTCACACTCTCGACGAGAACGTGAGATCTACGAGGCATATTGTATTGATCAAGAAAGCGATGAGTATCGGCACCCTTTCTGTGGCATTGCCCACTAAAGAAGTGAGGTTTCTGCAGCAAAGATTAACCCGCACACGTGTTGACTATTAAGTGTTCCTTTCTCTCTTTCCCCCTCTTTTCTTTTTTGGCGCTTCAGCCATTGTCTCAGCTTGTGTGTATTTTCTAATAAATTCAGTTGATGGATAGCGTTCGTCATGGGATTTCCTTACTCGTGTGGGCCGTCTTGTGAGCTAGTGAAATCTACCCTGTACCCGCTGTCGGCGCTACGCACAAGGCCCGTTGTAAGTCGTTTGGCGACATTGCTGCGGCGGCCGTTACGGGAGCGGCCGCTCAGCGTATCGACAGCAGACCAAAACCGCCGCCTTCCAAGCATGCGCCGCCGGGTTGACTCCGGATATGACTCATTTTGAGCTGCGTTCGCCGAGAGTGAAAGGGGAGGCCGGGCTCTTGCGAGGGTTGCACGGAACCGAACGACCTTGAGCTGTCGTCGGCACAACAGCTGCTGCATCGAAGTTAACCAAGCGAAACCAAAACTAGTTGATTGTGGGGTTTCACGCTCCGACGCAGCACAGGCGATGTTTTATCTCTGCTGCGACTACCGTGACTTCAAGCTCACGCGCAGCTACTCATTAGTCCCAGCGAAAAGAATATACGTATCTGAGTGAGTGTAACACTTTATTAATTGTGATGGGGTTCGTAGCTCATGACCTTTTGAGCAAACGCTTGTATTCGACTGTGGAACGTGACAGGTCTATGTACCACTGGTAACGGCGAGGGATATCTGTCGGATACGGTTGGCGCGCCTAATTCACGTGACATAGCGTGCCCATCTTTCACCCAGAAGCGGCGGTAGGGCAGCGTGTGTAGGATAAAATAGGTTCTCATTCTCTTGGTTGTGGGAACGTAATATTTTCAAACGGCGGAATACGCTTTCCTTTGCTTTGGTGAGCTCGTTGCGCGCAGGTCGGTAATGCCAATGCTCTAGCCTATACTGCTGCGGGATCCTTTGGTGTCTAACTTTCGGTGTGCGGACGACAGCCTGCATTCACGTGTTGCCCTGGTGGTGAGTTATCGGACTAGGTGATGGGCGGCTGCTTTGCCAGGGGGTCCAAGGGGGTGAAGCGGGTTCCAAATAACCATCGTTATGCTTCTGTCAGAAGGCTTGTGGTGTAGAATCTCTATGGCATGGGTACTTTATGCTTGACTGTTTTTCTCACGGTGGGAAGAACGAAGAGGCAAGTACTTCACCCAAGCGTTTTTGTCCCCTGCTTTACTCAGAGAGCACTAGTGTACTGCCCTTGCGACTGTCTGAGTCCGCAATGCTTCGTTGATCAGGAGCGCCGTAGCTCCCTTTACGGCAGCCATACAGGTGTATAGATTTAGGCTGTTGGTCCAAGATTCCGCACTCCCCTACTCTTATACCATCCCGACCGATGCGGCAACTCCGAGCGTCGTCGGAGCCACTGATTCTGCCCATTGCTCTTAAATCATCGTTTTAATGGCCGTCTCCCTGGCTTATGTGTAGAAAGACTGAATGGGTGGCAATATTCAAAATAGAAAGCAAATATAGTGGGTGACATGTTCTTCTCATAGCTTGAAGAACTAATTTTTTTCATACTTCTGGAGGTATCGAATTCCTTGTACGCAATTCATGATGGTTGCTATAGCGATGATTTCATTCGAATGCCAAACAACACGAAACATTTGCTGCTCCTCACGAAGCCTGGATTTCTTCCCGTTCTCCGCAGAAATTATTATTTCCATGCAGACTTGTTATGGCCCCTCGAAAGAGCTGAATAATGTCTGCGGCCCAGAACAACTATGACCCGCTCTGTAAACGGCCGAGATCATTTCGTTATTTGTGTCAACGGACGGTGACGTGTGTTGGAATTGCACTCGTTTGACTGTCTTGAAGTTATGAAATATATTTCCATTGAACAGAAATTAACCGCCTTCCGCACTGAAAGGTACTGTGGGCTTTCTAAATCTTCTGTTCCACCACCCGAATTGTGTTTTCTGGAAGTCGCCCAAATGATAGGAACCCAAGACCGTCTGTGTCATCCCGCCATTGAATGTCGGGCTTCAAAGCGACCAGCCCTTCGCGTAGACGTATTAGAAACCCGCCGCTGTGGCTCAGTGGCTAAGGCGTTGCGCTGCTGAGCACGAGGTCGCGGATTAGATTCCCGGCCGCGGCGGCCGCTTTTCTGATGGAGGCGAAAAGCAAAAACGCCCGTGTGTACGAGATTTCGGCGCACGTTAAAGATCCCCAGGTGGTCAAAACTAATCCGGCGCCCTCCACTACGGCGCGCCTCATCGCCTGCGTTGCGTCGGCACGTTAAACCGTACAATCAAAATCAAAATCAGACGTATTAGAAGCTTGTCCATGTGTGCAAAAACCTTAGAACCACCATATTTAAAAGCTATTATTTACACATGTAGCTTCGGAGGACGTAGAGGGTGTTCGAAGACAACGCGCATTCTTCTTATTGCCACTAGCTGCACATTACTGCATGATCTGGAGTGTATCGCACATTGGTATCTCATGTTTTCCTTTTTAAGCATGACCCGTGCGTAACTAATTTCGAAAAGCAGTGTCGTACTTTGTTGCCACCTCGTTTGGAGCTTAACTTTTTGCAGTGTAGGCACAAAACTCTTCACCAATTGAACGGGATCATCTTTTACTCGGCCACTGCTGATTTCCAACATAGTGACTGTTATTTGTAAGTAGGGGCTCGGAATTAAAGCTGCGGTTTAGACAGTTCTGTCTCTTCAATTTGCCGTTGTGCCTTTTACAAATTACCCATGTTTCAAGGTTCTTCATTCGCTTAAGAACAAATCCTACCGCTTCGTACTAAGTGCTCACTAGAAACCTGCCGATGGTGTGAGGGAGGTGAAATCCACCATCAAAAGCTAAAAACTAAAGTCCGCCAAGGGATCCGAAGCCTCAGCAAGCCTGTTTTTTTCGGGATGACGATGAACCTCCACCATCACAAAATTGGAGTGTTGGTAACTTTCCCTAGGTTTCTGTACTGTGTTATTTCTGTAGTGCGCCGGATAAAAAAGGAAGTGCACGAGAACTTGTCGCTCCTTTTGCCAGAAAACGAATTGACTGTCAACATGTAATGGGTCAATGGGCTCGGTTGCATAGAGCACAATGCATTGTGGCGCTCAATGCGGTGAAAACCTGGACTAAACCCCAACGTGTTTTTATTCACTCGTTTGTCCGAACGTTGCAAGTTTCAGTTTGTTTTTCTCAGCTGGGGGAAGCAAAGAGTGCGAAAGACATCATCCCGTATTAAAGACAGTTGCTTTTCTACGTTTACGATGCTAAGGGATGGGGGACGTTGTTATTATCGACGTAGCCATAGATTAGTGTCTCCCGAGTGGACGATGGTTCGACTGCTTCAGTTACTTTCGCGCGGCTTTCTTGGGACATATTTCCGCAGTCCTGCAAGTCGCTAGTAGCGCGCCGGTATACATTAGCCGCTACGGGATCCGCGCTTTACGCTCGACGGAAACGGTTGAAAAAATTTGCCCATGCATCAATAGATTAAGGTGCAGGGAACCTCAATTCGCCGTTCTCGCAACCCGCCGTTATTGAGTAAGGCAGAAAACGCCAGAAACAGGAAAACTGGTGCCTACGCTCCGCCCGCTTTTGGGTACTACGGTTTCTCAAGTCACAATATTTGTGCACGGCAAGAGCTCACTGGAGAAGCAGAAATGTTTCTATATGTTTATTCTATAAATCTTTAGCCTAAAACAAATGGTTGCGAAGCGATTGAGCTCGTAAAATAAACGTAAATCAAAGCTTTGCGTGAGCTGACGTGATATAAAGAACGCGGAAAACCGATTAGGCCGGGTCTATACCGTTGCCGCAACTGTTGTAATAACATACAAATGACGTCATTTCACGTATCAGCGAACCGAACTGCGTGACATGCCGCTTTTGTACGTCATGCGTAAAACTGACATCAAGAAGCGCGAAAAAGTAAACTCAGAATATTCATTTTAACGCTATCTTCTACATTTCACGACGGGACTATTAACGGCCGGGCCTATGAATTCAAGCCCGAGCCCGGCCCAGGACCAGTGCGTCGAGCACGAGCCCAGCCCGGGCACGCGGCATTGAGCCCGGGCCCGGCCCAGGCCCACCGATAATCGGCTCCGGGCCCGGGCTTTCGGGCCTGCCCGGGCCCGTGCAGTGCTCTACCTTGCACCCCCTGGCAAAGCAGCCGCCCATCACCTAGTCCGAGAACTCACCTGGAGGGCAACACATGAATGCAGGCTGTCGTCCGCACACCGATAGTTAGATACCAAAAGGTTCACGTAGAGGTAAAGGCTAGACCGTAGGCATTACCGACGTGCGCACAACGAGCTCAACACAACAAAGGAAAGAGTTTCTGCTGCCGTCAGACTGGTTGAAAAGTGATTTATTTATAAAGCTTGGTATAATCAATATTTTGTGCAGATATACCGGCTAAGGAGTGCTATTTGTCATTCGGTTTTCGACGTGTACCGTCGTTCAAAAGGTTTGCCGCGATGTTGGCGAAACTGAAACTGATTTTGCCCAGAAGTGACGCCCGCACTATTATATGTATTGATAGGAAAACGTCGGCAACCTGATCACCACTCGGGCGTGCGCAGCGTCTTGTATGCATGATACTTTTAGGTGAGCACAGACAAATAGAAATGGCCTGTATGGGATGTTCGCGAAACATCCCCTACAGAATATAAATATGCGTTTAATTCCGGTTTGTACTCTGGGGTAGGTGGTACATACAGCGAAATAATTTAGAACACTCAGAACAATCCGTTTCTTACACATCGCCTGCCACATCGGCAAGTTCGAGGTGTGTGGGAGACCGCGTCGCCCACGCGTCCGCTTAACTTGGCAGCAGTGGTTGCGGCTGCAGGCACGCGCTAATCTTGCCTCAGGATAAAAGGAGGCTTATAAAAGCGGGTGTGCCTGAGCCGCACTCCAATACATGGGCTACATTTCAGGGAAATAACGGGAGGATCATAAAGGTGAGTGCACTTGAGTTGCACCCCAATAACGTACGGGTCAAGTTTACGGGAACATAAGGGGAGGCTTTTAAAAGGCGCAGGCGCCTCGGGCGGGGGAGACTCTCCTCCCGCACCTGTGCACTTGGCGCCTCGCTCTACTACAAAGTGAGCGGGCTCGCAAATGTAAGCCGCTTACTTGCGTTTTTACAGGTGTAAGCCATGTGGTGCAGATGTAAACCGCGTGATTTGATTGTGTTGCTACCGCCAAAGGCAGTTCCAATGGCATTATGTAAACAGAGGTCAGGTTCAGAGTATCCAATAAGTTTTGTGGCCCCAAATGGGAAGGCGGGCCAAATAAGTGTATGTGGTACAGTCAACAAACCAATGGTCGGTTTCTTTTGTATTTGTTTTTGCAGTTGAATGTTTTGAAGTTGCGTATGTAGTAAGGAAGACCCGAGTAAATGAAACGTCTTGTGTAAAGGGAGCTGGTGCTTGGGGTAGGGGAGTAGTTCCCCCTCCTCCCAGTACACAGGCTGTCCTCTCAGTGCACAATTTATGTACGAAGAAGTGTACGTCATTTGCATTCGTGTTCATGCAATGTTAGTTTTTCACTCATTTCGTATCTACTTTGTTAATAGCAAGGAGAGATGTCGTCCTGAAGTGTAACGGACGGACCGAGTATGTAAACGTGGAAAAGCGTAACCACGAGTGTTTTGTACTTCCTTTTGTTACACGAGAAAATAAAAATTCCTTGCCTGGTTTAACGTTCCTGTTGTAACTACCATTCTTTCTGCCTAGCAGTACACCACTGCTGCCTCTAGTCATTGTAAGTACGTGTTTCACTATGCCGCCAACCTGTGCAGAGCTAGCTAAGGAGATGCAGTCGCTTCGTAAGGAAGTTGAAGAATTCAACTTAAGCATGGAGACATTCAATGAGCTTTATGACACTGTAAAACAAAAAAATGAGGTCCTCGCCATAGAAAACAGAACGCTAAAGGGTGAAAACAAGAGATTAACCCAACGATTGTCCGTTATCGAGCAGTACTCACGACTTAATAATGTCGAGGTGAAAGGCGTCCCGACGACGGAGGGCGAAAATTCCCTGGCTATTGTACAGGCCATTGGCTCTAAATCGGCTGTCCAGTCACTGCGTCTGATATCGACCCCGCTCATCGCGTCGCCGCGAAGAATGGAACCAACATTATCGCGCGATTCTGGTCGAGAGATAAGAAGGCCGAATCCACAAGTAAGGCTAGGGAGGCCCGTTTAACTACAGCGGCTACCGGGTTCTCGCAAAGCGCGAACAGCCCTTTGTATGTGAATGACCACCTTACGCTTGATAGAAAACGAGTTTTTGCTCAGCGCTTGCACTCAAGAAGGAAAACGAATGGAAGCAGCTTTGGACTGATAACTGCACTATTAAAGCTAGGAAGTGTGACGACAGTCGTTTGCATCGCATCTCTTGTGTGGGTGACCTGAGAATATTCTAACCAGTGATTGCTTTGGCATCTTGAGTCAACACTGACATGAGTGTTTTTTCTTGTGCAGAAGCACAATCGTTGCTACATGAAAAATCCGGTTTATTATCACTCGTCCACCTTAACGTCCGCAGTCTACGTAAGCATTACGATGACCTTCACGGTTTTCTTTCTATAATCGATCATTCTTTTTCTTTCATATGTTTACCTTAGACTTGGCTGTTACGCAGCGATGAAACGTTGTACGAGTTGCCGGGGTATACCTAACAGCATTGCAGTCGTGATACATACCGTGCTGGTGGATCCGCCATATTAATCAAATCATCTTGATCATATACGCGACTTCATGTTTTATCATTCATTAATATTCTTTGCGAGGCAGTTTGGTTAAAGTTTCATCACAGCGGCTATCAAAAAGCAACAGTAACATTATAATTGCATCCATTTGTCGTTCTCCGTGGTCTTCCTACTGAGAATTTTGTTCCCATCTCGAGAAAAATATAAACCCCTTAGCAACTGAAAATAAAAATATTATAATATGCGGGGATATAAATATTGTCATGAAGCCAAAGACGACGCAGTTGTCTTGAAGGAGAAACAAGTTTATTGGAGCGAACTTGTGCTCCCTTAACAACTCAAAAGAATATAGAGGCGGCGAAGCAGCGGTCAACAAAGTGACTTGCGTCGGCGAGCGTCGCAGAATCGAATGCCGAGGCGTCTGCTCTGCAGGCTTTTTATCTTTCGGCGTGAGTGTTTCTGGAACCGTCGATTTACATCCAGAACATTGTAGATCACAGAAGATTATTCTGGTATAGCGACCTTAGGGCGAAACAGTTTGCTTATCTGAATGTGATAGCCGTGCGGCATAAAAACAAAGAATGGAAGACGCGCTTCGTTTGGAACGCAGATAACACAGCCGGGCGTGGCCCCGCAGTAAAAACAAACAATAAATAAGCAAGCCCATACATGGTTCGCGGCATTACCCCCCCCCCCCTCTAAGAGTGCATCGACCCGATGCTAAAATAAAAGACAGTCCGAACAAACAACAACAAAAAAAAAGTCCGTCATCTTGCATAGTAAGGTTTCAAGCGAACCACGTGGACGGCTTCGGGCCGCGTGCGTCGTCGTGATGTTCCGGAATCGCCATCGGGGATCACCTCGTAGATAAGTTGGCCGACACGTCGTAGAATTTGGTAGGGTCCGAAATATCGTCGCAGAAGCTTCTCACTGAGTCCGCGTCATCGGATGGGAGTCCAAACCCAAACACGGTCCCCTGGGTGGTACTCGGCGTCTCGGCGTCGGAGGTTGTAGCGCCCGGCATCCACGAGCTGCTGGCGCGTTGTACGAACTCGAGCCAGCTGGCGGGCCTCCTCCGCACGCTGAAGGTATCCTTGGACGTCGGTGTTGAGGTCGTCGTCTTCTACGTGCGGAAGCATGGCGTCGAGCATCGTAGTTGGCCGTCTTCCGTAGACAAGCTCGAACGGCGTCAGCTGCGTCGTCTCCTGTATAGCCGTGTTGTACGCAAACGTGACATACGGGAGCACTTCGTCCCAAGTCGTACAAATCCGGCAGGAAACATCAACGTACATTGACAGCATATCTGCGATTGTCTTGTTCAGACATTCTGTTAGTCCGTTCGTTTGGGAGTGGTACGCCGTCGTTCTTCTGTGATCCGTGTTGCTGTAGCGTAATATTCCTTGCATCAGCTCCGCATCCGTCCGGGCGTAGTGGCAACACTACATCTGTTGCCGGCATTTAATAAAGTATTTTTCACTCACTCATCAGTTCCGCAGTAAAGGCCGTTCCGCGGTCCGTGATTAGGACTTCCGGGGCTCCATGTCGCAGCACAACTTGGCTTATGAAGAACTTTGCGACTTCCTGTGCAGTGCCCCACACACTAAACTTTTTTACACCCTTTTGGCCAAAAAAGGTGTAAAATAATTGAAAAAAGGGTGTTGGGAGGCCCTCACACCCTTTTTCTTGAATGTCCACACCCTTTTTCGTAGCTCTCCACCCTTTTTGCGTGAAAAAAAGGGTGTTGACCAACCTCAACACCCTTTTTTTTGGAAGGGTGTTGAAAGGGTGGGGAAAAGGTGTTCAGCTCTTCTTTGATTGAGGCCATGCATGCAATTTAATTTCAAAAAGACACCCCATTGCACCATCCTCCCAACCTCGTCAAAAATGTTCAGAAGCAAAAAAAAAAAGCTGCCAAATTCAATAAAAAGCAGCGGCAGCACCGACGTTGAAACAGGAAAAAATATCAGCCCTTGCTTATTACGACATCGACAGAATAACACTACCCCTCCCACTTTTTGTTTTCTACAGCCTTCCACGGAGCACAGCACAACCTTGAACTGTGACATCTGTATCATCATTCCGTCATTCCCTGTTCCTCTCCTGCCCCACCAGCACAATCATAGCCCCCTCTGACAACAGTCATTCTCGTCGCTCAGTGGAGTTATAACGTACTAGCAATTACAATTTTATTCCATTCTTATTGTTAGCGACCGTAAATATTGTGTACAAATGCAATAAACAGACCACCTAGTTGCTCCTGCAGAAACAACTTTGGAGAACAAGGCAGATATCAAAAGAAAACAAAAGTTGGGGAGGGAGGGGCATGAAATCAGGCGCTAAATAAACCGGCGCCAAATAATAATACGATTACTTAAACTAGAACACTGCCAAATTTCATTGCGCAGTGTTATCTTACTATCTGCTGCTTTTTTTAACGTTCAAATCGAGCGCCAAAAGCTTCAGTTCGCGTTTTGTGTTTGTAAACTTTAAATATCTAAGCTTCTTTATTATAATACACACAATAAATAATAAACTTAAAGATTATGTTATATTCAGCAAAAGATGCAATTATTTATTGTTGTCGTTTTAATTTGTTTACGCAACTCCCTGCCGACGGCCGACACCTTGAGTACGGCGCGCGGCGGCGTGGCCGGATTCCGGAACAGATACCCCGTGACCCGTCTTTCATGGATTGTTTACTTTGTTGTGCGACCGTGCGGTTAACCAAGCGCAGTTATTATGATTAATTGGACACCTCGTCGTCTTCGGTTATGTCTGTCGGGTTCGACTTCCCGATGAAGTATTTGAGAACAACTTTGCCACCTGAAGACGGCTAATTTCGTTTGGCGCTTGTTCCTGAACGTCGCTCGCTCCTCTGCGTGGTCTCTGTCAGGTAAGCTGTCTCGTCACATTTGCCGCCTTTCTTGTCACTGGATGTCGTTTGTAGCTGTCATCGCCGCTTTAAGGATTCGTTAACAGGAGCCCGCGTGTGTGAATTGTTTAACTGAACTGGCTAGGTTGAACCTAGAGGGCTTGTCTCTAGAAAGGCGATGTGCGAAAGAACATTGGGGTGCTTGCATTGAGCGCTGAACGCACTGGCGCTCTGTAACGCAGTGGCGCTCAGTAACTCAGTAACGTTTCTCATTCCGCAGCACTATATTGAACAGCTTCAGAGTTCACCACTGCGAACCACGTCTTACGCGTAGTTTATCAGAACACGGGCGGCTACTTGTGCGGCGCAGCGTTTACGGCTTCGTTAATCACCGCTGTCGTTTGTGCCGTGTTGTAAATGGCGAGGGAAAATCGTTTGCGAGCGAATGTGCGCGCCTCGCAAGCTTCGTTGCGTTTTCGGCGAGCCACCTCACCATGTGTACGGTGCCGCTGTACGCGGGTATTGATTTTGGCTGAATGTTGTGTTGCCCGAGTTGTAACATTCGTGCACCCAATAATTTCCATTCTTGCCTGAGTGGTAACCATGTGTCATCCTGTTTTAGACCTATCTGAGCACATCACGTCCCTCCATTCAACCGGACAAGAGCCACAACCATTGTCAACAGTGTTTGGCCGCCAGAACGTAAGTTTTCAAACAGTTTTGGTAGCACAGTGGGCTACCATACTTGAATAATGTTCGATCGCTTGAATGTACAAGTTCTCGCCCCCGTAACAATTATTGGTGTTTCATGCATAACCTAATATGTAGCTGCTTCGCTAACAGGAGCCCGCGTGTGTGAATTGTTTAACTGAACTGGCTAGGTTGAACCTAGAGGGCTTGTCTCTAGGTTGCAAACTGCGCTTGGCAACCTTTATTGTTAATTTCGGAAAACTCAGTTTCACCCAAAATCATAATGTGGGCGTAGCAGTTAATCACCATGTATACGAATTTCCTGGTGTTAGTCATGTTTACGGTGAAGCCATATTTCTTAGGTGGTGACACAAAAATGTTATTACCTTTGTAGTTTAGTCTTCGATAAAGCCTTACCAGTTCTGTTTTCAGCTATTTTTTGGATGTTTATCATGTGAATTGACAGTCCTTGCAGTATACTTTTTCAAATAGTTAATGTAACTGCCTGTACCATTTAAAGAGGCCTGATTGGGGTTCTGAAGGCTGCGATTTACGCACGCTAGTGCTGTACCGCCAATAAAGAAACATCCTTCCACAAAGAAAAAGATTTGAAAGTGTAAAGTATCAGCTGCATTATTCTTAACTGGAACATGCTAATTGCAAGGCCTGGGGCTTTTCCTGAAAGCACTGTGGATGTTATGAGAGAGGAAAACCACTCAAACACATCTGTTAAGGCCGTTGCTGCTCCAAGATGCGTGCAAGCATTGAGTCTTCTGAGCAATACATTACACCCTTTTTTTTAAACAACCGACGTGCATGCTGAACGTACTCCTGATTGGGCGTGTGCCAGGCGCGTAGCCAGGAATTTTTTTCGGGGAGGAGGGGGTGGAGGGCAAGGCATCTTGCGCGTTGTTTTGGAAACGAAGCTTGAAATAACTGACTTTAACATGCGATTTGTGTATGCTCAATGCTAACTGTAAAGCCCACCTTAAGGAGCTTAGATGGTGATGATCGTGATGACCACCTAAATTGCCGTTCGCTGGTCGGTGGGCACACCACGGGCGATTCATTCGTCCGCAGAGCAGGTGGTTAGGCGGGCCCACGCTCGTGGGCGTGATCATGAGTGCGCTCGTGAGTGACGCGCGGTCCCTGAAGTTCGTCGGGCGGAAGTGCAGGCCAACACTGGGTGTTTATTATCAAGATTCTCGTGTTTTAGATTTTCCTTTAGAAAAGGCACTATTAAGTTTTCTTGTCAGCTTTCTTGTTTCTTGTCAGCTTTTTTGTCAGTTTTCTTGTCAGGAAACGGGAGCTCCCATCGCTGTTCCAAACCGCTGCTTGTAACATTGTACATTGAAAACAAAACGTGTTCTGCAGGCCAAATTCCAGGCAAAATTCTGCAGTCCGGAGTTGCAAGGATCTACTCGAGAACGATGTATCTCGGCCTTCATGGTCGCCAATTGAGACGCAAGACTTATATCGTCTCCTGGAATTTGGCCTGCAGAACACATATTATGTTTTCAACGGACACTATTACAAGCAGCGGTTTCGCACAGCGATGTGAGCTTCCATTTCAGTAGTCTGTGCGAATATTGCCTTAGAGGCTATAGAAAAGTCTGCGCTATGCTCGTACAAGACGGCCCCAAGGTCTTTGTCTGCTACGTAGACGACTGTTTTTGTGTGATCCACCGCCGAGACGTAATGCCTTTATTTGAGCATCTAAACTCTTGTGTTCCAAGCATCCAGTTTACCATGGAACAGGAAAATAATGGACAGATCGCCTTCCTCGACGTACTTCTGAAACGGTCGGCCAAAGGATTTACAACCAGTGTGTATCGAAAGCCGACCCACACGGGTAGATACCTGGGGTTCGACTATAGGCCAAAAACGCTCCGCCACCGCTGCACTCTTCTCACGCGCATCACGAATCTGCTCTGAGCCTGGTCTACGCAAGCAAGAGCTAGCCGTGGTAAGGAAGGACCTTCGCAGCAACGGCTACCTTTCAAAGCTTGTGAGGACGCAACAATTGCGGGCTTCAGTTGCTCCTCCGAAAGGGTTCCTCAAGAAGACAGGCAAAAACGCACTGCCGTCCCCTACACGCAAGGCATCAGTGAAGGTCTTGCAAGGGTGTTTGGCACATATGGCGTTAAAATTGCACACGTGCCAACGAACAGGCTTAATCAGAAGCTGGTACGCGTGAAAGACCCTTTAGAAAAATCAAGATTGCCTACAAAATTCCATGCAAGGATTGCAACGCATCCTACATAGGTAAAATCGAGATCATGACGGAATCCTGTCTGGCCGGGAGGGTACATTAGGAACGAAAAAGAGACGCCGACCAGTCCAAACAAAACGTACTGACGTTTCGGCTTCCAGCACGGAAGCCTTGTTCACAATAAATGCATCACCAGAAGTGGGTCGTTTAAGTGGGCTTGAATAATGGCTGCAAAGAGCGTGCGTAGATCGGGTTTAGATTTCAGTCGTTACGATTGACCGTGTTAGATGTGGTCTGAATGATTAGCGATTCCAGATGTAGCCGTGATCCGGTCACTTTTTCTGTAGCGACGATTCTTGCATTGTCCCAATCAATCTTGTGGTCATTCACGACGGCTTGTTCGGCTAAAGCATTGTTGCGGACGCTTTTATTCTTTACGTCACGTGCATGCTGCTACAGACGAGTCTTATAATTTCCTGAT
Source organism: Haemaphysalis longicornis (assembly GCF_048455015.1). Classification (NCBI taxonomy): domain Eukaryota; kingdom Metazoa; phylum Arthropoda; class Arachnida; order Ixodida; family Ixodidae; genus Haemaphysalis; species Haemaphysalis longicornis. The sequence goes on along the minus strand of NW_027526233.1, from coordinate 3,993,797 downwards.
TCCCCAATATACACGCCGCTGCAGTCTACACAAGGTATCTCGTATACCACACCGGGGAAGCGCTCCTTGGGCAAGCGGTCCTTGACTCTCACGAGCTCATGGCGCATCTTTTTGGCTGGAACGTGGGCCACCTGTCGAAGTTCCTGCACCAAGTTCTGGCTCCGCTCGTCGGTAAAGGGACCACTCACGTTCGTAATTCTTTTGATTTTGTCGAGAAGACTCGCAACACCGTGATCGAGAAAGACGACTTGATGGTGTCCTTCGACGTGAAGTCCCTTTTCACGAGCGTTCCGATTTACCTGGCTGTCAACGTATGCACCGCTGCTCTCGAGGCTGATGAGACGTTGCCCGGGAGATCACCGATGGATGTGCCAGAACTACGCAGGCTTCTAGATTTTTGCCTGAACAATACGTACTTCGTCTTTATGGGCCATTTTTACAAGGAAAGGCCGGGGACTCCAATGGGTGCCGCTATTTCGGTCACGGCGGCGAACCTGACCATGGAAGCGCTGAAAGCACGCGCGCTAGCCTCCTTTTCCCCTCAACCAAAAGTGTTCTTGCGTTATGTCGACGATTGTTTCTGCGTCGTTCAGAAAGACGCGGCGAACAACTTGCTGGCCCACCTCAACAGTATGGAACGTGCCATTCAGTTCACGTCAGAAGAGGAGGCCGATGGCAAACTTCCTTTCCTGGACGTCCTCGTGTCTCGGCAGGGCCAGAGGCTACGTTTCAGCGTGTACCGCAAGGAAACGCGCACAGGCCGCTACCTGAACTTCAACTCCGTGCAGCCCGTTTCCCACAAGAGGGCTGTTGTTAGCACGCTACTGCAGCGTGCGAAAAGATTGTGCTCGAAGTCCGAGGATGCGGCGGTGGACACGGCAAAGGTACGGGACGACGTGGCTAGCTGCGGTTACCCAAGGCACTTTATAAATGCAACGGAACGCCAACTGACCCGACGGGGACAACTGGACGTGGCTCCTGCCCCGATGAAGCGAGCTCCTGTGCCCTACCTTCCAGGGACAAGTGAATGTTTGGCACGTGTCGTACGGGAATATGACGTGCAGGTGGCCCACATTCCAGCCAAAAAGATGTGCCATGAGCTCGTGAGAGTCAAGGACCGCTTGCCCAAGGAGCGCTTCTCCGGTGTGGTATACGAGATACCTTGTGCAGACTGCAGCGGCGTGTATATCGGGGAATCAGGAAATTATAAGAATCGTCTGCAGCAGCACACACGTGACGTAAAGAATAAAAGCGTCCGCAACAATGCTTTAGCCGCACACGCCGTCGTGAATGACCACAAGATTGATTGGGACAATGCAAGAATCGTCGCTACAGAAAAAGTGACAGCATCACGGCTACATCTAGAATCACTAATCATTCAGACCACATCTAACACAGTCAATCGTAACGACGGAAATCTAAACCCGATCTACGCACACTCTTTGCAGCGATTATTCAAGCCCACTTAAACGACCCACTTCTGGTGATGCATTTATTGTGAACAAGGCTTCCGTGCTGGAAGCCGAAACGTCAGTACGTTTTGTTTGGACTGGTCGGCATCTCTTTTTCGTTCCTAATCCTACATAGGTGAAACGAAATTTTCAAAAGAAGAATTCAATAGCACCAGAACGATGTCAAAAAAGGCAATGCAAGCTGAAATGCCTTGGCGGATCATCACCTGGCTACTGACCACGTCATCGATTGGGATTCCGCAAGCATAATCGCATCAGAGAAGCGCCTGTCGAGACGACTACTTTTAGAACCAGTGCATATTCACCCAACTAAAAACACGATTAACCGGTCGCGGGGTAATCTCCCCGAGATATACATGCGCACTCTGCGCCACCAAACCTATAGATAGTCGCGACCTTTCACCCCCTCTTCATTGTGAACAAGGGGCCCGTAGGGGCCCCAAGGCGTCTTTATTTGTTTATTTGTTTTTGACCAGGCGAGTGCTTGCTTGTATTTCATCAATGAATCACCCTCCCCTGACGAGTTTTCGTCGAACCTTGGACTCTGTTGGTGTCAGTGGGTTTACACAGCCAACTTGTGGGGACGCACATAAGCTCTTAACAAATGAGCTGCGTAGTGGCTATGCACTAGCCATGGTTTTTATTAGTTGCCTTGATGAATATGATCTTCTGTCGCAGTGTTTTAGGTAGCTCACTCGCACATTATGCCTTTGTTTTTTGGACATTGTGGAGTGTTTAATGATTTTTTGTTCTATTTCTGATTTTTATTGCAACTGTAAATATGCCAGGAGTCCCGTAATGAGTTTCTGGCAGTAATAGAGCACTAATGTGTGCATGAAGGCAGCCTAAATAAAAAAATTGGCTGCCTTGCCTTTGCTTAGAGGGGCCATGCAGACAACACACAAGCTTGGTTCATTCGACAGATTGCCTCGTTAGAATCATACTGACACCATTTTTAACGCGCACTTCACTCGAATAAGCTATATAATTAGGAAAAAGGGAATGGCCATGCGACCCACTAGCTCATTTCCCACAGCAGTACCTATGATTTCATATGTTCCCAGCTGTGCGATTGGCTGAGACCGGCAAAAGCAAACGCAAATGGGGCAGGCCTTATAAGCATGCCGAACGAGCTAGTTGCGCTTAAATGTAATGCATATTCATTTTACAGCAGTAAAGATGGTGCACTAAACTATGAAAGTTACGAAAATACGCGTAAACATACAAGTACCGATGCATACTGCTGTTGGTACGGCGTGCACACTATGCTTGTTTTAGCTGGACAGCACTCCGCCGCTTTGGAGTTGGCTTGCACGGCACTGGCCGATTGGCATAGGCGTTGTTGTCTTACGTGACCCTGTTTGTCGAGGATACCCCATGTTTCAAAAAACCATTACTTTCTACAGTAACAAAAACAAGCCAGGTGCAGATACGATCAAAAACAAAGCAATGGCAAACAACGGTTCGCGGATGAGTATGGTAGCTCCACCTGGGAGGACTGATGGCTAGCAAGGCTGCAGATTCGAGTGACGCAGTAGTTTGTTTGATTACACGCACTTATGGCTTTATTGCTGACATCCCAAAAACATACGATATGGTGGGAGAATCAGATTTTTACCTTAAATAATTTCTCAGTGAATGCAGCATCATTTGCTGCCGGTCAAGTGGTGGGGGCACTATAAAACAGGAAATATTTAGAACGAAACGAACTTCTGTGTTGTCCGAATGGCCCCTTTAATGCACTGTATTGTATTTTTGGTTCCTGTAGTGATGTCACCATGAAAGAACCGCAGTAGACAAAGTAAATGTCAGCGCTTTACCATGCATTTTTTTGTGTTTGATGGAAACAAATATAATACTGTAACCAAGGACTTTATCCGAAGCGTTCCCAACGTTTCGGAACCCACTTGGCTCCTTCATTAGAACTGTCTATGTTTGACCAAAAGCAATAGTTCTACATATAAACAATTTTTTTGTTTGCTGCAGCGGATCAGAGGCTAGGGCACAAATAGGGGGTAGGACAGCTAGATATCTGTTCATCTTTCGCCGGCTTGCTTGGGTGTGACAACTGTACCTAGTTGTCCATTCCAATTTGTTGTGGTCAGTTTTTCTCAACTAAATTGTAGCTTTTTTAAAGATTATGGTATGTTTTTGTGGGCCTAAAGGGTTGCCTCATTGCATGTTTGGCCTATGTAGCGTTGAAAGCGGATATTTTGCTTCAAAGCGGAATTCGGCATAGCATCATGGTCCTTTGGTTGCTGCTCACTTTCATTCATGCCATTATTTTTTATATTATCACTTAATATAAAAGTTAACCAATCTGCTGTCATTTTAATTTTGTCACCTGCTTTATACTTTCTTTTTTTCCAAATGTCTGTAAGGAGTGACAATTCGTATTTTTATGATACCAAGGCGTCGGACTGTGCTAGTTGGTACATGTTGGAATGGATGAAAAACCAGCGGAAAACCCAGGGTACGGAAGAGAATGACGGGATAAGCTTGTCCCGTTGCTCTCTTTTAACTGTGTCCTGTGTTTACCGCTGGTTTTTCATCCATTCAATTTTCATGAATTTGTTGAACAGTGATTAGTTTAAGTGCTCAAGCAATGTTTGGCTTTAAGGTTCCCTGTAGCATTTATATAAGTGCTCTCTGCTCTTTTTTTACCCAAGACCCCATTACCAGCCTTAATGAGAGTGTCTTTTGTAGACATGAAGTTGAAATAAATATTTGTTTGCATTGCTTTACATAATTTGAAAGAATTGCTTGCTCACTTTCTTTCAACCCTGTTTCTTAATCCTGCTTAAAGCATTTTTCCATGTTTATTTTTTTTCAGAACCAGGAAGGCTGCTCATCCTCGGTTCTTGCTGAAGCACCAGTATCTGTACTTCACACGTGAGCTTTGAACACGCAGTAATTATGGTATGAAACATTTTACCAGTATTAGCTTGCTTTGTAGAGGTCATTGTGGATGTCAAAGCTCTCGACAGTGTAGTACAGTGTCTGGTGTAGTGCACAATCTTTCTATAACAGCACCCGCTGGGTGCTGTTGTAGAGAATAATTTTGTGGCTATAATACTTGAGATTTTTTTAAAATGTACGTCAAATACTAGTAAGAATAGCTCTCTAAATTGGTGGCCATTTTCCTGGTGGAGGTAGAAAGTGAAAATACTCATGTGTGGAGATTTAAGTCCGCAATAGATATCCCAAAGCTGCCAAAGCTAATCCAGAGCCCTCCTCTGCGGTGCACTTAATATCCCATGTGCAGCTTTGTGTAAAAACTGCCAGAAATGTATGATCAATTTAAATTGATTTTAATGTTTCTAAATGCAAGTATTCTCAGTTTAAGCTGCCTTATTTAGTAAAATATTTTCTAACAATTGCATAGCTACCAAAGGTTTACAGAAAAGCTTTCATTGGTTATGCACCTTCTCAGCGAAACAAAAATGTCATTAAGAAAAGCAGAAAAAACCTAAATATGGAAAGTAGCAACACTAAAGCTGCTAATAAAAAAAGATGCTGAATGTTTTATCGATAATATTTTGCTGATTTTACTTCTAGTCAACTCTAAAAAGGGCTATAGACGGGTTTGATGCTTCCCATAAAGCACCTCGTAATACTAGACGAAACTAATGGGCACTGGCTGTTGGGTTTTCATTTGCAACATTGAAAAATGACCCCACATCCACCAGCAGGGACATAATGCAAGGCACCATGCACAAGCTAGACTCATGATAAAATACTGCTATAGCAACAATGTCATCACATTTCAACCATGGGCTTCACCAGGGAACGCATACCTGCCTGGTTTCCCAAATTTTCCAGGAGGCTTCCGAATTTTGATGGTTTCGTACGATTGTACGACCAAAACAAAAATCTCCCGAAAACGCACCCGTCTTTGGCCAAATCTTTTTCCCAGTGTGGCCACAATGTGAGGGAGGTATACCTGACAATACAACGCGACACCAATTGGCATCGTTATCAATGAAGTGCTTAAAAAGTGTAGTGGGCCATGTGTAGATGGTGAACCTGTTCGACCCATTGTTAGTTTACTGTTTATAGAAACGCAGCGCCGCCGCCGCCGCTTTCATTTACACACGAGCACGGCCGTTCTGGACGGCGGTTCTGAAGATTTAGCAAGTTTCCAGTGGTGTAGCTTGTTGTTAGCTTAGACGAAACAACAAAACAGTTCAGTTCCTGCTGCTTTGCAGTACTATTTCCAGGACTTTCTGATAAGGGCGGTGTCAGCCTCGTCGAACATTTGAGTGGTCTAGCTTCTTGGTAGTTTGTACGAAGAAACAGTTCATTTCGTGCTACGTGTTAAGCAAATAAAAAAAAATGTGTGTAAAGTTACCCATTCTGTTGTAGCTACTACACCCCTCCCCTCCCCCCCAGTAAGATCTCCCTAATGCCACCCCGGCAAACCTAGCAGGTATGCATATGCATTGTTCTGTGATGTTTACAATTCTTGGTATTGCTATGTGGGGTCATTTTTCATGAAGCAAAAAGAATAAAGTAAAATAAAATAAGTGGCAGTGGGGACCCAACTTTTATGGGTAGAATAAAGCCACAGTACGGAGGGAAGTATACATATTGCATTTGGTCTGCCTTAATATTGAGCTTTTCTGCTCAGCTCAAGAATAAGGCACTAAACATTGCGGGTAGCTACTGTGATTGGAAGTTTGATGCAATGCTGAGAAGCCGAGGGTTGTAAGGTTCAAAGAACTTTTGTGCAGTTGATTTCTTGCACGCCTACTTGCTTTCACTGCATAACACGTTTATGCTGCGCAGTGAAGCTCGAAGGATGTGCGCTGCAGTTCAGCAAAATGAACATAAAATTGAATTTGTAACACCGTTTTGAGTAATCAACAACCTCTAATGATACAACTTCTGTACTGCGATTTGGCTGTAATATTAGACTTTATAAATGGATGTTTTAAAAATCGGTGGGACAAAAAGTTCAAGTAAATTATCAGCTGACATTGCGCTTCAATGGAATGTCTCGTAGACCGGAGCTTGGAAAGCACGAATGTTTCATACCATAATCGTGTGTCATATTGTGCCATATGTGGCTGCACACCTGCAGCGCCATTTGTGACCCGAGGATGATGCACCTTTTTTGTACCCCTTTAGGTGGGTGCTTTTGCAGGAAAAGCTCGTACAGATTGGGGTGCTAAGTAAGCACCGTATGATATTTCGGGCAGAAAAGGGTGCTCCTGCGGCGACAGAATCCAAGCACCCTAAGGGGGGTAAAATATTGTGTTATGAGGGTGCTGCTGCGGCGACAAGCTGAACGCACCCTTTTGGGAGTAAAAATGTTTCGTGTGTGGTTACGTCGAGCTCCGCAAGATGGCGGTACTTGTACGTGCTAAGCGCATGATATGGTTTGGACATTCCAAGCTCTAGCCCGCCGAACGCAAAGTAATGCCTTGACTCCAATGCGAGTGCTTTTAATAACAACTTTGATGACACCACTGTTGAGAATCGGTTGAAACGGAGCAGGCGACGCACGTCATTGTTATATTTTTCTTCGGCGTGCGGCCGCAGTGGCACGAGCCGCGCCATGTCCGTGGCGCGATCAGCCATGTTCGTGGCTATTTCAGTGTTGCCAAATGAAGAAATTGACAGCTAAACTTTTCAATGAATACCGGCTATAGGATGGGTCAAAGATAAATGTTCTTTATAGTTCAGACTGCTGTGTCCACCTCATTGCATTCGGAGGGAAGGAAGTTCATAATTGCCTGTATCTTGATATTTGGTATGTGCTTGGCTGTAAAGTTTTAGGGGAAGTTGCCAAAATGTTTATCAATAGACACCTCAATCATAGTTTGTGGTTGTGAATTAGTTTTAGTCTCAGGATTCATGCACAGAATTCTGAAAACATTCTTGTTTCTTTTTTTTATGTTGCGACATTTACTGTCGATTGTAAAAGTTTCGTTCGATTGTAAAACGTGGTTTCCTTCGGCTTGAGTCTCAAGATTTTTGACACAAAAGAAATTGTGCAATTTATGGTCAATTGAACTTATAAATGTGGTTGTCTGCCTTTTAAAAAAGTGTGACGACAAATACCAATACAAGTTCTCTATGGGTGCACATCACATGGGATATTGTTTTTGGAAGCTACCACCAGAAAACATGATTGCAATTGTAGTGGGGGTCCAATTCTGTCTAGTTGTATCACTTGAATGCTAATGTGTAGTGAGCACACTGATAACGGTTTTCAGTGGTCCCTCTAGTGCACGAATGTTGTGATCGTCACGTGCATGAAATTGTGAAGTTCTATTATTTCTTCTTTTTTGGTTCAGACTACTACGTTCTTTTTTGTGTGTCATGTCAAGTTAACCGATGTTTCAAGATATCCGAGTTTGACGCCACGAGGGATCACTGCATATATAACTTAAAATTGTGCCATTAGTCATAAATTGTTGCATTTCATTTACTTACAGAGCCTCCAGACATACACCTGTCGCCATGAATTGCATTAGGACACCATGGTGATAGGTCGCAAGCCTGCAAGGCCCTGGTGATGACACGCGCAGCACCATGGTAGTGCGCATGCCATCACCTTTGAAAAGCGATGTGAGGATGCTCAACACCATTTATTTAGGGTGTTGAGCGTCCTCAACACCCTTTTTTTAAGGTGTTGAGCTCAACACCCTTTTTTTGTTCTTCCACCCTTTTTTCGTCCGTACACCCTTTTTTTGCGAAAACACCTTTTAAAGGTGTTAGCCATGGGACAAGGTTTTTACACCCTTTTCGGCCAAAAAGGGTGTAAAAAAGTTTAGTGTGCATGGAAGAGCGGCGGTCTCTGCGTAGCGCGTCATGTAGTCTGTCGCGACTACAATCCACTTGTTCTGTGATTGTGACGTAGGGAACGGGCCTAGAAGGTCCATTCCCATCTGTTGAAATGGCCTCCACGGGACGGCGATCGGTTGCAGAAAGCCGGCGGGTCTTGTCGGCGGCGTTTTTCGTCGCTGGCAGTCACGGCAACTCCGAACGTAGTGGGTGACGTCGGATGTAAGGCGGGGCCAGAAGTACTTCACCTTGATTTTTGCAATAGTGCGAGCTGTGCCGAGATGTCCGGAAGACGGGTCGTCGGGGCACGCTTCCAAAATTTCGTTACGGAGCTCTGCAGGGATGACAAGTAGGTAATGCGTTCTTGTTCCGGGGCTGAAAGTTTTCTCACGAGGACGGGGTTTTTGAGGCTGAATGCTGGCAAGTACCGCTTGAACGCCCTAGGCACGGCGACATTTCGTCCTTTGAGGTACTCGATCATGACGCGCAAGTCAGGGTCGGCACGCTGCTGGGCGGCTAGGTCGCTCTCCGTAACGACTCCGAAGAACGCGCTGTCTTCATCGGAGTCTAGCGGTGGCGGGTCGACGGGGGCGCGGGACAGGCAGTCGGCGTCGGAGTGTTTCCTGCCGGATTTGTACACGATTGTAACGTCGAACTCTTGCAGGTGCAAGCTCCACCACCCAAGACGGCCAGAGGGGTCCTTCAAATTGGCGAGCCAGCCCAGCGCATGGTGGTCTGTGACAACCTTGAGAATGGTCTACCATATACGTATGGGCGAAATTTTGAAATGGCCCATATATTTCGAGGCACTCTTTTTCAGAGGCTGAGTAATTTTTCCCCTCCTTCGACAGACCACGGCTTGCAAAGGCGATTACTTTTTCCCCTGCGCTTTGCTTTTGGACGAGAACGGCACCCAAGCCTATATTGCTGGCGTCGGTGTGCATTTCTGTTTCGGCGTTTTCGTCGAAATGAGCGAGCACGGAAGGGCTTTGCAGGCGTTTTTGCAGCTCGCAGAATGCCTTTTCTTGGTCGTTTTCCCAGCCAAAGGGCGTGCTATCTTTCGTCAACCGTGTGAGTGGCTCTGCAGTGCGGGCGACGTTTGCGACGAAGCGTGGGTAGTATGCGCACAGTGCAGGAAATCTTCGCACGCCCTTCTTGTCTTTCGGCCTTGGGAAGTTCGCAATGGCCGAAGTTTTTGCCGGGTCAGGTAGGATTCCCGCGGCGTTGACGACGTGGCCCAAGAACTTCAACTCCTCATACGCGAAACTACACTTTTCAGGCTTCAGCGTTAACCCCGATGTACGAATGGCTTTGAGTACAGACTCCACCCTTGCAAGGTGTTCGTCGAATTTCCGGGCGAATACCACAACGTCGCCGAGGTATACGGGCAAGTGTGCCACTTCAGGCCAGCTAGCACAGTGTCCATGACTCTTTGAAACGTTGCTGGCGCCGTGGACAGCCCAAAAGGCATCACCTTGAACTCGTATAGGCCGTCCGGGGTTATAAACGTAGTCTTCTCTCGGTCTCTCTCGTCCACTTCAATTTGCCAGTAGCCGGTCTTCAAATCTATCGATGAGGAGTACTTGGCATGGCAGAGGTGGTCAAGGGCGTCGTCGATTCGTGGCAGGGGATACACGTCCTTTTTGGTGATTTTGTTTAGTCGCCAGTAGTCAACGCAGAACCTTAATGTGCCGTCTTTTTTTCTTTACGAGTACGACCGGTGCAGCCCAGGGGCTTTTCGATGGCTGTATAATGTCGTCGCTGAGCATGTCGTCGACTTGAGTCCGGATGGCTTCCGAAGAGACGCGGTATGTTGACTGTCGGGTAGGTCGGGATCCATCTTCAGTTATAATACGGTGCTGCGCTAGGGGTGTCTGACGTAATTTTGAACTCGACGAAAAACACTCGCTGTAGCGACGCAGCAAAGCCAATAATTTGTTCCGTTGTTCTTGGGGTAGCGCCAGATTCACGTCGAAGGGCTGCGGAAGCTTGAAGGTGTCATCGGGTGTGCGTTCAAAGTCCGCGACCGCGATCACGTCACTTGCTTCTTGCGTTTCTTCGATGAACGCAATGGCAGCTCCCTTGTTTAAATGCTGGTACTCTTCGGTGACATTAGTGACCAAAACGTGAGATTGGCGTTGCTTAGAGTGCGCAATGCCTCTTGCGACGGAGACACCGCGGTCGAGAAGCAACCTTCGATCACTCTCTACGATAGCATCGATGTCAGAAGCAGCATCCTCAGAGTAGACGGCGATCATCAAGCTTGCGCTAGGTGGCAGGGTGTTGTGATCGTCGGCGATCCTGACAGCAGCACGGTGATCGGGGTTCGGCTGCGGCGTCATGGAGTGATCGGAGGAAAACATTTATCGACTTGGTCTGCAGATCAATTATTGCGCCGTTGTCCGTCAAAAAGTCCATTCCGAGAATTACGCCGCGGGAGCAGTTAGGCAAAATAACGAACTCAGCAGGGTACGTGGTGCCGCCTATGGTGACGCGTAATGTGCACGTTCCACTTGGCGTTACGAGATGGCCTCCTGCTGTGCGTGTATGCGGACCGTCACATGTTGTCGTAACTTTCTTCAGCTTCGACGCGAATGAGCCGCTCATTACCGAATAGTCGGCTCCCGTGTCGGTGAGGGCGACTACGTCAAAGCCGTCGATGGACAAGTGGACGTCGGACGCCGCTTTCCTGGAGTTTCTGGTGCGTCGGGGCGTTGTATCTCGGCTTGTGCGTGTTGACGGTCGGGCACCGTGCGTCGTCATTCTCGTCATCTTCTCACACTGTAAACGCAAACTAGCCGGAAATGAAGTTTTAATCAAGTAATGTGCCCTGAAAAGTACCTATAGCAAAAAATGTACTCCCTAGGCATGATCTAAAGAAGTGGACGAACCTCCATGGTAGTATCTTTGCCCATCCGGGTAGCAAAAGGGAGGATTTAGAACTACTTAACACCATTTGTGAGATGGCGTTCCGTTCCTTGTATACTACCACGTCCACAATAAACGCCCTATCTGAGGTAATCATCTCAAGCGGGCGGTCGCCATGTTAGTCTTCTGTTGTCTCCGTGCACCAGCACTTCAACCGTGGCCTAATGCTAATTAGAACTAGTGAGCAGGACGCGACGGTTGCACGCCGCTACAAAACCAATACCGTACGTATACCCGTATAGATGCTTCAACCAGCGCGATCACAGGCAGAGAGCGCGGCCGTGTTGTCTCAATCTGTTTAATTTGGCGATAGGTGTTGTCAAACTCTGCTGCTAACGAAGAGGCAGTTCTCGCCATTGCAAACAATTGCAATGTTCATCTGCTTCGCTTGCTTGCGCATACATAGACGATTTAAATTCTCGTGCCAGCGCGCCAACGCACCCGACTGCAGCGACTCAACTTGCCCTGGCGGCACGATTGGCTGCCCGGATGTAAACAACCTCTGTGCTTTCAACGCAGCGCGGCCGGTGACTCGGCGCGGCCGGAGCTTCAAGCCTCGCCTTGGGTCGTCGTTTTTTCGTATTTGTGAAGGACTAGTAGTGCCATTTGGTGGAAAGATTTTCATGTGCCCCTGTCACACGAGGAACGGCCGCAAACAGCATTTGGATACGGCGACAGGTGTGGACAGCTCGCTGGTAAGTGGTCTTTCATCAGTCGATGCGTTTGTCAAACGTTTGGATAGGGTTAACAGCGAAGTACCCGGTTACCCGTGCCGCTCACAGCTCGTACACGCATGGGCAAAGAAAAAAGCGCACAGTCGTATTATTTTACTTGTTTGTGGGTTTTGGGGTATGCGTTCGCATTCTTTTGTAGGCCGGTTTGTAACAGGGCATTCGAGATAAAATCGTTTGTCGCGCGCGGCGTCGTTTCAAAGCAACGTGACGGTTACTTCGTGGTGGCGAAAATCAGCGCAGTCAGACGGAAGCGGGAAGGAAGGTAGAGAGATCGGGAAAGAGGGCGCTAATATATAAAATAAAGCGTAATGCAAGACGAGAAATATAACACAACCCGCCTGCATTTCTCCGAACTTCAGGACAGAGCCGCACACGGGTACGTTGTCACAAACTCGAGCGTACGACGTCTAAAAGTACCGTATATTTTTTTTTTCATTTTTCAACGTTACCTGAGCCACTTATCTTCTCATTACCGCGCATGCAGACCTGATTGTGTCCCTGTGTTTGAGCGCACACCCATCCTTTTGCGACATAATAACCAGCAAACGCGAGAAATTGTAGAAGCCAGCCACATCAGAAAAGCTGGTTCCGAACGTATCAGTCATCCCTCTATAGGCCTCCTGCGCTGCCCAGGGGGCGCTGCGCAAGCGGCTTCCGGGCAGTACTTCCGGGTAGTACAAAGCTGCGCGGGTCCCATAGGATCCCGTGTTGACAGAAGCAAAATGAGCTCGACGCTCCCGATTATTTTGCGACGTGGTCACCAGTTCATCCCCGACGCGTCCGATCTATTTCAGCGATCAACTTGGCATTATGGGAAAAAGCTGTGCAGCGCTTAAAGGGGCACTGACACAAAAATTTAGCATCTTGTTTTTTTCGTTGCGATAAGTAGCTAGTGACCTACTTATAACCCGTAGAAACCTCATTTGCTTCAGCGTGCGACGGTTGTTTAATTAGAGGGATTTTAAATGCGGCCAGTCGCAGTTTCGGTTTCAGCGAGTGCCGCGAAACGATGGATTTTGTGGATTTTGTGTGAACAAAGCTGACCACGTGACCGTCGGAGGGATATCACAGAACAGAGCCGCCGTAGCACTGTCGAATCCGCATCGACGGCAGTTTCTGCGAATGCCCCCACGTACTGATCTCGTGAGGCGCTTAATTAAAAAGCGACCGTGGATGTGACGCAGGCGCTGCGAGTGCAAATGCTACCGCGGCTAAAGAACGACGCGTGACGCTCGAGGCGGTGGGTGGCAAGACGCGCGCTGGGAGCAGCCGGCCGGTCTGCCTACAGGTCCGCCTACAGATGTGTTCGGCTCAGCACTGCGGCGGATATTCGAGTGCCGCTCTCGTAAGCGGTGCAGATGACAATTTTTAATGCAACCCGCCATCGCATCATTAACTCCTTTCTCATTTAAGCCACTATGGTCGGGACTTGGGGACAATTTCGTGCAGCGGTAACAAGCTATCACTCGAGCTACCTGCGGCGGCCTGGGCCACTTCGCGGCCGTGGCCGCCGCCTGCACAGCGACCGTGCGTCTAGCTCAGTGGGCTTTTCGTGCCTCCGGCGCGTTTTCGCATCCAATGGTAATAAACAGTAATGGAAACAGAGTGCCTGGAATCGCTGTAGAACTTTGGTCGCGGCCAGCTGCCCGATTAGCTGACGAAATCACGGCGCCTCCGCCGCCAACGATCGGGTCGTTCGTTCTCGAGAGCAGAAGCTCCGCCCTCCGGCCCTCCGATTGGAGCGGCGAGCCGGGCGAGCCCGCGTAAAACGCCGGTAGTGCGGAAGCGGCAAACACAAACTCGTGACGTGTTTGGATGTTGTTTATTTACAATTGCGCGTGGTCCTCTGCTGGCTGCTCGGTTGCGTTTCGCACACTTCAAAAATGATTTTAAATATGTTCTAGGCTGTATTCGCCGCTGATATTTCGCAGATGATGTATATGTGTTCCCACCAATCTATCTCCGACGTTATCTCGCCTTCAAAATTTTGTGTCAGTGCCCCTTTAACACGTTTACAGCGCCGACGAAAGTGCTGGGATCGTGACGGCGTCTGCTACTCGCAGATTCACCGATCGATGGTCGTACGAAGTGAAATTTTAAGTGAAATTTCTAGTTTAAACTTATACTCTAGGTGACAGAGACGTCTCAAAAACAGCCAAGAGTGACGCAATCGGTGATGATCGCGCTTTAAAAAGCCAGCGAGTCCGGCGGACCGCAGGCTCGCCTGCTGCGGTGCGCCGCTCTTTTGCGTACCTGCACACTATGCGTGTACTTTCATTAAATTTGCTCGTTTGCGCCGCCGTTACGAAGACACGGTGCAGCGTTAGCTTGCCGTTTTGTTGCGTGTCTCAGTGACAAATTGCCGCGACCGTCAGAAGCGTGAAATCTGATTCCGAAATTAGTGGCCGTAAAACAAAGTGGTCGGGCGAACTAAGAGGCCGCTCGCTTTCCTTGTTTGCTCTCGCTTTACTTAATTACGCTCTTGCAGTATACATTCCCAGTTCGCACTTAATAGCCTAGAATGAGGGTCAGCAACGGCCGAGTTCCATGCAGCCGACACGGCGGAGGGCTGGACGGCAAATCGGAAGGGGGGGGGGGGGGGAAGAAAGGGGAGGAGGGGTGCTTTGAATGCGAAGAGAAAAAATTCAGCGAATTACTAATATTTTACAATAATCTGGCGAAGTGTGAAGATGGGGGTGCAATTCAACTGGAGGACGCCAATTCTCTGTTCTTGCCTCGCTGTCTAACTCCATTTGAAGTCAAAACTGGCGTGTCGGCGTTCTAATTCGGCGACCCCTGCACTAGAAAACCACCACAGTCAGTGATGATCGTATGTAAATATTCGGGGCCCCGCGCCGTGTATGCGGCTGTGTTATGTTATGCTGTGTTATGTGGTGTTATAGAAGTACACATCTCTGTTGCAGCGGGCCTGTGATTTGGTGCATGTTTTGCGTCCTGTAATAGCGCTTAATTTGTTTATTTGGCGCTATTGCCCCACCTACTCGCTAGTATACATGTACCCTCCCGTTCGTAAATCGTGCGGCGTAAAACGTTACGCAAGCATCATTTAGTTTGCGAAAATACGAAACAAAATTTCCACTCGTTTCAAAGGCGGTGCCAGGCCAGCAGTGTCAGCTGAGTCGGCTGCGCAATTCTTGCGTTCGCATGCATGCTCCCGCTGAAGCAACCTTTTGCAGTTACCTCAGGATATAGGATAAGCAGCGTTCCGTGTTTATGCTACTCGTGAACTTTCCTTTGTCGACCGCACGCAAGAAGAAAAAACTGTAACTGTCGTGAAACAGTTAAACCACCCGACCTGGCGATACTGTCCCACGCCGCGACCATCGCGAAAGCTCGCTAAAAGAAAGCCGACAAATCGGCTTCTTTTAGCGGATATTATTTTGTTTAGCCTCTGCAACTACTTTAAGGGCTATTTCATACAATATGCAGTCATTTAAACTCGCCACAAAGCGCCACAACCAACTTTCACTCTGGCTTGTAATTGAAAACACATGGAGGGCGGCGAGGGTCGTCTGCTTTTGTACAACCCAGAGGCGTTGGCCGCTAGGGGCGCTGCCTGTCGCCAAAACTCCAGCGCAGGAGGCCTATCGCCCTGCTTAATCGAGAAGTCGCATATTTAGACGCACATTGAGCGCTATTTCGGTGCTTCTTCTGGGAATGCGTGTTGGGGGTGGGAGGGGGGTCTTAATCCATGTATGATGCGGTTATCTTTGCTGATTTTTCGCCTTTCGTGCGCCTCAAAGTTCGTTTTGTGGTTTTGTTGTTACGGTTTTTTAGTATTTTCGGCTGAGTGCGCCGAGAACTGTGACGCATTGGGGGCGCGGCAATTGGGCGCTTGGGCATATAAAGCTTTGAATTGTGCAATAATAAACTAGTTGCGAGTGTGCGCTTGTGCCGTCTTCATGTGTTCTTGTCCTCGTTAATTTGCGCGCAGTTTATTTTTCGCAATGCATAATTACCAACTCGCCCAACTCGCAACCCTTTTACAGATCCTATACTCCGTAAAAATGAGTTGCCTGTCCTTTTAGGTACGGCAAAATCTCGCGCAGCGCATCATTCTGCCAGGGGGCCATATCCTAACGTCAATGCACACACTATGAAAGCAGCTTGCACTTAATGCGTCACATTGTCTGCTGATAAGCATTTTAGATTCGCCCCTCTCATCATCATTCACTTCGTGGAGATGGCGTGATTTTCTTTCATAGCTTGTTGTCACTGCAGTAATTAATAGCAGAATCAGTCCTACAAATCACAGAAACGGTTCGTTTCACGTTGAAAATAATCACAGTAACACACTTTGCACCACACGGAGGAACAATCGGTTGCAGTGATGAGGCATAAGGGTAACTTGTTGTAAAGGGTCATTGAAGACAACCAGCAAGTTGATTTCAAACGGAAGTCGGACCTCCGCATAGCCATTTCAGCATTGATGTAGTGCCAAGATGCCTTAAGGGCTGAGAAATCGCTGTTCAACTGCTCATCAAACGTGACGCAAACACGACTGCAGTCGCTGTTTGCATCAGGATAAACCGGAAGCAAGTGAAGCAGCGGTGATTAATAGCAGTATACAAGCAACTGAATACAACATTACCACGTACCAAGCAGTTTGGTCAGTTCCGGTCAAATCGCTCATGCTTCCCCAAACTCCCCTGTCATTTGCCGTTCGAGACCACTAAGCAAAATGTTTCTCCATTGGACCTGTGATCAGTATTTACGCTTCACTGAAGAAAAACATTGGCCTTTTGAGGCCCCGCAAGTTTTGGCGTCGAACGATTTTCTCATGCGTAGCTCGCATGCTCCCTTGGAAAGCGGTACTTTCCCAAGTATGGACGAGTAGCACCATCCAGCGGCAGCCAAGAAAGAAGTTGTGCACGTCAGGCCACTTAAGCCCTTCCGGTGAAAACGTGTTTTTGCTAGTTTCAACCTTATTTTAAAAAAAATGCCAGGTGTAAGAGGGGTATAATAGTGTTCTCCGTGAGTAATCTATCAACCTAGAGAGACTTGCATTTTAACTTCACTGTCATTTAAAGTTGTGCTCGAGTATATTGTGCGGAAGTAATATCTTTTTTATTGCTGCAAAAGCCACGATGGTTAATGTACTGGCACTTGGTTTTATGAAGCCTTTGCATTCCTAATTTAAGTACTGAATCTTCGCAGGGAACCTGGCATAACAATTTTATTACTGTACCGAATTATTAAGTTCATTTAACCATAGTGTCTGTTTTGAATTTTACATGTGGGGCATTTTTTTTTCTTTTTTGCTTTTTCAGGTAGATGTTCCTTTGACTCCCTGCCTGCATTCCGCGAACGGGGAAATTAGCCTCTGCATCGATGGCCAGAGTGTCTTGACTGCATCATCTTTACTGGGAGGACTGTGTAGTCTGTTTGCATCGTTCTGGGTTTTCAACATTCAATATCCCAAGAAGGCACACAGAGCTCTAACGTTTGTGGAACATGCCTTTTTGGACCTTGCCAACACCAAACCACGTGTGAAGGATTTAGAACTAATTAACTTTTATCGCATCAATATCCCTCACCAATATTTTATTTGTTTTCAATCCTGTAATCATTGGATAGTAGTACAAAGAATTTCGTATTATGTTTCTGACGTTTTCTTTTTTTTTACTGAGCAGGGGATATTTGATGGGCCCTTCTGTATGCTGATAATACAGCTATCTTTTAGTGAAGCAATAATATTAACCAACTAATATAACTTGAAACAATTATCTAAATAATGTTGGCAACTGGTGCCAAATGAATCAACTCAATATTATCGGAAAAACACGAATTACATGGCTTTTTCTTCTCACTCTGAAGAAGCTGTCGCGATACCACCCATTCTGTTCTATATCCTTGCAATTAACCCCTCAGACTGGGTCACTTTTCTTGGCGCATTTGTGTCTTTATCAAAACGCACTGGTATTTTCCGCAGCATATTTCTCGTTCTTTATATTACTCATTTATCCATAGCCATCTCATTGCTGTCCGTCTCCTACATCATTTATCTCTTGTGCCTTTACCATCTACAAAATGCTCGTTACCTTTCAATATCAAATCGTTACACAGCTCTCGCTCATTTCACCACCAATTGAAAAAAATTTTCTTGTTTTAAACCACTGCAACCATTTTTTTTTCACTTTGTGTACTGAGTACTGATGCGTACTGATAAGTACTCACGCGTTCTCAATCCTCTAGTATTATATAATGATGTGACTTACCATGCCGTTGTGTTTGTGCCTATATGTTTTTCGCGTATTTCCAGTTCTTGTAGTAATATTGTTTCTACAGTTTGTTCAACTAGCACACAGATCGCTCATTTCACCACCAACTGAAAATTTTTTGTTGTTGTAAACCACTGCAACCATTTTTTTCACTTTGTGTACTGAGTGCTGATGCGTTCTGATAAGTTCTGATAAGTACTGACGCGTTCTCGATCCGCTATTATTATATAATGATTTCACTTACCGTGTGGTTGTGTTTGCGCCTATCTTTGTTTTTCGCGCATTTCCAGTTCTTGCAGTAATATTAATTCTACGGTTTGTTCAACTAGCATTCTATTGCTGTCTTCCATTCCTAACTGGCGTGTTTTTAGCAATTTACCATTTTTGCTTTCTTATAGGAGGTCGCCCTAAGTTTTTATTTCGGAGCATCCTTGTGTACACCATGTACCATGTAAACTTGTATGCGAAAGTTCGTTTGAAATAAACCTGAAACCGAGAAAAACCGTGTGAAATCAGTACTCCCGCAGGGAACGAGAAACTCTCCCTTGTGGCCTTGAAAAAACTCCTTTCGGAAGGCCTACAAAACCGCCCCAACTTTGCAAAACTCCATTCAAAAGAAATATATGCTTCCCTTGAACCTCCTAAAAACTCCCCTCGCGAGGCCTACAAAACGTAAAACTCCATGCAAAAGAAGTAAATGCTTCCCTTGAACCTCCTCAAAACGCCCCTAAAATAACATAAGTACTTCCCAAGGGAGCCATAATAGGCTCCTATTCAACCGCCTAAAAAGTCCATAAACATCACTTAAAAACGCCTTGAGGAAGTAAAGAATACTCCATTTTGATCTCCTTAAATTCTCCCTAACATTTCTTAACACTCCCTAACTACCTCCTTTCTATCACCTAAAAACACCCTGTTTTGAGGAGGTAAACAAAACCTCCCTGTTCCATGTAGTAAAAAAACTCCTACAAGGAGGATCACTAGAGGACAGGCGAAAAAGAACCTCTAGGGAGTATATGGGTGGAAAAAAAAGTTTAGAGTGCAGTGGCAGGCTCTGTCGTTTCGGGTACGCGTCGCGTCGTCTCGTCGTCGGGTTCGGGAGTGACGTCCGGGTTAGATCGAGTCGTTGGGCTGCAGGTACGGTGTTCGGTGCGGCCGTGCGTCGTTAGAGGGTTTTCATTTTTTCGCCGTTCTGCAACTTCACCTCCAGAAGTTGCTGCTTTTAGTTTCCCCCGCGTGGGCTGAGGGACCTTCCACGTAAGAAGTCAGCGGTGTTATGGCGGTTTGGCGACTGGCACCGGTAGGGCGACAGCGAACGGTTGAAGCGGGCAGGTCCTCGGTTTGTGTTGGACAGGTATTCGTCGATCTCAGTAGGGCGCTGGCCGGGTCGGGGGCGTGGTGCGTCGACGGAGAATCCTCGCAGACTGAGCTTCTTGTAAGGGCAGCGACGGTAGATGTGGTCGGCCTCTCCGCAGTGGTAGCACAGCGGGCGATTATCGGGCGTTTGCCACACATCAGTCTTCCTTGGCGTCTGGTATTGCTCTACAGGGTGTCGGGCGGGCGGTATTGGACGGCGGTATGGCTGGGCCTCTTGACGACGGGTTGGAGCAGGGCGGGGTTGACGAAGAGCTGCGGAGTAGGTCATCGCTTGGGGCTGACGGGGTGCTTCTGAAGGCATAGAAGATCCCAGCGCCTGTTGAACCTCTTCACGGATGACGTCAGTCAGAGAAGCCACTTGAGGTTGCGGCGTTGTTGGAAAAAGCTTCTGAAGCTCCTCCTTGACCACTGCTCGAATAGTCTCGCGCAATGTATCAGAGCTTCCAGCTGCGGCACCGATGGTCTCCGAGAACAGCGCGTTGACAGGGCGGTCATACTGCCTCGTTCGAATTTCTAGCGTCTTCTCCATCGCGGCCGCCTCAGACGCGAATTCAGCCACCGTCTTCGGCGGGTTACGGACTAGACAAGCAAAAAGCTCTTGCTTCACTCCTCACATTAGAAACCTGAGCTTCTTTTCTTCGGTCATTTCGGGGTCCGCACGGCGAAAAAGTCGCTTCATCTCCTCAACGAAGATCACGACACCTTCGTTGGGGTGCTACATTCGAGTCTCAAGCAAAAGAGCAGCTGGTTTTTTTCTCACAACGGTAGTGAAGGTCTTAAGTAACTCCCTTTTGAATTTGAGTCCAGTCGGTCAAAGAACTCTCATGGTTCTCGAACGAAGTTCGAGCAGCATCGTCTAAGAAAAAGAAGACATGCCGGAAAGTTTCTTCGTCGTTCCACCTGTTGAAGATGCGCACGCGCTCCAGCTTCTCCAACCATTCTTCGGGGTCTTCAGCGGGGGCTCCCCGGAACGATGGCGGTTTTCGGGGCTGCTGCAGGATGATTGGCGACGTTGTTTCTTGCACCATGGTGTTGGTTGCAGCGTTCCTTCTCTTGGGCCCTTCTGGCAGAAGACCGAACTCGGGTAGCAATCCTTGCAGTCGGGGGCTTTCTCTGGTTGGACTGCCTTGGCGGCTTCGAGATGTCGTAGAGAGCATAACGGGTGAGTACCCAGCACCTCCAGCAGATGTCACGAAGCCAAGGACGACGCTATTGTCTTGAAGGAGAAATAAGTTTATTGGAGCGAACTTGTGCTCCCCTAACAACTCAAAAGAATAAAAATGACAGTTGGGCTAGTTGGTTTTGATTCATCGTAAGTAGCGCTAGAGACGGGACACAGAAAAAAGACGGTAGTCTTCGTCGACATCTGCCAAGTAAATGCCTCCTTTCGCTTTACCGCTGACTTCTCATGTTCTTCCTTTGAAGTTCTCATGTTCTTTTTCGAGTTTCTTTGAAGGCATACACTATAAAGGTTGGCTCAAGTGAATTTATATTTACCGCGTTCCACTGCTCCAGGCCGGATCCCTTGATGCTAGTGCTGCGGTACGGCGGAGACGCGCGTGAATCGAGGCTCCCTACTTCAACGTTGATATAACCGCGTTGCGCTAGTCCAAGTGTGTTCCAAGCAGAATGTGGAACCAATCTAGTGGTAGCTTTCGTAACTGCTGCCACTTGATTTCCTAAAATGCCGCCAGAAGCTGTAGTGGCGCGGGCAACAGCAGGCGACAGTGTTAATTTTTTTCTGCAGTGGATGTGGCATTTAAATTTGCAAAAATATTGCAATTGTGGGTTTTTTTAAAGAAACACTGTAAATATCCCTTTTGCATTATTTTATTTTATATGTTTGCGTTATGTCTTGTTCTTGTTCGGAAATGTTGACAAATGTGCACATATAAACCGCACATAAACGTTAAGATTTGGCTGTGAGTATAGAAGACTATTGCGCAATCTTCGCTGCACTTTGGCCAGTTGGCTGAATCGAGTCAGAGACATACAGACAGACAGACAGACAGACAGACAGACAGACAGACAGAGAGACCAATATTTCTGGGTTTAAGTCGCCCAAGAAAAACTATTCTAGAATAAAAGGAGAGACCAATAGCCGCGACGTCCCGATGATGCGATGGTGCTTCTATTTAGAAATATGGCGACTGATGAAGATGAAGCAGCTCGAGCGAGAGCTGCTCACGCGACTATGGGCACCAATGATGGTGATCACATCGGTGCAGCAATGATGACACCTATAAAGTTTCTACATATTCCGCGTCCACAACGAACCGTGGTCAGTCCGCTTCCATAAACTAACAAGTTCGTTCCGATCCGATCCGGTAGGGCAGTGAGACGGCGAAGCAGTCACTGTGGCCGTCTTCTGAGCACACGCCAAGTCTGTCGATGCGGTCCACGTAGCCAGGTCAAAATTCGAAGCCCGTCTTCGACGGTCTTGTACCCTGATGTAAGTTCAGGTTCGTTCGCTGCGATCTCAAAATAGTGCCTTGGAGGCTTCCGCTGTTTTCTGGAGTTCTGGACATTAGTGATACGATTTTCGTTGTGACGTGCCTTGTTGTTCAGATGTTTTCTGCGGTGTATCGTTTTCTTTAGAAGCGATTGCCGAATATGTGCCGCGGCCATCTTTCTCGCATACCTTTCAAAAACGTTCTCAACCCGCTCTCCAGCGTCGTGCATCGGTTTTCCTTTTTGTGTCGTATCTTGCCCTTGAAGCTCTCCAGGTTCCAAATTCATGGTCTCCCGCTTGATATATTCGCAATACGGAGATTCTGCTGGCGTCATGAGGTTCGATGACCTTCCGACGGTCTTGTTCATGGACATCTCGGCCGACTCTTTCAATGCTCGCGAGAGTAAGGCGCCTTCAGTTTCAAGGTCTAGTGGAGACAATGAATATGTCGCATTCTCAAGTCCTGTTTGCGATGGGAAATCTGGCTGAGGTGAGGTTTCTGGTAATAAGTCATGTTCCGCGGGTGTGTCCAAGTCGCATGGATCGTAGCACTGTTCAGTCATTGTAAAAAACTCATTGAAGTTATTTGATAAATGCAAGGTCTCCATAATTTGGCACTTTTCTTTGGTGTCACATTTCTTATCTTTCAATCGGTAGTACAATCGGATCATGATATGCGTCATTTCGTCTTCATAGTCAATGTTGGTGGTAAATTCCTGGTCCAAATCTTCGATACCAATAAGCGGTTCGATCTCCTCATTCAACAACCTCAATTCAACTTCATTTTTCCGCAGCTGGCTCAGAAAGCTTAACACCCCGCAAACATCAGTGATCGTTACGGACGAGTCTAATATTGCTTTTGCGTTTCGACACAGTTCTCGTGCGATTAACCGCCTTTTTTCTCTTCCACTCTTCAGTTCCCCTTA